>NW_020664409.1:75585687-75670721 GCF_002925995.2 Terrapene triunguis
GGCCCCAGGGCGCCGGCCGCGTCCCCAGCCGAGCGACTCCGGCCCGGCCCCGGCCGAGCGGAGCCGGCCGAGCACCCCCGAACCTGGCCCCGGCCCCAGCGGCTCCGGGCCGGACCCAAACCCCGCGACCCCAGCCCAAGCGGGGCCCGATTCCTGCGGGCGGGGCTTGCCGGTGGCAAGCCCCGCCCCCAGGAATCAGGCCCCGCTCTTGCTAAGGCCGGCCCTGCCTAGCACCACCACAGCTGTGGAAGGAAACACCATTATTTCTGTCTAAATGAATGACATGAGAAATAAACGTGATTAATAAAACCTGTATATTGATTGATGAAACGATGAGGAACCTCTAAAACACACATTTGGCAGTGCTGCAAGTTAAAATGAAGGGGGTAGCTGATTAATCTCTCACTGAAATGGCAAATGACTGAAGGTGAAAGTAACCCTTGTGTAGAAGGGTTAGTGCAAACACTGTGCATCGCTTAAATCCTTAGATTAGATCTCAAGTAGTGCATAGGCTCAGTGCTGGCTCTCTGCTAAAGAGTGAATTTCATCCTGAATTAGCAAAGTGAACAAGTTCCAGACACAAGCAAGGTGGGAAGTAGTAACCCTGTCATAGATTTAAAGGGTCTGTGCTAAGCCCTGGCCTTTAAACAGTCTCCTGGAAGCATTGCTTCAGTGTGCCAGACCCCAAAGGGGTCACACGTTTTTCCATAAGAGCAGTCCACGCGGCCTTCAGACTACAGCACTCCTGTTTCTCACCGTGAGACCTGCCCAGTGAGTTGAACTGGGGTAGACTCCTGTTCAGAGACTTTTACTCCTTTAGGGATCAATGCACCTCAGCAAGTATCTGCAGGCAGCCTTTTCAAAACAGAGGTAGTTTCAATAGTCAAGTGGAATACAAACTTGGGAAGCCTTTAGGTGGACGTACAGAAGGTTAAGATGGTGTTCAGACTGGCCAAAGCCAGAACTCTACCAAACCATGTTGCTGTAGGGCCAATCTTGACTTTTTCTCTTTGTCTCCCAGTCTCAAGTGAGAGCCCAGTGTCTCTCGGAGCACAGTTCATAACACCTCTGTCCATTGTTCTTCCACTGCAAAACTATGCTGTGTTCACATGTTCAGCCTGCTAGAGCCTCCTGTCATTGTGTTAATGTTCAGTCATTGGGGTTCCCCTTGTCTTTCCAGATCCTCCATTGATATGTATTGATTCCAGCCAGCCCTTGGTGGCTAATTCATGCCACCCCAGACAGCTGTGGGACCCAAAACACTTCAAGTCTCCTGCTCTGTCCCAGGGGAAACATTTAGCTCTTCTGTACCCAGTGGGCAGCCATAGCAAGCTAAATAGGTCAGATCATTCATAAAAATAGTACAGAAAATCCCCACTACTGTCACACCGTAATTACAGGCTACAGATATGTAAGTATTCTTTACTAAGGTGCAGTTGAAAACTCCATAGAAAGTGCTAGGTTCTGGCTCTTTCAGCCAGAGGGCCCCTATTGAAATTCAGGCTGGCTCAGAATTCCTCTTAAGTCTACCAGCGAGCAGCAGCAGCTCCACTACCCTTGTCCTGCATACAGCATGTGTTCCTCTCTGTGATTGGCCAGGCCTGCTCACTTCATAGCTCCCCAAACCAGTTTAGGTAAGAGCAATAACAGGGAGCAGGCTGTAAGAAGATAAAGCTGCTTCTGCTCTCCTTCTCTCTCACTTCCCAGCACATCAGCACAGGGCTACCTGGCCCTGATTAAACATTCCTATAGCTCTTGACTATCTGAGGTGTAAAAATAATTACTAAAATAATAATCTATAATTTGTACTGTTTGGAGGGAAGTTTAAAATTCATAAGTATATAGAGAGTATGATACAAAATTATGTTCAGCTTGTAAATATGTTTCCAGAATTTGGTATCTATCTTGGTTAATAATCATTTGCACACTTCATCCCAAAGTGCTTTACAAACATAATTTGATGCAGGGAAATAATGTACCTGTTTTACAGATGGGTAAAGTGAGGCATCATCAAGTGACTTGCCAAAGTCATACAGTGAGTCAGTGGCAGGGCCAGGATTAAAACATAAGTCACAACTCCCAATTCCATGCCCATCATCACTTGACTGCACTACTGTGGTCAACTCTCATCATTTAAATAGTGTATTTACTAAGATTTGTGTCCTATAGCTTATATTTTTACTCAGAAACTCTAAGGTAGATGTGTTTACTGTGACACTCTAAAATTAATTCGCAGCTGCTCAGTGGAATCTTCAGCAGTAAAGTCAGGGATTACCGCACAATAGAAATGTTCCTTCAGATATAGATGGCTCATAAATAAGAGATCATCTTCCTACTAGTTGAGTTCAAGGATGCACTCCTCCCAAATTCCTCAGGAAGGAATACATTCTGCTAAGGGGGGGTTGATTCCAGAGCGCACACTTGTTCAAATGCAGAACGTTCATTAGACTATAGGTTGAACCTTTCTAATCCGGCACTCCCTGGCCCAGCAACATCCGTGGTCCGGCATAAGTGCCGACTCTGTGGGTGCTCCGGGGCTGGAGCACCCACAGGGAAAAACTTAGTGGGTGTGGAGCATCCACCGGCGCCAAGCTCCCTCCTCTGCTCCCCTTCCCCCCGTGTCTCTACCAACTCCTCCTCCTCCCTCCCAGCACTTCCAGAGCGTCGTGAACAGCTGATTCGTGGCGTTCAAGCTCCGGGAGGGAGGGGGAGGACCCTGGGTGGCAGCAGGGCCCCTGGGTGTAGCACCCCCTGCACTCCTACTTCCCGTGCCCATGGAGACCCGCTGGCACTCTGCATTGACCTTCCATGGTTCAGCAAATTTTCTGGTTCGGCACAGGTCAGGTCCCCAGGGTGCCGGACTAGAGAGGTTCAACCTGTAGTCCCAGAATAAACTGTATTGGGAATGGAGTCCCATTCAGGTTTTTAGGCAGACTCCTGGAACTTAATGCTGAGTGTTTGGTTTCACTTTGATTTATTTCACTTGTCAAAATTAGTTTTAATTATTTTATTATAAATCTTGGTATTGGTCTTGTGATTTAGTCTGTTTAAAAAAAATTCAACTGTGTGTCAAACTTATTCCAGGCAAGGGGAACTTAAGGCTGACTTTCTCAACAGATGATTGAAGAGCTGCTGCCATAGGGTCTCTTGGAAAGGAAAAAATGATAAAGCAAACAGGATAATGCTTACCACTAACAGCTCTACAATGGAGATCTTTAAACCATAGCTTCATTCTTGTCTACTGCAAAGTGTTCCAGAAAAGCTTTTCTTTATACCTGGACCAAGTAATGTTTTGGCTGATGAGTCTTTTGCCATGGGAACCACAAAGGTTCAAGATGATGGGATGGCATGCCGTTATTGCATGCCAAAACATTAGTCCAAATCTAAATAAGCTTTTCTGATTCAATGCACCTTTTACTGTTCAGTGCACTTAGGGCCTGATGCAAAGACTACTGAAGTCAGTAGAAAGATCCTTTAATGATGCAAGAATAAAGCCATTCATTAAACATTTCTTCATTATATGAATTGATGGTGAGTGACAGCTGGTTTACTTTATTAAGCTTACCCACAGTTGGATAGAGCACCACTTGTGCTTTAAAAATTAACTGTAAACTGAAGAGAACTGGGGCCTTATGTTCACTGGGGAGTAAATGCAATAATGTAAGAGTAAGCATATGTGGTGGGGAAGGAATGTATTCTATTGGAAGTTCAGGTAAATGTGGAAACAGCTGCATAGATGTGGGAGGATCCTTGCAGTGGTATAATCCCCAAGTAGACCTGTCGAGAGCCAAGATTAATACCAAAATGTTTGAATAATAAACATTTCCCTTAGTATTTGCAGAGATGTCTGAATATAAACAATCTTAAGGAAGTCATCTAGCATCCCCAAGAAATAGTAGCATTATCTAGGGAGTGGAAAAGTAGGAAATGGCATATGGTTCTTGTTAGTTAATACACAATATAGCTAATGAGGAACTAATGTTGTAATTGCAGCCTTCCTGGGAAGAAATACTATGTGATGTGGTTTGTGTTTATAAAAGATTTCTATATAGGCTTGGCAGAATTTGATTTTTTTTTTCTAACTTTGACACTTTTTATTGATTTTAATTTGTTTTTATTTGTAGCTTTTTGTTTTTACATTTGTGGGAGGTAGGATTAGGGCAGCGCTGACAGCAGGGCTTCCTGTGCGGCCAAGGGGCCCAAGATCCCAGGGCTACAGGGTGCAAAGGAGGCTGCAGCTGTCCTGGCTCAGCAGAGCAGGGACCCTCGGCCAGGACTGTAAGAAGGAGGATGAGCCCCACCTTGCTGTGGAGGAAGCCACCAGACTGCTGAACAGTTCCTGCCTGGGGATGGCTCCCACAGTCCTGGCTGGTAAATGATCAAACAGGGCCGTCACAGCGAAGCTGCAGAGAGCTCCTTGCATGGCTGTGAGGCACAAGGTGTGGGGGAGGCTGCAGTCTTGGCCAGGAAGAGCAGAGGTCCTTGGCCTTGGGGGAGGCCACCCCACTGCTGAATGGCTCTTGCGGGGGGATGGAGCCATACAGCAGTGGCTTGGCCTCCTCCATGGCGGGGGATAACGACTCCTTGCCAGGAGTGTCTGCTCCGCCAGGCCAGGCCTGCAGCCTCACTCCCCCACACCTTGTGCCTACAGAGATTGGGTGTCCCAGGAGTGAGGGAGCCCTCTGCAGCTCTACTTTTGCGGCTGTGCAACCTCACTCCGTGCATGGCCACAGGGCTGGTGACACCTGATCCTGTAGCCACAAGGAAGACTGTAGTCCTGGCAGGGCAGAGCAGAGATCCCCAGCACTGCCAGTGGTGAGTGAGAGAGCAAATCCATGACAGAGGGGCTGCAGAGGCTCCCTGCACAGCCACAGGAGCCATTCAGCAGTGGAGTGGCCTCCTCTGTGGCCAGGGGCTTGTCCTCCTCCTTCTTGTCGTTCTGGCCAGAAGTCTCTGCTCTGCCCCACCAGGACCATAGCCTCCACCCATACCTTATGCCTGAAGGGATTGGGTGTCACTGGCCCTGAGGCCGCGCATAGAGCCCTCTGTAGCCCTGCTTTCAGGACCCGCTCACTCCCTCCCGTGTCAGCGGGGCTGCAGAGTGCTCCCTGCAGGGCCACAGGACCAGTGACACCTGATCCCTGGAAGTGCAAGATGTACTCCTGGGGGAGTTCTGTGCCAAAAAATTAAAAATTCTGTGCACAATATTAAAAATTCTACAAAATTCTGCATATTTTATTTGTCAAAATAACACTAGTATATAATCTCACCAGTTTCAATTATGTTGGTAATTTATTTCAAAATACCTGTCAGCAAGTATGTCTGTAACAATACAGACAATGAAAAAGATTCAAGAAATGTGTTTTGACAAATAGATGCCTTACTAGGCATATAAATACAAAACTTTGAGTAATTCGTTTAAATTACAATATAGAACCATATTTCCTGCACCCCTCAGAAGCAGAGCAAAAGCTTGGGGAAATCAGGAGTAACAAAGGAGCTGAGGGAGAGGGAAGGACCCTGAGAGTGAACATGGAGGGTTGTTGGATGTGGGTGGGAGAAATATGGAGCAGGCTTTTTTGTGGGGTGGAGAGGGATTGTTAAGGAGCTTCCCCCATGCAGACCCTGGCTGACCCCTAGCCTTTCCTGTTCAGTCAGGCATATCTGCCTCTGTCCCCATGTGTCCCTCCACCCCCTCAGCCAGCCCTCATATCCACATGTGTCCCTGCGCCCCCTCCCCCATCCACATGTCTCTGTGCACCCACACAGCCACCCCCCTTCCCCATGTGGCCCTGTGCCTCCACTCCAATTCAGCCCCTGCCCCAGTCTGTCCTCCCCCACTAGCCCTTATGAATCCGTGTCTGTGACCCACCCCCAGCAGCCCCATGTGCCCCACACTGTTTGTCTCCCACCCTATTCTCTGTCTCCTGACCTGGCCCACTAGCAAGGCACTGCCTTCAGGATGGCAGCCTCTTCTCTTCCCTGTCACAGCTGGGAAGGGCCCAGGAGCGTCTGCTCTGTTCTAGCGCCACAGCAGCCCCTGGTGGCCAAAAGGAATAACTGCAGAAATTTTCCAGCAAGAAGTTATTTTCTGCTGAAAAAAAATTACACACTGCACATGAATTATGCACATGCACAGTGGTGCAGAATTCCCCCAGGAGTAAAGATGCAAACACTGATGAAATGAAAAAATACCAATGTGTCAGCTGAAATTGACACTGACTGACAGTTATCGATTAAAATCTAAGCCTGCCAAGCCTATTTATATAATACAGCAGAATCCAAGTTACCCAAATAACTAGGGTGACACCAGTTAGGATAATCAGAAGCTTGGCGATGGAGTTTTCAAGTTGCAGTCCTGTATGGCTCCTATATTTTGCTGGACTGAAGCTTCTTATCTTAGAAGTTCTGCAGGAATTTAGGCCAGAGTTTTCAAAATGATTCAGCATCCGCAATGGGGGCCAGAGCTCAGCTTCCATCTAGGCACTTCAGTAAGCACCCAATGTGATGGGCTCTTTTCAAAATATTGCCATTAGTGTCAACCATGCAGATGTTAAAAGCTCCTCAGGCCAAAACTAAATCCATGTGGAGCTCTTTTAGGCATTTTGCAGGAACTGAGGAGCTTCATTCCTGTGAATATTATGAACTCCACAGGTTGGAGCCTTCAGAACTCCCAATCTTCTAAACTCATGTATTGGCCCACCAGTAACATGCTAGTAGTTCAGTGAACAGGGAGAGGCAGGGTTCATTAAAATGGGATTGTACTTTGCATTTACACTTATCTTTCATATAAGGATCTCAAAACACTTTACAAACATGAATTCAGCCCCAGTTCTTCCCTGAGAGATAAGTAGGCATTCTACTCATGTCACAGATAAACAAAGAGCAGGTAAATGACTTGCCCAAGGAGGGCACAGAGTAAATCAGTGGTCTAAATGTTTATTCTGGGTGTATGATTGAAGGAGGTGTGTGTTTGTTTGTTTATTTATGTTACCATAGTGCCTAAGAAGCCTAGTCATGGCCAGGACCCCATTGTGCTAGGCACTGTACAAACACAGAAGGAAAAGGTGGTCCCTGCCCCAAGGAACTTACAATCTAAGAATCATATTAAACTGTGTACATATTTCTTCTGTCCTTCATGGTCCCGGTAGGAAATATATATTCTATTAGATGCTCAAATGGTGTAATACTAAGGATATGTCTACACTAGACATGCTACTGTGTACAGCTGTAGTGTAGACACTTTCTACAGTAATGAAAGGGGTTCTTCTGTGGTTGTAATAAATCCACCTCTCTGAAAGGTGATGGCTAGGTCACCAGAAGAAGTCTTGCATTAACCTGACTGTGTCTACACAGGGACGTAGGCCGGCTTTTTCACAGCCCTGAGTGATCTAGTTAAGCCAACTTAATTTTGCAGTGCAGACCAGCTATGAGTGGTGAGCTTCCATCTATTTCCCCAGTAGCTGAATTCATTGATGAGTGAAGTAAATCCAGCTTCTTCTATAACAGCCTCTGGGGGTCATAAGGAATTTCTTGAGTAACAGAACTGTTTTGTGTCCAAGGCATTTATCACTTTCCATTAAAATGGGTCAGGATTTAAGGTTAACACAAAAGTAAGAAACAACTATTTATGGGCCAGATTCGTATCTAAGCTACACTGGTGTAAATCCATTGATTTTAATTCTAACAACCAGAATCTGAACCCCTCTTTTTGTTTTTTTTTTTTTTTTTTTTGAGATCTTGTAATTTATTCTGTAAATAGTTAAGTACTGCACTTTTGTCCCCTTTGACTGAAATAGACTTAATCTTTTAGCTTTTCCTCAATTATTATGGGCGGTGAAAGCCTCCCCATAGTTTAAGTTGAATTTCTGTCTCCATCATAAGTCTATAATTATTAAATTATTATTGGTAGCATTATTTATTATCATTGTGCCTTAAAATGTTAAGTAGCCTTTGTGGAGAGAATGATGAATTCTAATCTTGATTTATAATTACCCTATTTTGAAAGTTTTCGTTGGTTGGGTTTATTTATTTATTTATTTATTGCAAAGCTACAGAATTGTTAGCTTTGTAACATTAGAGTAGTTGATGGGTACTCAGAACTTTAAGTGCAGCTTATTGATATTTTGTTTACTGATTGTTCAAACAGCACCGTAACCTGCTGAAGTGACTGGCAGCAAAACAGTTAAAGTAATATAAATATTTTTTTCGTGTATTACTGTAAACGAGGAAATGTAATGAAGTTACCCTTAAACCCTAAGTGACCCAGCTGTTCTGGCATTTATTGCTTTCCTCCAGGTGTTGTCCATCATCCTCATTCTTATTTTTCATTAATGCATAACATCCTCTGATACTTAACATCCTTGTGATACTGTAATATTGAATTATGGTTATGAATGGTTTATGTCTGACTTTTTTGCTCCATGGGGAAGAGTTGCCACAACTTGTACATGAACTAAAAAACAGTTGGGGGGAGGGGATGATTAAGGCCATTCACTGAGGCTAGGTCTACACTAGCGGCGGGGGGGGGGGGCGACGGCGACCTAAGATACACAACTTCAGCTACGCGTAGCTGAAGTCGGCGTATCTTAGGTCGATTTACCTGGCCGTGAGGACGGCGGCGAGTCGACCGCTGCCGCTCCCCCGTCGACTCTGCTTCTGCCTCTCGCCGCAGTGGAGTTCCGGAGTCGACGGCAGAGCAATCGGGGATCGATTTTATCGCGTCTAGACTAGACGTGATAAATCAATCCCTGATAGATCGATCACTACCCACCAATCTGGCGGGTAGTGTAGACGTACCCTGAGACTAAACAAGTCCAGAGAAGTTCCACCCCCTGGGGTAGTATGCATATACTGGCTCAGACTGGGTTTTCCAGAAACTAAGAAACAAAGAAAGGGCTTTTGGTATAAAAGGGTGAGCTTGAACTGACTTATGGCTGCCTATCTGATCCACCAAAATGGACAGAACATTCTGTCCAATGGGCGTCCCAATCCCTGGGGAAGGGCTGGAAAGATGTAGGCCTACTAGGCCCCATGAGATTGATGGCTGACTCCTGGTATGTTTAGCCCATGTTTAAATCTGTTAAGTGTTTGTATTATATTTTTCTTGTATGTCTTTACCTTAAGATATACTGGTATATTTTAGAAAATATGCAGACATTCCTCATTTGAGTATTATTATTATTATTTTCTCTCTAGTCTGGCTAACTCCAATAGCAGTCGTGCACTTTGAAGTTTTACTGTACAGCTACTATATAATCAGTCACTGACGCTGTGCAAATTTGATCAGTAAATTATGGTCAAAATCATCTTCTGGGGCTGTCATGTTTAGGGTTGTGATTAGGGATTGTAAGAAATTACAAAAAATTCAGTTGCATTTCATAATGGAAACACAATATAAAATTGCAATGGCCTGTCTATTTCACTAATCATATTTTATTTGCTAACTGCTAATCTTGAGGCAGTTTTTATTTTATTTAGTCATTTAATTATTTTGCAGAACACGGTCCTAAATTCCTGTCTTATAATTTTAGCCAGCTGACTTCAAAAAATATATATATTTTGTTTTCCCTTTTCCTCAGGTGCTGTTGCCGCCTTATGACGATCCTGCAAATGCAGCTGGTAAAGACCCACCACCACCTTATGTATCAGCATAAGCAAGAATGTGAAGTGTACCTAAGAACAATAGCTTTACTTTTCAAACGTTTGAGCAATAGTTTGTTTATTTCACTTCCAGGCTGTAACTCTAAGATTTATGTGTTGCTGTTTAGCTGAAATTTTGAAATGTAGATATTGTGTTCAAAATGCTGTAGATAGTTTTAATAATGTGCTTCAACTGAAACAATATGTTGAATTGGTTTCAGGAACTTTTTTGGGGGGGAAGGGGGAGTTAGTGTTAAGGTGACAAGAATCATACAGTAGCTTTTATTCACCTCATTTTGACATGCAGTGCTAGAGAATTTAGAACTTTTGTGTATGTCAGGTGTAAATTTCCTTTTTTATCTACAAAGCTTCCAGATCAGTAGAAACAAGTTTCTGAAATGCCCATTTTCCACCTTTAGAATGTATTGTACAAAATGTAGTCTGTCAGTCCCAAAAAACTGACATTCCACTTTACTCCAAAAAAGCTAACAAAATATTGTGCTGAAGCGAATGATCTCTAAAGGAACAGGAGTAAGCGATGATGTTCTCGCTAACCAGGTTCATCACAAACATTTAGTTGAGGGGAATGAGCATGGGAAAGCAAGGTTGCTTAGCTCCCAAAACTGTGGCAAGTCAGGTCCATGTTCTAAAGTATACCTGCTCTGTACCCTGCAGCCACTCTTCTCTTCAAAATAAATAAGTAAACATAGCTGCCACCGTTCTGCTGATATTCCCTTCCTGCCTATACAGCCCCTCCCCTTTTAGCAACCTCAAAAAATACCCGTGCTTTTAAAATCACATGGCTTGGTGACTAAAGATGCCTCCTTGGTATCCAAAATGTGAAAGTTTCTATGGGAGTGTGCCTGTAAATAGAGCAAGGTTTTGGAGTGTGAATTAAGTTATACGAATACGGGGATAAATTCTTCCAGCCTATGGGGAAAACGTGCATGTAATTTCTCCTAACATTTTCAGAAATCTCTTCTGAATATCCTATATGCATCAAAGGGATGCAGCATATGCATCATATGGGAATATGGGACTCCTTTGTATGACAACTGTTTGCATTAGAATTCATTCTAGTGGGACTCACCCATCTGTGCTGATCCTGCTGTGTATGTTTGTGTGAGGTACTCTTTTCCCCAAAAAGTGCCTCTTGCACATGTAACTTTTTTGTTGAGAGTTCTATTTTTAAAAATTGTTAACTTAAAGATAATCATCTATACTATATGAATGGACATGTTTCTACCTCTCATCTCTTCTCAAGTGTCATCTCTGGCACTTTTTGGATGTCAAAGCATGTTGGGGTGCAAAGCCTTGTGCAAAGGGACCTTGTGGAGCTGCACCACCCCTGGGGGAGCCTCAGGAGAAATTGTCCTTCAAGGAGCATGATCTCTTCTAAAACTGACCAGGAGTGCTCACACTGCACTATTCATTAGGACAATGCAGATTTCAGTGCACTGACTCCACTCTACAGGCTCATGCAGAGTGTGGGCAGGTCTGTGGTCCTACCTCCTCCCTGCCTTTTTCTGAACAATGACCAAACAGCCCCTGTTCAGAGACCGCTATTGTGATCTGTCCTTGTGCAGGTCATGAAATGAGGGAAAGGCTTTTTAAAATGACCCTCCCCGCACACTTTTGCAAGAGCAGATCCCAGTCTAGCCCTTGTTATTTTGTTTCGTGGTTCAGTCACTCTAAGATCAGACCAGGCAATACCTTGATTGGACCAGTTGCTGATACTGATACGTAGCAAAATTCCATTGTTTTCTGCAGGGTAATTCTAGTGTTTTCCAGTGTTGGCCTCATAACCATTTACATTCCAGAACTGAATTTATTTTTGAGGTGGGCTGCCTGGACTTCTGATCCTACTGGCTGTTCACTTTCTTTTAATTCTTGACTGATTTTGAAGAATTTTTAATCATTCATCTGTTTGACAATAAGCCGATTGTACATACTTCTCATTGAATCTACTCTGTATACTAGCTAGCCTCTCTATAATAAAAGGGATGTTTCCTTGTGCCTATGGCAATTTCTTTTGCATCTCTTCACTAACATAACATCCACACAAATCCAGTATTGTCAATCAAATGTGATCGTTTTTCTGTGTAAATAAGAAATTAAAAACTACAACTTCTGTTTCATGCAGTCAATACCCACATCTTCCTTCTTCCTAGGACATAGAAATGCAGAAAAGAATAGTTATTAGGCTGAGTATTTCTTACAGAGCAATGGAAATTAGAGATGGAACAGACTTATTTTGTTAGCATCCAGAAATGTTTTCTGAGTTTGGTCTCCAAAGTGCCAAGTAAAGGAGGACTGACCTCTCTGGTCTAGTCTGTGATACTTCCATAGCCTGGGGATGGCTTTTTTTTTTTTTTTTAAAACCATTACATTGTATAAATTCATATTTAGTTTGCTGTAGGTTTTTCTTAGCAGAACTTTTCTCCCAGGTATCTCTCATCCACGTATACATTTTGTTTCTGTTGGTTCCCCTCCCCACTCCCTTCTGCAGATGTTATCAGCATATTATTTTTCCAGGTTGCATCTCATTTTATTTTTTATATTAGTTCTACATTATGTGGTATCATTATTAATAGTTGCCAGATCATCAAAGACTGGAATGAAAAATACTAAAAAGGTGCACTCAAGTCAGACATATAGGTCCAGATCTACCAGCTAAGGAGCTGGGCCTTGGTTTTACCAGATGTGTAAATATATACTTGGCTGAAATTTTATGAATCATAGAATATCAGGGTTGGAAGGGACCTTAGAAGGTCAACTAATCCAACCCCTTGCTCAAAGCAGGACCAATCCCCAACTAAATCCCTAAATGGCCCCCTCAAGGATTGAACTCACAACCCTGGATTTAGGAGGCTAGTGCTCAAACCACTGAGCTATCCCTCCCCCCAAATCTTTTTGTGTCAACTGTAGAATTTTGCAGGCTTCTTAAACTCAACAGCTACTGAGTCTAAACCCCCAACTTTCTCTTCCTCAACTGCAGCTCTATTATTACTGCTGTATTTACATAAGAACTATAGAAAATAGTATTCTCCCACATACAAAGATATTGCACTGTAGAGGGTGAGCAGAAAAGCTATGGTGGTGATGTGCTTTTGATGCTTCTCAGTGCTTCTAACATATTGCAACAGTTATTAACAACCACAGTTTTGAGTGATACACTGCTCAAACTGATATTCCTTTAGGAAAATCTCTGGTTTGTAAATATAACTAAAATGCTCTAATAAATGCCTCTAGAACGTATTCCTAACCACAGATCTATTGTCTAGAGAATGCCAGGCTGGCGCAGTGCACAGGAAGTGTTAAGGTGTTTTGCCAATGTTAAAATAAGGTCTTTTCTAAGTCTATGATGTGGGGGAATGGTTGTGAGTAGAAGCAGAAGAGAAGAGATGAAGTGGTGATGATAGAACGGGTGAGGGGAGGTTCATTAATCTCATTGAACGGCACAAAGAGACTAATATTTTTACATTCATAAGGATCAGTGTTAGAAGAAGAAAGGAAGTTAATTTTCATGCTTCCTTTCTCCTGTGCCACAGTCAGACCAGAGCAAACATATGTAAGTTCTATCTTCTAGTCTTAAGCAAACTATCAGCTGTATCCCAGAACTTGAAATAGATGACACCTTGGCCTCACCTATTGTAAGATTGCCTGAGACCCTGCAGACCTCTGCCCTCCATATCTAAAGAAGAGTTGGTTAAATTCCAGCCTGGTGGTCAAGGTTGCTGGAAGACTCAGAGCATAGTATCCCTATTTCTAAGGAGATCTATTAGAAATCATATTTACATTTTTATATTAGAGGCTGGATTTGCAATCGTGTATACTGTAATAGCTTTCCCTGCAAAGATTCTACACCTAAAGTTAAGGGGATGTGCAGCACTGTTTCAGCTCACAGCTCTGAGAAACCAAAAATAGCATCCATAAATGTAAATGGAGGATTGGCTCTGATAAATCAGGCTTAATGTTCTGTCAGGGAAGGAGAGTGGTATTTATAAAGATGTCTCCGCACCCAGGGATTTGACCCACAGTGGTTCTGCAACCTAGCCAAGTTTTCAGATGAATAACTCAGCTGAATGTGGAAGCCAGATCTCTGACCTTCTGCCTACAAGCCCATATCTACCTCCTGCAGAATAGGATATTGAAGCAGCAGGGGCAAAGAACTTCATTGTCACCCATCCAATAAATATAAAGTTACTTCACAGCAAAAGACTGTTCTACAAACATTCATTTGATCCTGGACAATTAGTCAGAGCAGCTGCTTATTTTAAATGAGCAAGCAAAGTGCAATGTAAAGCAGTTGGAGGAGTTGTTGTTTTCTTCACTGTATCCAAACCTTTCAAACAGCAAAACAGTATAACCAGGGCTGGGTTATGTTAAGAGTATGTCCTATACCGGAAATGAAGGTGCAACTGTTGAATGGGAAGGCATTGTTTTAATCACTAGCACAACAGCATGATATGGGCTAACAACCTGAGTACGTACGTAGGGCACGGCCTGGGCTAAAAACCTGTGTGACATACCCAGGGTCCACAGTGGGCTTGTATTTGGATGGCTAGCCCTTGTTGAAGTCTGTGCTCTTACATCTTCTCTACTGTTCCCCATGCTAGTTATATTAAAGCTATCTTGGGTATGCCTATACATGCTACAATCAGGCCTCCACTTGCAGTGTAAACATACCCTAATAGGCATGAGACTAGGGCACAGTGATTTTGGCTTGTCATTTGGGAGCATGGGTAAGCATGGTAAAGATATGAGTCGGGCTCCTCACTGGCCTACGGGAGGAGTTGTGTATGAGCAAGTGAGGGTAAGCACTGCAAAGCTACACTCAGAGCCCACTCAGAAAAGAGAGAGATTGCAGCATGGAGGGTTTGCAGCCACTTGAGAGGTTTCCCTGCCACCACTTTGATTCTAAGTGTTCAAGAATAGGGGGACTGGCAGACACACAACTTTAAGACCTATAGATACTCATTGGGTTGAGCTCTCTGATTATAGTAATGCAGAGACTTTCTGTGGCGCTGTCACATCAGTCTGAGACTCTGGATATTTGGCTTCCATAGCAATAGAAAAGCGCCAGTCAAGGTGCAACAGTTTTGTCAGGCTACCATCTTATTCCTGTTCTGTGTCCCACTAGATTTCCAGTATTAGCTGTGCCTTGAAGAAAGTTAGTTACAAAAGTATGGTACTGCTCCTGTGTGACAAATATTTAAGAACTGTAGGAATGCATAGCTCCCGAATCGCCAGCCCACGGGCGCGGCAAACTGCTCCCATGGCAACGAGGCAGGAGTGACCTTCAACCCAGCGTCTGTGTTTGGGAAACTTATTTGGCTGATTTGATCATTACCCTAGCAGCTGGTGTTCACGTGCACAAGAGATGGGTTTGTTATCTCATGTTGATGTACACTGCATGCCTTTTCTATGCGCAAGAATGTAACCACTAAGAAGTGTTGTAAACAAAGTAAGGAGAGAAATAAAAACCCCAGGAAAAGTTTTCCTGGAGGCTTTTGGCTTGAGGCTTTTGTGAAGCTCTCTGGCTACCACAAACCTTGTGTTCTATTTCCTTTCCTGTGTTGTCGCCACAAAGAACAATGTGTTGGCTAATGTAATACAAAAATCTAATAAGCCAATAGGAAAAGGCAATAATTTTATTTATTTATTTATTCATGTAGAGTCTACCACAGCCACCAGACTTGTCCTTTGGTTCCTTTCCTGGCTTTGGACGAAGGGGGGATTTGCCATCAAGTTTTTCATGGCTCTTTTTTATAGCAAAGCCCCTTGAGCAAAACTTTTAGAATTTAGCCAGGAATGAGGCTCTGTTCCAGCATGGACGGGGAAACCTAAATCCATTTCATTTTATCCTTCTAATAAATCTAAGTGGTTTTCTTCTTATTCTTTTGCTTCCAGGGTAGGTATTGCTCTCATTCCAGCCACTTCTATTGGTCTAACTCCTGCTTGCAGCAGGCATCAAGAACCCCAGGACCTGCCTTTTCTTAGGGTAGGTCTACACTAGAAGCACTACATCAATGCAGCCGCGCTGCTGTACAGTGTCTGGTGAAGACACTATGCCGATGGGAGAGCACTCTTCAGTCAGCATAATTATTCCACCTCAACTAGAGGCAGAAGCTATGTTGGCAGGAGAGCGTCTCCACCGACATAGCGCCAGTGTGGACAATACTTAGGTCTCTGTAACTTGCGTTGCTCGGGGGGGAGAGGGGTCTTTTTCGCACACGTGTGTGATGCAAGTTAGATCAACTTAAGCGGTAGTGTAGACCTGCTCTGAGATTCCTTCCCACTACACTCCAAAACCAGAAACTCAAGGTATGGGGCAAGCGTCTAGATTTCTGCATCGATTTTTCCCTTTAAAATTTCAAAAGTCACTACCACTAGTTTATGGTTCAGCTTCCCCAGGGGTAGCAATGGTACAAGTGCTATTGTAGCCAGAGCTCCAGGCACAGATAAATTTAAATTTCCTGCTGTTATATGAGGGTGTCTTGCCTTTCCTAAGCAGAGAGCAACTAAATAAGAGGCATTGAACACTTCCAGTGAAATTGTGAGAGTAGCTGATGTAGCAATTTGTTGTTTTAAAAAAAATAATTCACAATTTACAATTTAAAAAAAAATTAAATGAGCTATGGATGTTTAGTCCAAGGTTCTTGAGCCAAAATGTCATCTGAGGATGTGGTCTGGTTTCAAAGTTTTCATACAAATTTTTGCTAGTATTTCAAAACATACAACAAACTCTAGTTGCTGGTTATCTCCCGATTGTTTTCACCTCAGCGTGTAATTCAAATTTTACTATTGACAATAGTAAATGCCATCTAACTTAATTAATATCTGTAGCATGTCTTTGAACATATAAAATGTTATAAAATATATTTTATATATCAACTGATGAGTGTAACAGCCACCTGTCATTCAGGATAAATGTAAGGAACAATAGGAGAGTCCACCCAAAACACAGGCACATGTCACCACCAAAAATAAATTAGAACTGTGTAGGTGGGTGGGAGTTCACTGAGTATTGTTTGGTGGGAGAGGTTTGTTTGGAGGGGTAGAGGTTTGTTTGTATGTGTAAGTGAGAAAGAAGTAGGAGAGAGACTAGAAAATAAGCAACAGGTCAAGGACACAGTCTGAACAAGCACTGGAAGCATGGGCCTGAGAAAAACACCTAGAGCGAGAGAGCTTTGGGGCTGAGTGCTGGCTAAAAGAGTCTTGAAACATTCAAACAAAGAAGATCTCTCTTGTGGTTGTTTGATTCCTTCTGTTTTCAGAGAAACAGGACTTTGTAAATTCTTTGAAATAAACAGGATTGCATCACAGATACCTAACTGTATCCTCAATTTATTCTCCTAATCAAAACAACCTGAAGAACTCCAAATTTTGTCTAACCGCTTGCCTGAAAAAGGGATAACTTTATCACCATAAGCAGTGCAAACAGTTCAGGAACAAAGTAGTCCTGCAAAACATTAAAATGGCAGTTGTAACAGTGAGAATCTAAGGGTGCGTCTATACTGGAACGTGTAATTTCCAGCTTGAGAAAACATACCCGCGTTAGCTTTGATCAAGCTAGCATGCTAAAGATAGAAGTGTTAAGCACAGCAGCACAAAGGGTTAGCCACCCAAGTAAGTACGTAGCATCTTGGATGGGCTCAGGCAGTTAATCCCTCTTACTGCTCACACCGTCGCAGTTACAGGTCTATTTTTAGTGTACTAGCTCAATCTAGCGTGGGTATCCCTCCTTGAGCTGAAAATTACATCTCCCCCCGCTCGAAAGTGTTGGATTTCACATAACCAAAAGTTTTGTATGTTGATACATATCCATACCCCTCATGGGGCACTACGTGGTCGCCAATAAAAAAGGGGTTAATCTCAGCTCAGATCAGCTCACCCATCTCCTTCCACAGGTTGTCAGAGGAAGGGATATAGGAGCTGGTGCTTGGGAAGGGGAAGAATGCTTTTGGGAAAGTTAGGCTTCACACCCAGAGGTCATAAGATTGGATTGAATCACAGGCTGGGATGTTTTGAATTGAGATATGATCTCTGATCAAAGAGCTGTGCTTATGACATTATCTGAATTCATCCATCATTATATGTCAATTTTGGGTTCATCTTTCAGACAGTTGACCTTTCTGTGTTGTTTGTGCTGATCACAGATAATAGAATGCATGCTTGATTCAGATTTGCTTTTGAAATAGCAGGAATTTATTTTTTTTCTGATCTTATTTTTGATCTCTAATAATAGAAGTTTCCAGGCTCACATTGCTATTCTTCCAATTTTATTGGACTAGATCAGTGTTTCTCAACCTCTTTTGTGCTTGCAACTCCCTTTGTATTTAAAATAAAACTGTGACCCCGCTCCCCATACTAAGACTTGTAAAAATTGTGACCCCCCCCTATCTTAAATATCAAGTACATTACGAATAATACTGGCTTACCAGCATTAATAAACTAATATTTCAAACCTACATAAATAAGGGAAGGTAAGAAAAAAACATTTGTGTGCCAAATCAAAGTTTATTTTTGCATAAAACAAACTATAGATTCACTTTTTTACAAATTGAGTTTTACAGAGTCCTTCAGTGAGACACTTGTGCTTGTTTTGTACCAGCTAATTTTTTTATGTTGGGTTGAATTGAAGAAACACTCAGCAGCAGGTCATTCTCCACAGATAATTTATTTCATTGCTTTGTTTTTATCGCAACTCTCGATGAGAATCCCAATTCTAATAAGTATGACATTGCAAACAGGATTGAAACTTTCAAAGCTTCAGTTACAAGTTTGGGATACTCATACTTCTGTGCCATCCAAAACGTGCACACGTCTTCTGAAGGAAATGAACACTGGAGCATTTTATCAGATGAAAGCTCGATCAGTTTATCTTGCAGGCTTCCTGTAAGTTTGGCAGACTCGACTACTCTTTTGTTGACCGGATTAATTATCCACCTCTTGCCAAGTTCTACGTCATCACCTGGGAAATAATCCTGGAGCTGCTTAAATGTAAGTATATGTTCAATCATAATGTTTTTTAATTGTTTAATGTCCACTTCTTGTCGTCAGCAATCAATTTCATGAACTCGCAACTCAGAGGAAATGATTCAAAGTTTCCACTCTGAAGCCAAGCAGACCAGGTTCCAAGCCTTCTTTCCAAAGGCTCTCACTTTGTCTCCCAACACAATTATGTTTTTGTGTCGTCCTTGAACACTCATATTCAACTAATTCAGATGACAGAAGATGTCTGCTAAGTAAGCTAACTGAAGAAGCCACGATGGGTTACTGAACGATTTAGCAAAAGGAGACCCTTGTTCCTGTAGGAACATAAGTACTTCAGCTCGCAATTCAAAAAGTCTGCTTAACACTTTTCCCCATGAGAGCTACCTTGCTTCAGTGTGCAAGAGAAGACTTTTATAAAGTGCGGCCATTTCATCACATAAAACTGCAAACAGGCGAGCTGATAGAGGCCAGCTTTTTAGGAAATTCACAACTTTTTCAGACTCATCAAGCACCTGATGCAACTCAGAAGGCATTCCTTTTGCAGCAAGTGCTTGTCCATGTAAAAAACAATGGGTCCAAATTAAATGTGGCATATTGGTTTTTAATCTTGCAGCAAGCCCACTGTTCTTGCCAGTCATTGCTTTGGCACTATCACTGCATAAAGCAATACATTTTTCCCAACTGATTTGAAAATAATTGGTAGCTTCAACAAATATGTTGTGGGCTAGGCAGCACTTTACAGAAGAGCAGGTTTTCCTCAACAGTAGCATCTGAATTATATCGCACGAAAGCTAAGAAGTTGTTGTTGTCGTTATCTTGTCCTTCAGTAATCATATCAACCCATGAAACTCAAAAATGAATTTGGCAACTTTTACAAGGTCCTTTGTAAGGGCTTGATCCAAGGTGTCAAATCTCAAGAGCATCACTTACCTTACAATATTACATTCAAAAGCAGCACATCTTGCAGAGTGGATTTATCTTAGTCTCATATGTATTGATTTTCATTCCTGAAGTGTGTTCTGTCTGCACTGTCGTGATAGTGGATGTTATTTTCCAAGATGCTTTAATACCAGTCAGAAGTTCTTTTATCTTTCAACCATTTATTTTAGCTAATATTTTTCTTGATAGGGTGTCAGTATCCTCAAACATCGTCATTCCAACCTGAGTTTCCGGGGAAGGCACACAGCCCTGGGAAGTCCCAAGGGCGGGGACACAGCCAGGGCAGCGCACCCCTGCCAAGCCCAGGACGCCATGGGGCTAGAGCACGCAGCCCCGGCTGCAGCCCCAGGCAGAAGCGATGGGGCTAGGGCATGTGGCCCCGGATGTAGCCCCCGGTGGAAGCTGCAGGGCTGGGGCTGCAGGGTCCTAGTTCCAGCCAGCCCCAGTTGCAGGGCAGGGGTGCACAGTCCTGCCTCTGCCTGCTAAAGCCCTAGAAGTCACAGAGGTCCGGTAAAATCACGGAATCTGTGACTGCCGTCACTTCCGTGACTAAATTGTAGCCTTATCCTTAAGTACCAACATGGGGAACAGAAATTTGATAGTTGAAGGCACTGTAATCTAGCAAACAAAGGTATAACAAGATCCAATGTCTGGAAGTTTAAGCCAGACCAATTCAGACTAGAAATAAGGTGCAAATTGTTAATGATGAAGGTAACTAATGATTGGAACAATTTACCAAGGGTTGTCATGGAATCTCTATTGCTGGAAATTTTTTAATGAAGATCAGATGTTTTTTCTAAAAGATATGTTCTACTTCAAACGGGAATCAATTCTGGATTGGGGCCTTTGATGGGATCCCCGTGGTGCAACCTGGAATTGGGGTACAGTTATGCCCACATAACTCTTTAGTCTGGGCTTTCTTTCACAATGCTTTGCTAGTGACAAGCAGCAAACCCCTCCAGGCACTGTTATCACTCAGCACAACAGCATGTAGAGCCTCACATCCAGCTAGATTGCATGAATGCTCCCTGAGCCACTCACAAATCACAGAGAGAGAGGCTCCAGCCAATTCCCACTCACCCCACCATCTCCCCAACCTTGCACCCCAGAACTGTATTGTTTGTCTTGCCCTGGTCAGAAGCCTTACCAGTGTAAGTTTATTATCCAGTCCGCCTCTCTCTATGTGTGGAGAGGACATACACTAGCCTTTGTAACCTGAGTTGAGATTTCCCAAGCACTTCAACCAAAATACACTACCGGTATTTTAGGTAAAATACAAAACAGATTTATTACCTACAGAAAGATAGATTTTAAGTGATTATAAGTGGTAGGCACAAAAGGTCGGAGAGAGTTACCAAAGAAAATAAAAGGTAAGCGCACAGTCTAAATTTTAAACCTTATTACACTAGGCAGTATTTGGAATAAGCAGTTTCTCACCCCACTAGATGTTACAGTTCTCAGTTCAAATCTTTGTCTTCCCAGTGTTCTTGTTGCTTCCAGCGTAAGTGAGGGAGGAGAAAGGCCAAGGCACGATGCCACTGTCCCTTATTTTATACCCTCAGTCCATGTGCCTAGAAAATACTAGCGCAGACACGTCCTGGTGGGCTTTGCTGAGTCACAGGGTTGAGCAATCCCCCATTGTGTGAGGCTTGTGCAGCCCTCTTACAGTATTGTAAATCCCATGCTTACAACTCCCCTGCTGATTAATGGTCACTTAACACCCTCCTGGGAGTGGACCACCACCTAGCAGTAGAGACTCTCAAACTTACAACCAGACAAATCTCACAACTTCATACACACTAATGATATACATATTTGGACAGAACAATGGGTTTCAGGAGATCATGACCTTTCATATGCTAGCTTACATGGCTTACTTTCTATGAAATATATCATAATTATATGACAGGGCTGAATATGGGGGTTCCAGGGCGCTGCCTTGAGGTACAGAGTGCCACAGGGCCATAGTAGCCATATGGAGACTGAAATACTCAAAGTGGTTCTCCAATCAGGCTTCATTTGAGGGCAATGTTGTAGCTATTCTGTGGATAAATGGAGGGCTTCTGCTTTCAGTCTGGCAGATTTAACTGGTGTAATGATAACAGCTAACTGCACTTCCACCAATAGATGGTGCTGTAACTTTATCTTAGTGTTTTGTTGTGGTATCTGATGGGGGGAGGGTTCAGGGGGGGAGTAGTAGTAGGAAGTTTGTGTCCTGCCTGTTTGTGCCAGAGTTGTTACTTGCAATGTTCCAACAAATCTTTGGAGTTCTATAAGCAACTATTACAACCCAGAAGGATGCCTGTGGAGGTGGATTCACAAACTGTCTGAATATACATTCACAGTTCACTGTAAACCTGGAAAGCAAAATGTGGTGGCAGATGCTCTCACCTGGGTGAGGGCAGTGAGAATAGACTCAGCCTGGTCTTGCGACAACATCTGGCAAGAACAGGATTGTCATGCCAAGAAGCTTAGGGAGAACAGTGCTGGAGTGTCTTCATGATAATGAAGCAGCAGGCCACCTGTGGTATGAAAGGACATTGAGCCAGGTCTCTGATAGATATTATTGGCTAGGCATGGCTGCAGCTGTAAAGGACTGTGGGCTTTCCGATCTTGTCTGTCAAGAAAGGAAAGCAGCAGCAAGGAGAGGCAGAACTCCTTTAGGGGAAATGCCCCATGCTAGTAGGCCATGGGACTGGGAGTTCATTCTGCTTGACTTGAAAGCCCCACTACCAGAAATGCCATCTGGAAATTTGTATTTGCTGGTAGTGTATGACTCTCCTCAGAATACATGGTGGTGCAGCTTTTAACAGATAAAAGGACAGAGACAGTTTCAAAAGCATTGATGAAATATGTAGTATTGCATTCAGCCCACCAAGCTACATCTGCAGCAATCAGAAGAAGGAATTTAAATCACTTATTACGTGAGGTTTGGCAACAATTCCAGAAAACTAAGATGAGGACCAATGTTGTCCATCCTGTGAGAAATGAGGGAGTGGAGACAGTAAACTGCACCATTGGTTCCATGCTTAGAGTCTATGGCCTTGGCTACACTTGGGGATTCACAGCGCTGCCGCGGCAGCGCTGTGAAGCGCGAGTGTAGTCGCACCGCTAGCGCTGAGAGAGCTCTCTCGCAGCGCTGCAAGTACTCCACCTCTCCGAGGGGAATAGCTTGCAGCGCTGCAAGCGAGCGTGCAGCGCTGCAGGTGCTGATTACACTGGCGCTTTACAGCTGCGCTCGGGGGGGTGTTTTCACACCCCTGAGCGCAGCAAGTTGCAGCGCTGTTCAGCGCCAGTGTAGCCAGGGCCTAAGTCTAAGTCAGTGAAGACCAACAAGACTGGGATGCTGAGACACCTTTTGTCGTATTTGCATATAACAGCAGCTGGCACTCAACTATTCATTATTCTCCTTATGAGATTATATTTGGACTCCACAAAACCATGCTTTCCTATGATTTGAGGTTCAGGCAGTAAGACACAGTAAACCTCCTTGAACCTACCCAGGTTTTTGACACAGCAGAGTCTTATGTAAGTGAACTGAGGACAGCATTCCAGAAGGTGAAGGAACAAAAGAGCTGGAAAAGCACATGTCAAGCACAAGATGCCAGGAAAAAGGAGAATTCTGTGCCCAGTCAAGAAGGAGAGATGGTGTGGCTATGCAACTGGAAAAAGTAGCCTGGAAAAAATTCCAAACTTACTCCTTTTTGGAGGGGACCTTACACACTAATTAAGAAAATTAACAATTTATCTTCACTGATGCAAAAAGTGAGAGTTCACTCCTTTGCAGTGCACACAGAACTGAACAGATTCATTGAAAGAAAAGGAGAATGCAAATACTGAGGATGCTCAACAACCATCCTAAAAGGTTGCAGAGGAGGATTTGGAGGTATCTCGGCAGGTTTCTGTGGCTGTGGTGGGGGACAGGTTGTGAAGAATTGCCAGGGTGTCCTTGAGACCTCACTATCCTAAAGTCTTCAATAGGTAGTCTGTCCACAACAGATAGGCCTAACCTGTAGGACATGGACCCTGTATTCACTGATAGCCTAGATCCAACTATGAATCATGTCTCCATGACTGAATATAGGACTCAAACAGGCAGAACAACCCAGAAACTTGAGTGGATGGCAGACTTTCTGGATTCCTAGGAGTTACAACAATATTAAAACTTTAGTTACTGTTTTGAATTCTTACTCAGCTAGAGGAGTGAAACTGGTAATGATCATGATAGACTGTACTGCCACCAGTAGATGATGCTGTATCTTTATCTTAGTGTTGAGTTGTTGTCTTGTATCTGATTGGGGGAGAGGAGTTGGTGGGAAGTTTGAGTCCTGCCTGTGTGTGCTGCAGTTGATACCTGCAGTGTTCCATTAAATTATTTCAGTTCTATACACGAGTATTATACTAGCACTAAAATAACTTATAACAGCTATATGGGAAACAGGCTATGTTCATCAAATGGCTATAGTGGATAGAGATAGTTCATTTATACATTTTTAACAAATTATATTCCTATTTGTTAATTAAAAGCAGATAAGTTTTAATGATAACTTTTCTATGTTTACAGAAGTAACAAGTATAAAATAGCAAAATACATTTTCTTTGTTAGGCCCTTGTAACAGCATAATATTACTCCTTCCATTGAAGAAGCAATATAGCCAGTTAATCTCAGTAAAAAATAAAACCTAGCAGCACACTAGCCCTGGTCAAGGACAATATTCAGACACTGAACCATAATACATAAAGGCCAATCTTGTCCTATTGAAGTACCAAGGGAAAACATTGGATTGATTATTTGCCTGCACAACCAGCAGGTTTTGGTCCTAAATCAGCATAATTTAAATTTGGCTGTAATTTAATCTTTTAAAAACTCCTTTTAATTAAAGAATTCTGTGCAAACATCATTAGATATTATAGGTCACTAAAGGCCTAAGTGCAAATAATTTCTACCATTCCTTCTGGTCCAAGGTGAAATTATTTCAGTGGATTCTAAAGTGGGAACACACCAGCTTCAAGTTACCTAGGAAGAGTACATAATGTTCAGTTTTCACAGCACCAGTGAAGTTCTGTGAATGAATTTAACATAGTGACATTTCCCAATACATTTGTTCTGCATGAAAATAGGCAATGTACAATCTCCAGAAGAGTTCACGGCATTCATTATATTGAAATCACTGATTTAATTGTAATCCAGCCCCTGTTCAAATCATCTCTCAAACTTATTTCACCAGTAAACATCATGAAATGTCTCCTTGGCAATCTGGATAGTGATCATAAACCACTCTATGGCTCGCCTGAATCCTGACTAGATATATTTACCAATGTACTAGATATCTATAAATATGGAAATATAGTCATTAGCACTAAATAATATATTTAGCTAATTATAAACTGTAAGGAATGGAAATGCCATTTGTGAGAACCATATGGTTTTTTTTAAAGTATTTCGCCTTCATTCCTTTGCTGAAGCTACATTTTAGAAGAGTGTAAAATGCTGGGTAAGTGTTATCAGTCATGTAAGCAAACTCAGAAAGAACTTCTTTACACAAAGGATGGATTAACTGGAATAAATGACCACAAATAGCAAAAGAATTTTGAGTTCAGAGGGGGGATTGGGCATATGACTGGAGTATAAGGGAAGCTCTGGGCGTAGCCAAAAGGTAAGTTCTTAAACTAGGATGATAAGATTTAAGATGTGCTATACATCCATCAACTCAGTAATAAAAGAACAGCATTATCGAGTTTGTTTTTTAAAGTTTATATTCTTATTGCTTACTCTGAAAGATGTGTCCCTTCTGATATTACTGAAGGCACTATCAAGCATGGAAAAAGTGACATCTGGTATAGTTTGTATTATGCCTGCCTTAAATGACATTAGTTTTTAACCACCATGAACAACTAATATTCATGAACAAAACTCCCTCCGTGGGAAAAAAAATTAAAAAGCATTCTTGTTATTGTTTTTTAAATCACCATATCTGTTTGAAATCCCATCATAGCTTGAAGGAACTAATGCTAAGCTTTTTTTACATTTAGGGCTCGATCTAATGTCCATTGATGCCAATGCAAACTCTTAAATTGAAGTAAGCAATGGACCAGGCCCTAAAGAACGAGCGTAGTCTTTCTCTGTCAATAAGTAACAATATAGCTTTTGAATGCTGCATTCAATCAAGGAGCTTGGTCTATAGAAACAACAGTCAGTGGCAATTACCACACGGGCCCATTCAGTAAGAGCCGCTCAGGTGAGGGGACCTGGCTCTAGGCCTGGCAGAACCCTCAGGGAGCAGCAACCGTGGGTGAGGGCACCCTTTCCTGGCACACAGCCCCTAGCTACCCCCCCTGAGCTACACCACTGCCTGCACCCTGAGCAGTTTTCAAACTTTTTGAGCTGAGCCCCACCCACACCTTTGATTTATAATTTTTGGTTGTGGCCCTCCCCCCAACCCAGACAGGCTGGGTAGCCTGCAGAGGTTAATCGGGGAATAGAGGTAGCGCTCCCTTCATGGGCCCCACTGTGCAGAGCTGGCTCTAGCACCGCTGGGCACTGCCCCCCCAAATATAGAAGTCAAACTACACCTATGCTTACCAAGAATATATCAACATGTTATCTGAAGGTTCAAGTGGTGTATCTACATCTGAATACCCCAAAGCACAAATACAGCTACCTACTGAAGAAACAGTTTCTCCACAACCTAAAGGTAATTCCTGATGGTTGTTGGTCAAACTTTTCCCATTTATTGAAGTTACAAAAGATAGCTACTAGTGCATCTCTTGCAAAAAACTTACAAAGAAGGAAAGCTTCCCACTGCTACAATTGGTAAAACTGGAGGAGCTTGGTTTGCCAGACTGATCAGCAAAGCCAGTGCTGACAAACTATATGAAAAGACTGCAAAACACCAAACCTCTGGACTGCATTGACATACAGAAAGCTGTATAAGCTAGACATAACATGTGAAGCTTGAAAGCTTGTACTAAAGCCAATTTTAGAAGTACTTAATGAGGCTGTTAAGAATGCTGGAGACTCAACACAGTTTATGCAATAAACATGGCCGTAGCAACATACTTCCTATTTAAGCAAGAAATACCACACACTACAAACTGGAGGCCTATGTTAAGTGCATTGTCACTTATTATCCCATAAGTTGGACACTGGTTCCAAACAAGACCAGCAAGTGGTCACTATCTTTCTGCAAGAAACTCAGCTGACTGGTTAGAAGCATGTGGTGCAACAGTGAAAGACTCCGCAGTCAAAAAAGTGAAGAACTCTCTCACCACATTCAAAAAATTCACATACATGGCTGATGAATGCACGGATGCAAATGGACATCAAATATAAAGTCATTGCATACATTATCTTGATGTCAGTGGTAGGCCAGTAGATGCATTTCTAGATGTTCAGGTTATAGAAGACACATCGGCTGCATCTGTGACAGCCCACATCTTAGAAAGAGTTAAGTGCTTGTAAATTGGACACCAAACAGATGGCAGCTTGTGCATTTGATGGAGCTGCAAACTTCTCTGGAAGACATGTCTTTCTCAGAGAAAAGTGTAACCCTAATCTCTCCTCTACACACTGCAGAGGCCATTTTAACTTATGTACCTGGAAAGATAATGGAGCAAATAATTAAGCAATCAATTTGCAAACACCTAGATGATAATAAAGTGATAAGTAACAGTAGGCATGGATTTGTCAAGAACAAATCATATCAAACCAACCTAATAGCGTTCTTTGATAGGATAACAAGCATTGTGGATGGGTGAAAGCTGTAGATGTGGTATATCTTGACTTTATTAAGGCTTTTGATACTGTCTCGCATGATCTTCTCAAACCAAACTAGGGAAATAGAACCTAGATGGAGCTACTATAAGGTGGGTGCATAACTGGTTGGAAAACCATTCCCAGAGAGTAGGTATCCATGGTTCATAGTCAAGCTGGAAGGGCATATCAAGTGGGATCCCGCAGGGATTGGTCCTAGGTCCAGTTCTGTTCAATATCTTCATTTATGATTTAGATAGATAATGGCACAGAGAGTACACTTATAAAGTTTGCAGACAATACCAAGCTGGGAGGGATTGCAAGTGCTTTGGAGCATAGACGCCAACTTTCTTGGCGCCGGTGGGTGCCTGCACCCCCCCACCCCTGACCCCGCCCCCATTCCAACCCGCAAAGTCCCCGCCCTAAATCAGCGGTGTCGCGGTGCAAGCGCTGGGAGGAAGGGGGGAGAAGCAGGATGCGGCGGAGGAGGCAGAGGCAAAGGTAAGCTGGAGCAGGGGGGCGGGGCCACGGGCAGCTGTTGGTGGGTGCTGAGCACCCACCAATTTTTTTCGTGTGTGCTCCAGCCCCGGAGCACCCACGGAGTTGGCGCCTACGCTTTGGAGGATAGGATGAAATTCAATAAGGATAAATGAAAAGTACTCCATTTAGAAAGCAACAATCAATTGCACACATACAAAATGGGAAATGACTGCCTAGGAAGGAGTACTGTGGAAAGGGATCTGGGAGTGATGGGTTGGATCACAGAAACCCTCTTGGGAGCTGCCACCCGATGTGCGAAGACTACTTCTACCCATGCCAGCTCGGGGCCCCAGCACCCTGTCTTGCTGAGCCAGACACTCCCGTCTGCTCCAACAAAGACCCAGGGTCTGAATTACTTGCCCCAAAGCTGCAGGTTTACCTGAAAGCAGCTAACAGAAGTGTTCCTGTCTTTAACATTCAGATGCCCAACTCCCAATGGGGTCTAAACCCAAATAAATCCATTTTACCCTGTATTAAGCTTATACAGGGTAAACTCAAAAATTGTTCGCCCTCTAGAACACTGATAGAGAGATATGCACAGTTGTTTGCTCCCCCAGGTATTAATACATACTCTAAGTTAATTAATAAGTAAAAAGTGATTTTATTTAATACAGAAAGTAGGATTTAAGTGGTTCCAAGTAGTAACAGACAGAACAAAGTAAGTCACCAAGCAAAATAAAATGCGCAAATCTATGTCTAATTAAACTGAATACAGATAATCTTATCCTCAGAGATGCTTCAGTAAGTTTTTTCCTCAGACTGGACACCTTCCAGGCCTGGGCACAATTCTTTCCCCTGGTACAGCTCTTGTTCCAGCTCAGGTGGTAGCTAGGGGATTCTTCATGATGGCTCCTCTCCCCTTTATATATCTTTTGCATAAGGCGGGAATCCTTTGTCCCTCTCTGGGTTCCCAACCCCCCCACCTTCTCAATGGAAAGACACCAGGTTAAAGATGGATTCCAGTTCAGGTGACATGATCACATGTCACTGCAAGACTTCATTGCCCACTTGCCAGCACTCATATATACAGGAAGACTTACAGGTAAAACACACCCATCTGCAGACAATTAACCTGGTTAATGGGAGTCATCAAGATTCCAAACCACCATTAATGGCCCACACTTTGCATAATTACAAGAGGCCTCAAAGTTATATTTCATATTTCTAGTTTCAGATACAAGAGTGGTACATTTATACAAATAGGATAATTACACTTAGTAGATTATAAGCTTTATAATAATACCTTACAAGAGACCTTTTGCATGAAGCATATTCCAGTTACATTATATTCACTTATTAGCATATTTTTATAAAACCATATAGACTGCAATGTCACAGGAGTCATAGAGGATCACAAGCTAAATATGAGTCAAGAGTGGAACACTTGCAAAAAAAGCAAATATCATTCTGGGATGTATTTGCAGGAGTGTTGTAAGCCAGATACAAGAAGTAATTCTTCTGCTCTACTCTGCGGTGATACAGTCTCAACTGGAGTATTATGTACAATTCTGTGTGCCACATTTCAGAAAAGATGTGTACAAATTGGAGAAAGTCCAGAGGAGAGCAACAAAAATGATTAAAGGTCTAAAAACCATGACCTATGAGGAAAAAGATTTGGGCTTGTTTAGCCTGAAGAAGAGAAGACTGAGTGGTGACATAACAGTTTTCAAGCACATAAAAGGTTGTTACAAGAAAGAGGGAGAAAAAATGTCCTTGTTAACCTCTGATGATAGGACAAAAGCAATGATCTTAAATTGCAGCAAGGGAGGTTTAGGTTGGACATTAGGAAAAACTTCCTGTCAGGGTAGTTAAGCACTGGAATAAATTGCCTAGGGAGGTTGTAGAATCTACGTCATTGGAGGTTTTTAAGAGCAGGTTAGACAATCACATTTCAGGGATACTTATAATACTGATACAGAATAATACTTAGTCCTGCCTTAAGTGCAGGGGACTGGACTAGAACAGTGGTTCTCAACCAGGGGTCCGGGGGCCCCTGGGAGGCTGCAAGCAGGTTTCAGGGGGTCCGACAAGCATGGCTGGCATTAGACTTGCTAGGGCCCAGGGCAGAAAGCTGAAGTCCTGCCATGTGGGACTGTAGCCCGGGGCCCTGAACCCCATCCCCCGGGGCTGAAGCTGAAGCCTGAGCAACTTAGTTTCATGGTGCCCCCTATGGTGTGGAGCCCCAGGCAATTGCAATGCTTGCTACCCCCTAACACTGGCCCTGGCTTTTATACTCAGAAAAACAGTTGTGGCATGGCTGGGCTGTGGAGTTTTTATAGCATGTTGGGGGTGGGGTGGAGGCTCAGAAAGAAAAAGGTTGAGAACCCCTGGACTAGAAGACCTCTCAAGGTCCCTTCTAGTCCTGTGATTCTCTATGATCTATTCAACTAGCACTAGATGCAGAATCTTCAAAAGACATTTAAAAAGCCATAAATTTAATGTCTTTTTTTTCAACAAGAGTCCAAAAAAACCTGAATGTCTTGGAAAAAATAGAAGATACTTTGGGACTGAAGGTCAAATTAGTCCAACCTGGGAAAACCCGCTGGCTTTCTCATGAGTGATCCTTGGATGTTGTCTTAAAATTACTGCAACTGTTATTAGTGGCTTTGGGAAGTATCTACCAAGATGGAATAGATCTAAATAGTGAGGCTGGTGGACTACTTTTGCTACTACATTCAGAGAAGATAATCGCCATTCTCTCTCTTGTAAGTCTAGTGTTGAAACCACTTGGGTCATTAAACAATGCCATCAAGGCATCTGCAACAACAGTAGTAGATGTTTGTCCAGCAATGGAAGCTACACTTGGATCAGAGAGCTGTCCATTGAAAATGTACTGGAAGAATAGAAGACTTCAGTCCAGAAGTTGACTAATGAAGGCACTTATATTGAATCCTTAAGTGAAGAGAACAAGAAGTGTTTGTTAAACCAGCTGAAAAAGTACACAGACTTGATTCTTACAAATCTACAACAGTGACACTTGAGTGGAGTGAGGCACTATCAGCAATGGAGCTGCCATGTGATCAGGACAGAATAGAGAATTTGAACACAGAATGCAATATCATACAATGAATGAATGAATGAATGAAGATTTGACTTCAACTTCTTTTTTATCATCACCAGAGGCTCGACCCGATCTTTGTGCTGTTTCCTGGGATGAAAGAAGTAGGAATTCATTTCTTTCCCAGTCACAACAGCTATAGTTGAGTGTTCGTTTTTCATCCTGGAATAGAATTTTGTGTTCTGCAAGAAATTGCCTTCTGCCTGATCATGTGAATGAACTAATTAGCATATCAATTGAAGGAGTTGGAAGTACTGGACACACAAGAAGTTATCAAAGATGAATGCACTACATTCAAAAAGTTCATTAACAGAGCTGTGAAAAATTACAGCAAGAAACCAACAAGGATGTAGATGTAGTGCTTCATAGAAGGCTTGAATATCCAACTTTAATTTGTATTATTATTTTAAAACATGAGTTAAATCTAATTAAATGGTCCTGAAACATTTTTCAGCTTTTACTATGGTGCCATACATCCCACCTTCGCCCTCATGGTCTCATCCCCCAGCCATCACCTCTCCTGTAAATTCAAACCCCCTTCCTCCCAAATTTTAATTCCTGGGGAAAATACAAATACATACTGATGGTAACGAAACAGAACTCAATAGTAACTGTTCAGAATTTATTTTTAAAGTGATGAGATTGATCAACTATTACTTTAAATATTCACTTTTATTTTGTTGTTCCCTTTGGAGAGAGGCAAGACTAAAGCCCCAGTGATTTGGCTCTCCCCTTCAGTTTGAGACTTACAGATGGTTTGTGCCCCATTTCTATAGATCAGGGTCTTGTCTTTTCTATTCTATTTGCCCCTGTCATTTGTTACTGGGTCTATCACAACAGCCAACTCTGAAAGAAAGGTATTTCTTTTCATGTTTCCATGTTAGGGTCTCCCAGTTGTAGTCCCTGGGTGCAGAGTGATGCACTTAGGATCCATTTCCTTTGCATACCTTAGAGGCTGTGAGTTGTTTCTCCTACAAATCTTTCACTGAAAGTAGCTTTTATGATTAAAAACATGTGCCTACCCTTAAGTAACTGTTGAAAGCACAGACAAATTTTCTAGGTGTTTGAACTCAACAATTCATGTGTGCTTTTTGTAACCTAAAATTGCAGCGCTCTGCTTAGCGCTTCCTACCTGGTAGTGGTAGAATGGCTAGCTTGTCCTCTTGCCAATTGGACTTGAGCCCCTTAGGCCCTCTGTGTGCCAGAAGGAAGAAATCACAAGTTATTTGGACTAACAAAGGTAGTGACTCAAGTCTTTTCTTGCATAACAAAGTTGTAGCTGTTGCTATAAAGCCCATGTCCAGATTTTTCCATCTAAGCAATTTATTATTTAGCAGGCTTCACTCCAGTGTTAACTAATAAACAATCATTACCCCTATCTGATCCCTTTACTTTACTAGGTCTGCAATCTGCTTCCCCTACAGAAACTCCCACAGCCTCCACGCAGACAGAGAAACCACGTCTGAGGGCAGGAAGACCGCATGATTCACTGGGGACGGTTTGCTTTGGCCCTGGAGGTGCTTCGTGTAGGGAATGGGATTTCCATTTCCCAACGTTTCCTTTGGTGGATTTCCCTGGCAAGGAATCACTAACTGCGCCGGCCTGGTGCCAATGGCTGACGCTCAGATCAGGGGCTGGGAGAAGAAGGATGCTGCTGATCCTGGACTGAACTTCTGGTGCCCGGGAAAACCAAACCGCTCCCAGTTTCCACGACGAGCTGAGGCTCCCTGCCCCGCTCGTGAGAGGAGATTCCCTGTGGCCGGGAAAGCCTCTCCTGCCTGGGATCGCAAGGAGCCGCGACAGGAACTCCCCCCAGCCTCTGCTGTGCAGAAAGCACGTTCCTCAGCAGAGCCAGGTCTGAGACACGCAATAACGGGGTGGGGGTACGGCGGGGGGCGGAGGCATCTTCCAGGAGCCGAGCTGGCAGCTGCGCTAGCCCGGGGTCAAGCAGGGGATCCCGGGGCCCTCCTGCAGGGGCGGCGGCCCCAGGGGCTCTCCCGGCACCCACTGAGGGACTGGCTCTGGGAGCACGTTCGGCCGGGCCTCAGTTGGCCTCAGGCGTGTCGGGGGAGGGGGGGCAGTGTCTCCTTCCTCCCCCGGCCGGCACAAGGGTGTGGGGCCCTTCCCCCGCGGCGAGCCCAGGAGGAGATGAACCGAGTCTAGCTTCGAAACCGGGCGCCCCCGCTCCCCCCGCCGCTTCCGAGCGAGGCACCCGCCCGCCCCCGCCAGCCGAGCGCCCCCGCGTGCGCGCAGACAGAGCCGTCCCGGCCCCCGCCCACAGCGGCGGGCGGCTCTTCCCCGGAGGGCGCTCGCCGGCTCTGTGCGGAGCGCCCCGGCTTTCGCCCTCAGCCTGCCCGGGCTCGCGGGCTGCAGCCGCCGGGCCAGCGCCGCAGGTAAGCGCCGTCTCTGCCCCGCTGCACCTTGGCAGCCCAACCCTCCGCGGGTAGAGCCCGGCTGCGCGGGGACCTGCGCGGCTCCCCCATGCCCTTCCCCGACGGGCACGAGCAAGCCTTGGGGCGCAGCGCCCCGCCAGAGCGCAAAGCTGCGGAGCCCGCTGGGCTACAGGTGTGGCTGGGTCAGAGCAGGGCTGGAACCGAACAGCTCCTGAGCTGGCGGGGATTGGGGCAGTTTGGGAGATCTAGCTCCCTGTCTGAAGTCTACAGCCGCTACCCAGTTCCAGCGCTGGGGTTTGAGATGGACTCTCCAGATGCATAGCTGGGCTTGGCAGCATTAGCTTGTATCGGTGCATACACCAACTGGTGAAATAATAGTTCCATTGAGGATACTTGAAATTTACAGAGGCAAAGAAAGAAAAATGCTGCTTGAGAACTTCTTAGAGTTGGATTTAAGGATATTTACTGTGTATCTTTTGACATGTGATGTGGACAATTTGTGTTGTAATGGTTATAAAGCTTTAGCTTTTTGAATCTCAACCTCTACTGTCATTAAATAACTAACTATCTGCTTCTCCCAGCATCTGACACCTGCCCATACTTTCCCACAACTGTGAAAATTTAAATGGATAAAAATAGAAAAAATGCTTAAAACCCAAAATTTTGAGCAATTGTGAACGCGTACATCAATAAAAACAGAAAAGAATGCTTAAAAATAAACATTGAGATTATCAACTGAAATTAGAAATAAAAGAAACGCTCACATTCTGTCAAACCTTTTTATAGAGGAGTCAAGAAGAACAATTGGTGCTTAGAGTCCTTGCTTGAAAGAGCTACCTGCCCTGCCTCTCTTATAGACAACCAGATCCTTGCTGCTATTCTTAGGTACTATAGGGCAGTAAAAAATAGTCACACTGAATCCCCCATAGAGCCCACATCCCCAGCTAGAGCCTACACACCCAGCCAGAGCCCTCACCCCCTGGACCCCAATCCTCTTCCCCAGCCCTGAGCCCCCTCCCACACTCCAAACCCTTCAGCCCCACCCCTTCCACATGAATTTTGTTGTGTGTCACACATCACCTCCATATTGGTGAGAGATGCCTCTCCCCCAGCCCCAAACCTGCCACGTCTGGGGGAGAGGCGCCCCTCACCTGGCCCCAACCCAGCCCCAGAACTGCCGCCTCAGACCTAGAGCTGCTGCGGCCGGGAGAGGCGCCTCTCCCCTCCAGCCCAGGTGCTGCTGCGGGGAGTAAATGTGAAAACACCATTAGCAACCTCTGTTTTATATTTATGACTGTATTTTGTATGTAATGAAAGAGCTAATGTGTATGGGCCTCACTGCTTTCTCCTGCACAGTCTCAGAACAGTTAAATGGTGTGTCATAAACACTATACTGTAGCTAAAGGAGATTCTCCTTTGAACTCAGGTGGTAGGGGCCTATGCTTTTGGAGTAGGAGAATCTGAGTTATGTCCCCAGTTTCCGCTGTAAAGTTCTGAGTGGTCATGGTGTAGAGAATTATGACAACTATGAAGTCCTGAGTAGCCACAGATTTTTAAGTTCTAGTGTTAACTGTGTTGTTTAATATTGAGGAGTGAAGAGGAGAGGAATGTATTTTGCCAGAGCAGGCACATCAGTGTATTTCTTCATAAGTGTATTTCTTCATTTTTTTTGTGCTATCAAACAACTAACTGACACTCCTGCCACCACACAGATAGCTACAGTTCAGTGGTGGGTGAAGTGACTCCGTATCCTATCCTATATTCAATATGATTATGAATTATGTAAGACTAAGCTCCCAGTTTTATGGGGCCATTCACGTACTTCAGTATCTTATGTAACATTTAACATTTATGTTGGTCTTAGGTTTTGTAAAAACTTGTTTTTAATACTACTACTTACTGATGTAAATTTTGGGGCAAATTTGACCTCACAATAACTGTTTAATAGTTTTCCAAAAGTATATATGATATCTTACAGTTGTATATTATCTTTACAAATGGCTCATCGCTGAATCGTGGCCACCTCTGGGGTAAAACATAGGAACTGTTTTGACAAGACAAAAAATAGTCCTGAAGAACACTGTAGCCAGTTGAAATGGCAGGGGAATATAAATTAAGTAGAATATATTTAGTTAATCTGGAAATTAGCCAGTTGATGATACTCTCTAGCCTCATGAAAATTGTTCTGGGATCTTCAGTGACCACAAATGGTCAGGATCTCAGTTTTAGAAGACTGCATTTCAGTATCATACTGACCCCTAACATGATGCTGGAGATTAGGTTAGTGTTAACTCAGAGGGGAAGAATGCAACCTACTGATTTACAAAGCACTTTCTGAAGCATTTGGCTTTTCTTCTTAGGCCACCATTCAAGAAGTGAACAGGCCTGACTCTGTTTAGCTTGAGAGATTGGAAAAAAAATCATATGGGATTTGGTATGCCTGCCCTAATAAGGAGCACTAAGATAGAAGGCATAGTTTTAACAAATCCCCAACACGTCTAGGGATAAGGAACTCTAATAATGGGCACAGTGAGACATGCATATGATTTTTCTATGAAAACTGAAATCTTTGAAACTCAAAACAGCTTTAATCATATTCCATACTATTTCCTTCAAAGAAAATACAACATTAGGCTGGTTATATGAGGCTGCAATTAAGGCCCTAATCCTGCAAATATACACATGCTTAACTACTTCTGTAAGTAGTTCCATTGACTTCAGTAGGACTACTCATGAGTAAAGTATAATGCATGCTTAAGTGTGTGCAGGACTGAGGCCGAAGAATATAATAGTAAGGGATATTTTAGGCAGCTTATACAAACTAGAGGAAGACTAATCAGATATAAAGAATCTAGTATGATTGGTACACTCTACTCAGGTGAGGGGGAAACACCAACTGCCACTATTTCACATATAATCAGACCACTAATGACAGATTATTCTAATTGATAAGGCATGCTCACAATTCAACTTTGTTTACATTATAAATAAGGAGTATCTGGAATGCACTACTTCATATCCTGAACATTTTGTTTTAGGCAGATGGTGGTGTTCAGTTCACCCTTTCTTCAACCTGACTTAGCTGCATAGGGGTCAGTATGGATAAGATAGCATGCCTGTTTTGTTTTTTTTAAATAGAGCCTTCAGTTTGTAACTAAGTAGCTGTACTTTAGGAGACAAAACTGAACAGCCAACTTGTATTATATGTCACATAATATGCACTTTACAAATATAGTGCCTTTTCAGAGTGGACAAAACTAAATTTCTCAGCACCACAGTGCTACTATTCTGGTAATTTTGAAACTCTGATGTCTAGAACAGATCCATAACCGGAGAGTGCAGATGTATCTGCCCCAAAAGAACAAGTTTAATGAAAAGATCTATTGTCCAAGCAGCAACTGAAGAAAAATAACAGGGAGATTGATGCTGTCATAAAATAAGAATCCCCCTTGGTAAATCCTGCTCAGTGGAAATTGTGAAGAGTGAACCATTCTATGGGTGTACTGCTTTCCAAGATCACTGTAAACTTTTATTATGGTAAATTTCTGAAATTCTTGAAATGATCATTAGTTGCTTTTAATAATGTTGTCAATATTAGCCACAGTGATATTAATGGGGCCAGATATCACAGAGATGGGTGCATTAGAAATAACTAACAGATGCTATATTACTGTTTCTTATTTCATTAGAGATGTCGAAAATGAAGTGATATAAAATATAATTTGAAATGTATTCTCAAAGAAAATATACTTAACACTTTCACTAAGTTCATTAGATAATTAAATTGAGTGAGTGTGAGCAAGAAAGTGTTACTACGACATTTATATAGCACAATGACATTGCAATGTGGAAGCTGAAATGTTGAATATGTTATAATATGCTTTTGTGTTTCTAAGGAATGCAAAAGGTTTTTTATTTTCATTTTACTTTTTTCTTAATATATCTTGTTTGTCAAAAATTGTAAGATAAGAAAACTAAATAATCCTTTTACATCAACAGTAAAAAGTAAACATGGTAAAATTTTTAGTAGGTGCTGATTAGGGATGTAAAATATTAAATGGTTAACTGGTAAGTATTAGTCTGTTAACCCACCTGTGCGCAGGTCTCGATCCCGTTCTCCTGCCCCGGGCCGCGCCAGCCCGACCCCAGCCCATGGCTGACTGCAGCCCTGGGCTGGCCGGAGCAGCCCTGGGCCAGCCCTGGGAGCTTCACGGAGGGGTGGCCAGCTGGGCAGGGAGAACGTATTTAGGCTGGGGAGGCAGGCAGGTGCTGCGAGCCCTGTCGTGGGGTAAAATAGTCCCCGGCCTCCCTTTGTGCCACTGGAAGGGGTTCGGCTGAGGAGGTGGATGGCGCGCTGGTTAGTGAAGAGAAGGGAAGCTGCTGCTGGGTTGGCATGGAGCGTCTGTGGAGGCCGCATTGGGCCAAACTAGCTGGCTGGGGCCCCTCTCCCTTTAATCGATTAACTGATACCATTTTAATAGTTTAAACGGTTATCTTTTTAAATGATATTTACATCCCTAGTGCTGATAAAGGATCACTGAGGGGTTTTTTTTTTGTGGGGGGGCCTGAACTATACAACTTATGGAGCTTATATTTGTTTTTCAGTGACTACGCTGGTGAAGGTCTTGAGCTCTAACTATGAGCTACACTCAAATTATTATAACATACAAATAAAATATTAATGGGTTAGCAGATATTATTGGTAAGTCAAAAACTATTAGTAAGGATCTAGTAAGAGAACTAAGAGTTAAGAGGTTCTAAAAACTTTCCAAGTTTTTCTTTTACCACATGTAGTTTAAAATTAATTGTAATCAGCTCAGACAAAATGAAAAGATATTTGGTGTAGGTCTGACTGTGAGCTGCATGCACAATATTACAACAGGCAATGTATTCAGATGTGTACTTGCTTACATGCTTAGCTATGTTTATGATTTTTGTGTGTGTTAGATTATATAAGATGTTTAATAAAATTTGAATTCTTAAAAATTGCTACAAATAAAATCATTTTTTGTGTGAATGCTCATGTTGTTTCTGAGAAATTGCACTATAAAGTCCAGTTAATTCGATATAGTTACCAAGCATCAAAACTAAGAATATGGGGATTTGGTACTGTCACAGAACTAGTGGAACAGTTGCTCTGTGTTACTCTCCTGAATTATCACAAAATGTCTGATTGCTCATATTATTTTTGAGCCTCCTGTAGTCCAGCCCTACAGCTGGGCTGAGTTTGCCCAAAGCAAAGGAAGAAAACAGAAAGCAGTGGTTTCCTTTGACTTCAAAAAGTCAGTGGTTCAGTTGGGAGGGGTGTGATATGCCATTGTCTCCAGGACTCCCCATTAGAGGGTGCAATGGGAAATGGGTAAACTGGGTTTGCCTTGTGGTTGGTCCAGTCTCCCAGATTGTTTGGGCTGAGTGGAGAGGAGGGACACATTACACCGCTAGTGGTTCAGCTTGATACCCCACTTTAGTTGCTGTGTATAAACTTACCTCCTTATTAGCTTGCCCAATTTCTATAGTGATCATAAGAGCAGTTGTGGGAAAGATGTCTTGAAATCTCTACATTTTCTGTCCTGGAGAGAGCTCCTTTTGGCTTTCTAAAGAGGATTTTCTGATACTGATACTTTGGTTGGCTCCTGTACTGAAGCAGCAATCCAGGGAGAAAGGAAGGTCTGCTGCAGAGGTCTCTGAGTGCCTTGCTGGTGTCCCCTAAGATGAAGGAGGTGAGGAAGCAGTGAAGGCATAACTCCCTATAAGCTCCAATAGTATCAGCTAGAGCTACCAGAAAAATGCAGTCCTGTCTTCAGCTGACCCTCAGTCTCAGAATGTCCCAGCTGTTTCATTGGCGCTTAGAGTGCAGCATATTAGCCACAACTTCTTTATTGCTCATGTGATCAATATGGCATGCTGTGGGGTTCATAGCTGCTGTTCCAGGATCCCTGTGATCAGTCCGGAGCTCTTCCCTCACACTACATTCTCAGCAGAGAGGACATGCTATGAGAACAGTTGAAGCAGAGCTGGAGCAGGCATCAGAACTCCACAGCCCAAATAGAGATGTCCACTATTTCTAATGGTTTGCACAGTAGTGCCCATTGATTTTTTTTAAGCATTCAAGTTGAAACTCCCCATGGAAGGAGCTAAAGGTGCCATGCTGTAACTGCATCCAGAGAATCGTGAAGTGTATTGTGTGGGTTAAAGCATTATCCTTAGCTGAAGCGCTAAGGTTTCCTTATGTGCCAGAGCAGCTGCAAAAGGAGATTATGCCCAGGCTCATGTTTCCAGGCCATGTAGCTATCCAGAGCCTTCAACTAGAGATTTCCCAGATAACTCATGGATTGAATCAGTGAGACATCTGAGGCAGAGTGACAGAGGTGCAACATAACTGCTTCTGGGAGAAGGGAGAAGTTCCTTTTCTTGAGTTTCTGAAAGTGATTGTTGCTTGTGTGCTGTATTCATAGATTTGTAAAACCAGAAGGGACTATTATGATCATCTAGTCTGACCTCCTGCATAGTACAGGCCCACCAAGTGAATCTTGAATTGAGTCCATAACTCCTGGTTTAGTGATTGCATATATTTCTAAAAGATAAGCTATCTTCATTTAAAGATTTCAAGTGATAGAGAATCTACGACATCCTTAGTCTGAATTTACCTAACCAGCTTCCAGTCGCTAGATGTTGTTGTGCCTTTGTCTGCTAGATTGAAGAGCCCTCTACTGTATATAATCCCAATATACTTCTAGGCCATGATCGAGTTGCCTCTTATTCTTCTTTTTGTTAAGATAAACAGATGGAGCTTCTTTAATCTTTCTCACTGTAAGGCAAGATTTCCAGCTCTTGAAACATTTTTGTACCTCTTTGCTGAACCCTTTCCAATTTGTCAACATCCTTTTTATGCTAGATACACTGATCATAATATCTCCCTACTTCTACTCAATATTTCCCTGCTTATGCATCTGAAGATCACATTTGTTCCCTTTAGCCATCACATCACTCTGGTAGCTCATGTTTAGATGGTTATCCACCATGATCCCTAAGACAAACTTTTCAAAAGCACCTAAGTCCTATTTTCAAAAGTTACTTATTAATCTAGGAGCCTAAATCCCATTGACTTTCAATGACACTTAGGCTCCAATTTTCAAAAGTTCCTAAATCCTTTTGAGTCAGTGCTTTCCAAACAATAGTCCATCATCCTATAAGTGTTACCTATGTTCTTGTTTCCTACAAACATCTCCTTGCATGTTGTTTGAGTAAGCCCAGTTGACCATGTAATGCAGATGGCTCTATAGAACTGACCTGTCCTTATTATTTATCACTCCAACAATTTTTGTCATCTGCAAACTTTAACAACAATGATTTTATATTTTTTTCCAGGCCACTAATAAAAGATATTGAATAGTATTGTGCCAAGTGTAAGTTTGTCTCATCTCTGTTCAAGGAAACAAATTACAGTAAGGAAATACCTGAGTCTGCCTCACTAATTTCTACTTCAGAGGGAAAACTGGCCTGCAAGGCCCCAAATTCTGCTGCTACTAAGAGAAGGGGCCACACTTGCACCCCATTCTCTGCATTAGGGGCCTGGTATGAAAACAGTTGAAGGGGAGTTGGGGCAGGCACCAAAACACCACATCCCCAGTAGAGAGATCCACTGCTTCTAAGGCCTGTTGCATGGCTGCTGGTCAGAAGCTGAGTCTGGTTGCAGTGGAGTGGGACCTACACAAGGACAGATCATGAGTGGACGATGGGCCATAACATGAATAACCACATTGCTGGGTCTCTGCTCTTCAGAGGGACAGATTTAGCACCCTATCCTATATGGTACTGTGCACCTCCTGTGAGGTGCTGCTGAACATCCATTGATTCCAAATACTTACTCAAAGCCTCACAGAATTGGGACCCTTAGTTTGCTAGCTCCTGGGGTAGGACTGGAGCCCTATATGATTCTGCATGTCAGGTTTGGGGCTCATGTACTAAATAAAACATTTCTAGCATCTTATAAAGCATTGTGTAGATGATAATTGTCATTAAAAAGTGCTTATGAGATTTAATGTTGCCTGTGAAATTTGCCAGCTTGTTCCTCCATGTGGCTGAGACTTCTCCTTACCCGTTACCAGATCCTTGCCATTTTTCATCTTTTCTCATATAGCCACCTCCTGAGTAAACTAAATCCATTTTTTCTGCACTGATATCACCATGCCAGCTACCAATGCAAGGCTCCTTGGTGGTGAAGTATGGGTAGCCAGCAGTTGGTGTTGGGGGGTGATTCCTGGGATGTGTTACCTTACCTCTCAACTTCTTTCCTCATGCGTTCTGAACTGGGTGCCCCTCAGGTTGTAAGAACCATTGACCACAGCATCATGTTCTGGGTTTGGAGGTGGATGGCCAAAAAGGGGGAGGGCTGGGATTCAAATAGGGTGCAGTCAGGATCACTTAGGAAAGCATTGAGGGTATGCACTGGAACCAGCTTATGCTCCTTATCAGTGACATGTATGGGAACTGTGGATGACCAAACAATTTATTTTGGGGGCAATATGGGATATCAGGAAATGGAATGGTGTTGATTAGAGTCAAAGAAGATTGGGCTAGCAGTTGCAGAAGTTTCCAGAAGCCAGACTAGAATGTTCAGAATTTCCCCCCACCCCCACTCCCTTTCAGTGCCAAGCATGACAGGGCATAATGGTATCTTGTTTCAGGTAGTCCTTGCAAAATTATTAGGTTGAAATTTGGATTGTGGGTGGATAGAGGTACATGGTTTCTCATTGGCACTTGGGAGGTAGGAGAACTCAGTCCCTTCAGAGAAAAAGATAACCAGTCAGGACTGATGAAGGCTTAATAGTGGTACAATCTCAGCATGAACGATTTGCTGTTTTGTACTGGTAGACATTCAAAATTTATCTAGATAACCTCTGGGGTGCCTGTAGCACTATGATTGAACCTTGATATTTGGAATCCCTTGTCAACCATTTAGGAAAGGGTAAAATGGCCTCAAATTTAGCTTACAAGACCTACCTTTGCTTCTCTTGGGCATTACAGATGGATTTTATATTTATAAAGGTGCAACCAAGAATTATTCCAAGAGTTTTAGGAAGCAGATTGTGATAATGAAACAATAAAAAAAATGCATACATACTGGCAAAAAGGGGTTAAAAAGCAGTTGCTAAGGCAAGAATGGAGGCTGAAGAGGAATTATATAGAAAGTTGGTGGAAGATGGCAGGAAATTGGTTTTTAGGTTGGCAAAAAAAAAAAAGGAATCATGAAACACAAGATATGAATAAATCTTTATGTGTGTAGGATGGGAACTGTGTGGTGATTAACCCTACAGAGGTGACAGAGGTATGGAAGCTGTTAAATGAGAAGAGAAAGTTACTCAAGCAAGCACCATCGACAATTATGGGGAAGCCTCAAAAGGTATTGATCTCTGTAGAGGAGGTAGAAGAAGCACTGAATACAACAAAAAATGGTAAACCAGTTGGTGAAGATGAGAACTGATGATATGATCAAGACAGTTGGAGATACTAGAATAAAGTGGCTTAATGAATTATTATTTGCTTGCTGGATTCAGGCTAGACTACCATATGACTGGAGAACAGGATTGATTGTACCTCTTTGGAAGGGCAAGGATGATGCAAATGATTCAACCACCTATTGGGACATCACCCTGTTATGTCAGCCTCTCAAAGTCCTTGAGAGAGTTTTGGAAGCAAGGTTGAGGTGAAGGACAATATAGACGAGGAGCAACATGGCTTTAGGAAGGGAAGGAGTACTATAGACTCAATATTTGCAATGAGACAGAAGTTTGAAAGTAGTGTAAATGGAGTGCATAATTGCTATGTAGCATTTGTTGATCTTGAGAAAACATATGGCTTGATTCCGCAGGAGTTGGTGTTTGGGGCATTGAGAGGGACAGTAAAAGGACTTCAAGAAGTGGTGGAGATAGAGGAACTATATCAAGGATCCAGGGCTAAGGTGATGACAATATATGGAATTTCAGACAGTTTTGAGGTGACAGTGTGATTGAGACAAGGCAGTGTACTGAATCCACTTCTCTTCATCCTAGTTATGGAGTTAATGAGCAGGAAAACCAAGCCTGTGGAGACTCAGGTAAAACTAATGTATGGTGATGACTTGGCCCTTTTGGCTGACACCTTATTTACTAATTGCTTTTTGCTATCAGAGCAGACGTCTGTGTTTTAAGGCCATGGTTTGAAGGTAATCACAAAGAATACTGAAATTATGAAAGTAGGGGAGGTGGAAGAAGAGCTGCTGATTTGAAGTTTCAGGAGAGAAGTTGAATCAGAAGCCAGAATTTGTGTACTTGGGAAGCACACTTAGTGCCATCTGAGAGAGATCTGGAGAATTGAAAAGAAGAATCAATGTCCATGGGCAGCAGTGAAAAAGATGGCAGGAGTTCTATGGGGCTGGCAAGTAAGTAACAAACTGAAAGGAAAAATGTATGCTGTGTGTGTTTGTCCATGCCTGCTCTATGGTTTGGAAATTGTGGGTCTTATGGAGATGAAAGAAAAGAAGATGATACAGGTAGTAGAAAATAACATACTGAGGAGAATGAGTGCACAGGGAAGAGAAACTTGTGACTCTGTGATAGGCTGGAGAGTGCATGTTTGAAGTGGGCTGGACTTGTGATAAGAATGGGAAAAGAATGATCAGGAAGAGGACAGCAAGAAAGGACATGGAAGACTGAGGATGCTATGGAAAGACACTGTCAACAGTAAGTTTGAAGAGAAACGGACTGGAACTCTGTGATCTTCAAATCTGTGCCATGGACCAGAAGTAGTGGCAAAAAATCTCAGGAACCTCCGGCCCTGTGTAAACGGGAAAAGGAGTTGAGAAGTGAAGCGTGAAAGGTGCAGCCAATCGAGCTTTTTTCTTGAAATTCATGTGTGTGGGTGTGTGTCTTCCTTCCACCAAATCCATGGCAACTCTTCACGAGCATATTTTTTGAGAGTTTACTAGATGGTATAAGGTGACCATTTATTTTTAGAAAATACACTCCACCGACTGAAAGTTCAGGGTTTTGAACAGGGTGGTGCTTTGTTTTTAGCTATTTCAAACCTACTTATAGTAAGTGGTAGGATCACATAGTGAAAGTCCCTTTTCTAGACTTCCATCAATTTGCTTCTTGTGAATGACCTAGGAGTAGATCTGTTAACAATGTCAACTATGAAGGTCATCTATTTATACCAGTCTCATAAAGGCCAAACTGTAGTCTGCTAACGTGAATTACTTAATTATGTCGACCCGTCTTTTGATGGATATGAGAGTCGTTCTAAACCAGTGTGTCTGGGGGTATGTCTACACTATGAGAGTAGTTCGATTTTACTTAAATCGAATATGTGGAATCGATATTACAAAGTCGAACGTGTGTTTCCACACTAAGGGCTGTAATTCGACTTTGTGAGTCCACACTAACGGGGCAAGCGTCGACATTGGAAGCGTTGCACTGTGGGCAGCTATCTCACAGCTCCCGCAGTCCCCGCTGCCCATTGGAATTCTGGGTCGAGCCCCCAGTGCCTGCTGGGGAAAAAAATGTGTTGAGGGTGGTTTTGGGTAACTGTCGTCATCCAACCGTCACTCCCGCCCTCCCTCCCTGAAAGCGCCGGCGGGCAATCATTTCATTTTGCGCGCTTTTCTGGTGAGTGACAGCACGGACGCCACAGCACTGCGAGCATGGAGCCCGCTGCGACCATCGCTGCAGTTATGGCCGTTATCAACACCTCGCACCTTATCGTCCACCTTTTCCAGAGGCAGATGCTGAGAAATCGGGCGAGGAGGTTACGGCATCGCGGTGAGGACATGAAGTCTGAGAGTGGCACAGACCTCTCGCAAAGCACGGGACCCCGCGCCGTGAACATCATGGTGGCAATGGGTCATGTTGATGCTGTGGAACGGCGATTCTGGGCCCGGGAAACAAGCACGGACTGGTGGGACCGCATAGTGCTGCAGGTCTGGGATGAATCACAGTGGCTGCGAAACTTTCGGATGCAGAAGGGAACTTTCCTGGAACTTTGTGAGCTGCTGTCCCCTGCCCGGAAGCGCAAGGACACCCGGATGCGAGCAGCCCTGACTGTCCAGAAGCGAGTGGCCATAGCCCTCTGGAAGCTTGCAACGCCAGACAGCTACCGGTCAGTCGCGAACCACTTTGGCGTGGGCAAATCTACCGTGGGGGTTGCTGTGATGCAAGTAGCCAACGCAATCATTGAGCTACTGCTGTCAAAGGTAGTGACCCTTGGAAACGTGCAGGTCATCATAGATGGCTTCGCCGCGATGGGATTCCCAAACTGCGGTGGGGCTATAGATGGAACTCACATCCCTATCCTGGGACCGGACCACCAGGCCAGCCAGTACATTAACCGAAAGGGCTACTTTTCAATGGTGCTGCAAGCACTGGTGGACCATAGGGGACGTTTTACAAACATCAACGTCGGATGGCCGGGCAAGGTTCATGACGCTCGTGTTTTCAGGAACTCTGGTCTGTTTAGACGGCTGCAGGAAGGTATTTACTTCCCGGACCACAAAATAACTGTTGGGGATATGGAGATGCCTATAGTGATCCTCGGGGACCCAGCCTACCCGCTAATGCCCTGGCTCATGAAGCCCTATACAGGCGCCCTGGACACTGAAAAAGAACTCTTCAACTACCGTCTCAGCAAGTGCAGAATGGTGGTGGAGTGTGCTTTTGGACGTCTCAAGGGGAGATGGAGAAGCTTACTGACTCGCTCTGATCTCAGCGAAACCAATATCCCCATTGTTATTGCAGCTTGCTGTGTGCTCCACAATCTCTGTGAGAGCAAGGGGGAGACCTTTATGGCGGGGTGGGAGGTTGAGGCAAATAGCCTGGCTGCTGATTACGCCCAGCCAGACAGCCGTGCGGTTAGAAGAGCCCAGCGGGACGCGCTGTGCATCCGGGAGGCTTTGAAAGCTAGGTTTCTCAGTGAGCAGGGTAACCTGTGACTATTAACTTTGTTTAAAGAGAAGCTGAACCTGCCCCCGTTTCTTTACCCAGTTTATGTTGACTATCCTCTGCAGCTACATACCCCGGTCACCCCGTCCCCCCCTTCCAACACACGTTTAAAAATAAAATACATGGAACTTTGTTAATGAACACCTGTCTTTATTACGGGTTTCGCGGTAAAAGGTTGAAACTGGGACGCAGACTGTGGTGGGGAGCGGGCATAGTGATGGAAAGAACACTTAAAAAATCGAGGAATGACAGGCTCCTGCTCCTAGAGCGGTCCGCAGTGCTGGACTGGTTGTTTCAATGGAGCCTGCCACCCCTCCTTTTCGGGACTCTGTGTGTGGGAGCTATGTGACTTTGTGGCGGGGGAGGATGGTTACAGATCCACTGCTGCGTGGCTCTGTGATCCAGGATAAGGACCGCTGCATAAGATCTCTAACCGCCCTCCCCCGCCACAAAGTCACATAGCCCACCCCCACATAGAACATGAAAACCACCTCCCAGACTGACCAGGGTGCCTAGTGACTGCAATGTGTGTGTGACCTGCTGCTGAACCTGCCCCCATGTCTGTACCCTGTTAAAGGTGACTGTCCTCTCCAATTACCAACCCCCTTCAACCCTTCAAACACACTCTCCTGTAAAAGAACATAATGGAAACAGTAATTAACAGAAACGTATTTTTTATTAGCAACTACACAGTTAGGGGATGAAACTGGGACGGGGGCTTGGGTGAGGCGGGAAGGAAAGGACTTATCAAATTTTGGGGAATGAGAGCCTTCTGGTACTCGAGCAGTCTGCAGGGGTGGAGTGACAGTTTTCACGGCCCCTGCCGCCCCTCCTTCTTGGGACTTTGGGTGAGGGGGGTATGGGACTTTGTGGCGGGGGAGGGCGGTTACAGATAGACTGCAGCGGGGCTCTGTCCTCCTGCCTCCGGTCCTGCAGAACATCCACAAGGCGCCGGAGCGTGTCCGTTTGCTCCCTCATTAGTCCAAGCAGCGTTTGAGTCACCTGCTGGTCTTCCTGCCGCCACCTCTCCTCCCGTTCAATGTGTGATCGATGGATTTGGGACATGTTCTCCCTCCACTGGGTCTGCTGGGCCGCCTCGGCTCGGGAGCAGCCCATAAGTTCTGAGAACATGTCGTCCCGTGTCCTTTTCTTTCTACGCCTAATCTGCGCCAGCCTCTGGGAGGGGGATGCCAGGGTAGGTCGGGAGACAGTCATAGCTGTGGGATGGGAAAAAGGGAGTGAATTCCTCACAAAGATAATTTTTTGTGAACAATGAACATAGTCTTTCTCTGTGAAGAAGACCATGCACAGCACCTATCACATGCGCACTCAGGACAAGGTCGAATTTTCGGCCTTCGCATTCAGTACCTGGGGTCTTGCACTGGAGATCAGACAAGCGGGGCAGGACAGCGGAATTTGGGTAGCAGGCTGACATGGTAAGCCGTAGACTTTTGGCTGCTTAAAACTTAAATTATAGCAGTGCCCTCCTTTCACGTTCAAAGCAATGCTCCTAGCGTTGGCCAGTTCCTGCTGCCGGCAATCCGGCAAGCATGAACTCTGCCCCTGTCCCACCCCCTCGCGGCTGTCCCCGGGAAAGATCCCTGTATGCTGCCCCTCTCCCACCTCCACCGCGTGGCTGTAAACCGCCGGTTACAGTTCTGTAAAGGAACAGGCAAGCAGTCCCAACAGTAACATTCCCCTAATTCAAAGCAGGTCACCATGAGCGACATCACTCTGCTGAGGATTTCTGGGACAGAGAAAGACCGCATGCTGCGTGAAAGCCAGCAAAAACCAGGGCCGTATGCTGCCATGCTTTGCAAGGCAATGATCCCGGAGTACTTGATGATAGCCTGGCGTGGAAAAGTTTCCTACCACGGAGGACCCAGTAAGTCCGCTGTCTCCAGGAACCTCATGCAAAGGCTTTCCAGTTACCTCCAGGAGAGCTTCGTGGAGATGTCCCATGAGGATTTTAGCTCTATCCCCGGACATATAGACCTTATTTTCCAGTAGCTGCACTGGCAAGGACTAAAAAGTAGAGCATCTAGGGCAAACTAATCATCATAAACCGGACATTGTTTGATTCTTTTGCAGTAGTTGCACTGCCAAGGACTAAAATGTTAAGCGCCTAGGGCAAACTAATCATGAAAAACCCATTGTTAATATTGTTAATATTCCTGTTCTGTTCAAAATAAATGTTTACATGTTTTAAACACTTACTGACTGATCCTTCCCCTGATTCTGGCTCCGGGTTAACGCCTGGGGACGGTTGGTAGGGGATCTCTGTGAGGGTGATGAACAGATCCTGGCTGTCGGGAAATCAGCGTTGTAAGCGCTGTCAACTGCCTCGTCCTCCTCATCTCCTTCCTCATCTTCCCCGTCCGCTAACATCTCCGAGGAAGCGGCCCTCGACAAAATCCCATCCTCAGAGTCCACGGTCAGTGGTGGGGTAGTGGTGGCGGCCGCACCTAGAATGGAATGCAGTGCCTCGTAGAAACGGCATGTCTGGGGCTGGGATCCAGAGCATCCGTTTGCCTCTTTGGTCTTCTGGTAGCCTTGTCTCAGCTCCTTGATTTTCACGCGGCACTGCGTTGCATCCCGGCTGTATCCTCTCTCTCTCTCATGGCTTTTGAGATCTTCTTGTAGATCTTTGCGTTCCGTCTTTTCGAGCGCAGCTCCGAAAGCACGGACTCATCGCCCCACACAGCAATCAGATCCAAGATTTCCCGATCAGTCCATGCTGGGGCCCTCTTTCTATTCTGCGATTGCATGGTCACCTCTGCTGGAGAGCTCTGCATCGTTGCCAGTGCTGCTGAGCTCGTCACGATGTCCAAACAGGAAATGAGATTCAAACTGGCCAGACAGGAAAAGGAATTCAAATTTTCCCGGGGCTTTTCCTGTGTGGCTGGTCAGAGCATCCGAGCTCGGACTGCTGTCCAGAGCGTCAACAGAGCGGTGCACTGTGGGATAGCTCCCGGAGCTATTAGCGTCGATTTCCATCCACACCTACCCTAATTCGACATGGCCATGTCGAATTTAGCGCTACTCCCCTCGTTGGGGAGGAGTACAGAAATCGAATTTAAGAGACCTCTATGTCGAACTAAATAGCTTTGTTGTGTGGACGGGTGCAGGGTTAATTCGATTTAACGCTGCTAAATTCGACATAACCTCCTAGTGTAGACCAGGCCTGGGTGTTTGTATGTAGTAGAAGGGGGGAAGTGAGGGCAGGGTGGCTGCCATAAGCACAGCATAAGTACACATAGTTTGGTTAATCAAAGAGTTCATTTCATTTCTTTTCTTTGTCACAGTTTTGCATCCCTGATTGTCCATCTTGCTTTTTCTTCACGAAAATGAAGAAAATGATTACATGCTTCCTACTGCTGTTTGGACAAACTCTACTTTTCAGTGCCTCCGCCAGGGAGAGACATCTTCCACCAGCATTTTCAAGCCAAAGAAATGGTGCTAACCCAGAAGATACTTTACTTGGTGAGTTGTAATAAGCCTCCCTCACACACAAACTGCTTATTGGCCAGATGCTGGCTGGGATAATTATAGTAAAAGGGAGTCTGCAGGGGGGAATGAGAGAGATTTTGACTTACCCGTTTGTTGTTGGGAGAAGGGGTTTGCTATCAATCTGCTAGACCAATGTAATTTATTTCTAACTGGTGTGTGCTTTCTCCAAATAAATGTGTAATATGGGACTATTGCATTGGAGAGAGACCCTGTCTTACCTGTTTAGAGAGAGGATGTTTATGTGAGGTCCTGTCACAGCTGTCTGACCACCGCACTTTTTACCAAGTTCCAGCTGTGCATGTGTTTGCTGGGATGAGGGAATTTGTATCAAATTTAATCAACAGCTGATGAAAATGGACCTTATTGGTCTCCTATTTAGACACTCAAAGATAATCCCTTCATTTTCATCACTTTGATTTTCTTCAAATGGGTAGAGATTTCCCCTGCTGTGCTGAAAAGCTGTGGAGGAGACTAACATTTAGCTAGTGGCTGGACTATATAGAGCTGCCCAGTACATTTTGGTTGATCATGGATCCCACTTCATAAGATAGTGGTCTGGTCAGCTTTTTGGAAGTCATGAATTAGTCAGGGTCATGTTCCACTACTCACAATCTAATATAACTGAGTGGATGAATTACAAATATGCCATATTAGAGAGCCACGGGAATTGACTTTACAATTAAGGTTGCATTTTGATTCTCTCTTAAAATAGGACTAAAATCCTTGTATTTTATACTTTATTAGTGAATTTAGACTCCAGATTTGGTACAATAATTCTTCAGAGGACAACTAATTTTTCTATGTGACTTTTCAGTGTTCCCTTTTGCAAAAGAAACATTTTAAGCTGTTCATTCTGAAATTTTGCCCATTTTTCCCCTTTGGGTTCTATTAACTACATATTTACAAACTCCAACCTCTCCCTCCCATGCATGATGGTAATATTGTGGATATAGGTCACTTCTGAAACTCCAGAATTAAACACAGATTTATTCCTTTAATTCATGATAACCTAACTGAATTTCACCAAATTTAGCTAATGGAATTGCTCAGATCTATTAGCTACTTCAGTTTTTTATGCTGCCAGCCTCTCTTTCAACTAGGCAGTCTTTAGCTCCAACCTAAATCCCCCATCACCCCCAACACACACATCCCCATTTATCCTTCCTGGGTTCACCATGTAGCATGACCTTAATGAACCAAGGGGGTTCCTCAGAAGCATGAGGAAGAAGTGGGTGTTGAGTTTGGTTGTGGGCTGGAGTGGCAGAAGAGAAAGGAGCACCTGAGTTTTGTCAGAGTGGAGATATTTTCCAATGAGCCACCTGGGATTGTGGACTATAGACACATTTCTTGTTGGGATTGTTTCTTGTTAGCACTGATTTGTGCTTTCCAAAATGTGTCTAATTTATGAACACCAAAGAAATACCCATATTTTATACTAGATGAAACTTTAATACTGTCTGAATCTTACTTGTATGGGATAGAAAAACAGGGCTTCTTTGAAATCTAGAAACTATTAAGTGAATTTAGAGAAATAGCAGTTAGTTAAACCCTGAAATAAATGACTATATGTTGTATGGGTCACAGAGCTATTGAATTCTAGGTGGGGGACTCAATTAATTGTAATGTGATGTAGGAACCAAAGGGTCTGATTCCAAGTTTCATGTATATTCATGGGCTAGACCAGAAAATGCCTTGCATTTTCTCCATTAATGAATGCCTTGTAAAAGTTCCCTGAACAGGAGCTGCTATAATTTGTATCTTGCCCATGCCAAATGGCATAGTGAACCAGAGTTTCCTGAAGAAGCATAGCCCACAAAATTGCTCTGACATTTGAAAGGAGGAAGAAATGTATTTACTTAAATAATTTGATTTGTGTAAAGAACTTATCCTTACAGTATTAGCTGCTTTTACAGGAATTAAAATATACAAACACAAATATTTAAAAAAAAATCTAAAAAATCCCACATAATGAAATGAGAATCTTCTTGGACTATTAGAATCCTTGTATGTTCTATTGATGCACTATCTTGTTGAAGATGATGGCTTATTTATTGAAGGATTAAGCTCTTTTAGGCTGACTGCATAGGAAACATCAGCTGTTATTTAAAGTTGCTATTTTATCTTTATGACTTCAGAGAAAATTGTGCTTAGGAGTCTGGGTCAGTGAAACATGTTTGGTTGGGTTTTAATCTCTGTTGTGCCTTATCCCTGCCATTTTGACAGGTTGATAAAAATCTAGACTTAATGAAAAACAGTAAGTATAAAATGCTATCACATAGCCATCATAAGAAAAGACTTGTAACTGTATAAGGCAAGAACTTTCTTCTCATGATCCATGATACTTTGTTAGGTCTAATAGAAGAAGTGAGTTTAAGGAGGGCTTTAGAAGGAATGACCTCTGGTGTTTAACTTGTTTCTTGGTTCACCCCAATCTTTCTCCTACATTTCAGAGTATTTTTGTTTTGTTTTGTGGCTGCTTACTTTGCCCCACTTATCTTTAAAAATTATTATTATTATTATTATTATTATTATTAAATAATAATAATTTTCCTTTTAAAGATTTGAAATACGTTTTGTTTGCAAAGGCTGAGTAGCAATAATGTTATTGGAATTCACTCTGGGGAAATTATGCCAAACATACTGGATTACTATAAATTGGTTTAATTTCAAGCTTCCTCCCCCGCCCCCTAAAGTTATCCTGTATTCCTAGCTATCAAACCACTTCAGTTCCAATTCACTTCCTTTGTAGCACTTTTTCTTTAAAGTTTCTTACAACACAATAATTATAACAAATATACAGTAAGTTATTTTTACTGAGCTGATTAAGAATAGATGTGTGTGTATGCATGCGTGTGTTTGTGTATATATAATAAATATAGTGAAATATTTACACTGACCTAACTTCAGAAAAGTGGCTGTTGCTATAAAAAGTGTTATTGGTTATGTATATGAACTTCTCTCTTAATGTTTAAGCTATGAGCTCTCTCTCTCTCTCTCTCTCTCTTATTTATATATTTATATATATGAGAGAGAGAGTTATGTAAGACCTTGCAGGCTGAGGGAAGGAAGATAGGATGGCTCAGGGAACTGGTAATTATAACCTATAAGTATTGTAGCAGGATGAGTAGAGCCCCATGTATTTTGCATGTGTGAAATATCCCAAAATAAAATGAAAAACTCGCCCCTTGGTGGAGGCTCCTGCTGTTCCTATCCTCCGGGGCTGGGCCTGACTCCCTGCTCCCGCATTGCAACCTGGCACACGGGGTCACAGTGCTGCTCAGGTTTGGCTTGGCTCCCCCTGACAGGACCCAATTCCCCCCTGGGTCTCCCACCCCGAAGGGAGCAGGATTAGTGAGGGGTTGAGGTTCAGTGGAGGAGGGAGAATATATAAGGGGTGATGGGGCACCCTAGGGATATAGATGTGGGGACTGGGATGGCTGCAGAAAGAAGCAGTAAGGGTTGGGAAGATTTGTCCCATAGGCTTTGTCTCTCTGAGTGGGATGCAGAAGAGGGGGTTATTTGAGGGCTGCAGTATTGGGTACATTTCAACGAGCTGTCTGGGGTATTGTGGGATGGGTAACTGTAGTGGGGTTGGTGAGTGTCTCAAGGTGTAGAATAATGAATAATGCTCAGTAAAATGATGTAGTATAGATAAATAAGGTTTATATACTGTTTTTATGTATATACAGTCATTTGAGGTATTTTATTAATGTAAATGTAATAAAAAGAAATGAAACAACATTTTAAAGAAATAAGAAAATTCCCCAAAATAAAATGAAAAATTATAAAAACTAAAAAGATTTTCATGTGGCTCTGAGGAAGAGAGACACAAGAAAACATGGTTCCTTATCTCCCTCATCTTGCATTTGGTCCAGAAAACTGCTTAGCATGGCCTTCTTTTCTTTTCTTTTTGAGGGGAAGTGGTGTGGGACAAGAACAGGCTGTCACCCTAGGAGTGGGGCAAGGGCATGGTAGCCCTGCAGTTGAAGTCGATATGGCTGCCCTCAGCCTCATGGCTGCATGGCCTAAGGGTCGGTTTCAGTAGGACTCCCCTAGGCTGCAGGGCAGCACGGCCCAATGGCCAATGTCAGTAGGAAGAGGTTTGATGGGCCGCCCCCCAAAGGGGGCAGCTGGGGTAGAGGGACCCAGGCCCTCCCTGCTCCACTGAGTCCCAGCCCAGAGCCCTGGTAGTGGCGAATTGGTTCGCCACTAAGTCGGCTGAGAATCCGCCTGCACCACACGGACTGCTACAGGGACACTGGCTAGTCCCTCCCTGGGCTATTTCCTACTGTGACTCCTGCAGTTGAAGTTGGAGTGTCTTCGGTGTCTCTGGGCTACTCAGGAAACGACTGCAATCTCCCTGGGCATCCGCAGATACCTAGGCGCCTGCCTGGGCCTTGGTGTCTCCTGCTCCTGTGGTCCAGAATCCCGGCTGCTCCTCGGCTGGAGCCGGCAAGGTGCATCCTTCCTCCTCCGCAGTCAGCCCAGACTGAGCTAGGCTGCTCTCTTTAATATTGCAGAAGCAGCTGGAGCATGCCCAGCAGGGTCGAGGGGGGCGTGGCTTCCGCTGCTAAGAATGCTGCCTTAACCCCTTCCGCTCTAGTGCAGGGCAAGTACACCCCATCACAGGAGGGTTGAGATTTTATGTATTGATATTTTCAGCCATTGACAATAAGACATTACAATTACATTCATATCTTAATACAGAATTAACAGCATGAAGCAACCTATTATATGTTGACCATATCTTGTTATCTTGTTACCATTTCCACCCCCTTTTCCCCCCAAAATTATTTAAATACAACCTTAACATGTTGGGTGTGTGGGTGGGTGTGATCATTCATATTAATTTTTGTCTTTTGGGGGGGAAGCTGAATGTTTTCTGAGGATGGAGGGAGTCTCAAGGAAATAGAGAGAAAGGAAAACTAAGGGGGAGGAGGGATTATCCTCTCCGTATATTCTTTTTGACTATCCTGTAAGTATATGATTACTGTGTCTATATCAAAGCATCTAAAATATTTCAATATTTTTATTGTACTGTTTTCCTGTGTGAAGTACACTGTTACTTTTATCCATGTTTTGTGAGTTTGTCTGGCACTGTTTTCACAAAATTTGTTAAGCCTTCCATTACAGTGTAGTCTATTAATATTTTTTTCCAGTGACCTATGCTAGGAATTGTTGCTTGGGTCCACATATTTAAGATTGCTGCTTTTGCTATAAAGGGCAAGAATGGGAGTAGTTTGCTTATTCCCAATAGGAAACTTTTTACCAGGCCCTAATAGAAATGTCTTTAAATCCTGTTCGAGTTCTATCTCTAATTTTTTTTATTTCTCTCAGGATGGTTTTCCAAAATGTTTGTACCATCCAGAAGTCCCATATCATGTATATGAAAGAGGGTCTGGCTGTTTTGCATTTCATACAGATATCTGAGGCAATATTATATGTTTTATTATATAGAGGTAGATGAACATATGTTCTGTAAACTAAAAAGTACTGCACTTGCACTATTTGGTTAGTAGTAAAGCCAATATTTATCATCTGCATTATCCCATTTCATTCTTTTACTTTTATTTCATATTTACAAGCTGCACTCCTTGACTTAATAGCTTTATCCAGATTGTCCTTTAAAAACATAATCATGAGGTTATACATTCTAGATACTACCTTGATTGCTGATACTTCAAACCTATGTATGAAATTTCCTAATACAGATAGTTTTGTTGGTTCCTTTCTTCTCTGAAAGTGTTTTCTCAGGTTGCCTATAAACCTAGGTTGCACATTGTCTCTCTCTCTCTCTTTTAAATACATCCGCTACATCTGTTTGTTTTTAGGATTGTCCATCCCTAAAGAAATCCTACCACTTATCATAGCGACATTTGCCCCAACATCTAAAAACTTCCTTATTCATATTGGGTTTGAAAGCACTATTATTTTTTATTTTAGATATTATTGAGATCCGCTCCTTTTGTTAGGTCAAGTGCTTCACCTACACCCAATTATTAAGTGCACTTTTAAGTAATGGGTGATAGTTCATGGTTACCAGAATTTTTAAATTCACTTAATACAAGTACTGTAGTGCAATCTCTATCATGAAAGTTGAAATTACAAATGTAGATTATGTACCAAAAAACCTGCATTCAAAAATAAAACAATGTAAAATTTTAGAGCCTACAAGTCCACTCAGTCCTACTTCTTGTTCAGACAATCGCTCAGATAAACAAGTTTGTTTACTTTTGCAGGAGATAATGCTGCCCGCTTCTTGTTTACATCACCTGAAAGTGAGAACAGGAATTCGCATGGCACTGTTGTAGCCAGCGTTGCAAGATATTTATGTGCCAGATGCACTAAAGGTTCATATGTCCCTCATGCTTCAACCACCATTCCAGGGGACGTGCGTCCATGCTGATAACAGGTTCTGCTCGATAACAATCCAAAGCAGATCAATATATATACTTTAGATTCTACCAAATACCACATTGCAGCTAATTCCTTTAGTAAAACTATAACTAAAGATTTATTAATACAAAAGAAAAGGAAAAAAAGTTATTAAATGGTTAAAGGAATCATATACATTACAAGTGATTTCAGAGTCTGTAGATCAGGTTCATAGCAATGATGGTAAATCTGCTAGCTTGCAAAAAAGCCCTCTGGTTCACCCAAAGGGACTGGGGGTCATCAGTCCTTTGTTCAAAGCTTCTTTTTGTTAGAAAATCACAGTCCAGAGGTGAAGAACAGGATTGAAGACAAAGAAGTGATGTCACAGTCTCCTTCTATACATTCAGCTCAAGCGCATGGACAGTTATTGGCAAAAGATGGAGTCTAAAAGAGCAACACTCCAATGCGGAAACTACAGAACCCGAAGCACCAAAAAAGAAAATCATCCTTCTGTGGGTGGCATCTGACTCAGATAATGAAAATGAACACGCGTTGGTCCGCACTGCTTTGCATTGTTATCGAGCAGAACCTGTTATCAGCATGGACGCATGTCCCCTGGAATGGTGGTTGAAGCATGAAGGGACATATGAACCTTTAGTGCATCTGGCACATAAATATCTTGCAACGCTGGCTACAACAGTGCCATGCGAATGCCTGTTCTCACTTTCAGGTGATGTAAACAAGAAGCGGGCAGCATTATCTCCTGCAAAAGTAAACAAACTTGTTTATCTGAGTGATTGTCTGAACAAGAAGTAGGACTGAGTGGACTTGTAGGCTCTAAAATTTTACATTGTTTTATTTTTGAATGCAGGTTTTTTGGTACATAATTCTACATTTGTAATTTCAACTTTCATGATAGAGATTGCACTACAGTACTTGTATTAGGTGAATTTAAAAATACTATTTCTTTTGTTTTTTTACATCGCAAATTCTTGTAATCAAAAATAAATATAAAGTGAGCACTCTACACTTCGTATTCTGTGTTGTAATTGAAATCAATATATTTGAAAATGTAGAAAACATCCAAAAATATTTAAATAAATGGTATTCCACTATTGTTTAACAGTGCAATTAATCGCAATTAATTTTTTTAATCACTCGATTAATTGGGATTAATTTTTTTATCGCTTGATAGTCCAACTTTGGACAATCTCTGTTCACATTTTTAACACTAACATAGTTTACAAATTGTTGTGTTTTAGATTTTACTGGTTATTTTTAAGTCATGCATCAAACAGAACTGGCCTCTTTCCAGCAGATAGTTACTAATACAGTAACCATTGTGACACTGGGAGGGAAGTGTTCTGTTAGTGGTACAATAAAAACAAGTTATGTTTTTGTCCAGTTTTTTTCTGAAAGCTGTCCTAATTGTATCCATAATGTTTCTCTGATACACTGGTATTTCTCTAGCTATCTTTATTTGTTATGGTTTGTTACATGGGCAGGAGGAGGAGGAAGCAAAGAGGGGAAAATGCCCCCAAACTGTGCATAGGAACTGGATTAAATGTAGCACTAATTGTGCAGGAGCACAACAGCACTTCCCTGTGGTTGCTCAGGAAATTGATTCTTATTCCCTTACATGTATCATCTGTTCTGAGTTGGGAGCACAAGTGACATTCAGACCTAGCTGAGACCAGCTGAAACAAGTGAGGACAACTGAGGAATTCTAGGGCATCAGAATCTGTGTCCCTGTTATCCATGTAGATGGCAAGATGTGTGCTTCATATCAATACTCCATACCCGAGTAGGGAATTAAAGAACTATTTGAACTCATTTCTTTCTTTGGTGCTCTGGGAGGGGAGGTACTAACTAATGCTATTAATCATAACCTTGGTGCTTGGGTATGGGTGAATACGGAAAAAGCAGGAAGGAAGAGGTAAAGAAGGGGACAATGTAATGATCTGCAGTGATTGGTAATGGAGCGTTTGTGTATGGAAGGAAATGGAAGAGACTGTGGGCAGGATCACTGCTGGAACATGATGGAAGGTTTTGGCACAGAGGGAATGAAGAAGTGACTGGAGGTTGTAAAATATTAGAGAAAGCTTTTCTCCAAGTCACCCTACTAAAGGACTTTACAACAGGGCCGCCCAGAGGATTCAGGGGGCCTGGGGCAAAGCGGGGGAGCGGACATACTCACCGGGCGGCGCTCCGAGTCGGCGGCAGCGGCAGCGGGTCCTTCAGTCGCTCTGCATCTTCGGCAGCACTGAAGGACCTGCCGCCGAAGACCCAGAGTGACTGAAGGGCCCCTCGCCACCGAAGACCCAGAACAACTGAAGGCCCCCCGCCACCAAAAACCCGCACCGCCGCCGGGTAAGTAAAAATTAAAAAGGCGCCTCTAGCCAGGAAAGGGCTTCTCGGCCAGGGCTCACAGGGCCCCTGCGGGGCCTGGGGCAAATTGCCCCACTTGACCCCCCCACCCCGGGCAGCCCTGCTTTACAATAAAAAATGGAGGAGAAGATTGCAAAGGGAGGAAGGAGAGAAAAGAAAATGAAGGCTGAAGAAAGGCTGTGCAAAAAAAGCACTCAGAATTATTCATATGTATTTATTTTTGATGATAACCACAAAATGTGATAAGTACTTTCCAAACAGAAAAGAGGAGACAGTAATTGCCTTGAAGAGCTTGCAGTGTAGGTTCAAGTTTGATGTGCCTTTGCAAAGCTTTTGCAGTTCCCTGGAATTATTTATTTATTTGTATCCACTTCCTATCTAAGCTTTTGGCAAGCATTTTTTATCTTAAATCTCTGTGAATAAAGTGAGGCTCTCCTTGCTAGTGAATTTCAAGTTTGAATATTGTTTATTAAGGAAAAGCCATAAGTTCTCTGCTATTATGGCCAGGAGGCCAGACCTACTCCTGACAAACTAAGAAATCTTATGCAAATATGCGTGAATATGTGAGAGCTTGTCAAACCCAAACTTTGTCTGTTTTCATAGCAGAAGAAAACCAGAACTCAAACCTTTGTAAATGTCAGTGCCTAAGAACTATTTTTGGCACACAATGAATTAATGAACCCATTTTGGGACAAGCTTGGTAAGGTTTCCATTGTTCTACAAGGGAGATGGCAAGAATAAGAGGAGAAGAGGAAAAGATTGAGAGAGAGAAAAAACAAGAAAAATTTAATCCTGCCTCAACATGGGGAATGGATTTAGATCAGTGTTTCCCAACTAGTGTGCCATCACGCCCAAACAGGTGTGCTGCGGAATTTTTTTTTAAAGAACATGTGAGAACAAGGGGGGAGGAAGCTGCATTCTGATTGGCCATCTGCCCCATGGCCCTGCCTCCTCCAAGAGTGGAGCAATCAATCAGAGCTTAAGCTCCCACTCTTTCCCCCTTCCCCTCATGTGTGAGCAATCGGTCGGCTCCTCTGCCCCGCCTCTTCCCTCTCCTGCAACTGCCAGCTGAGGGCAAGGGGAAGAGCCCCTGGAACTCGAGGTGTGCCATGGCAGAGAAAAGGTTGGGAACCACTGGACTAGATAACCTCTTGAGGTCTCTTCCAGCCCTAAATTTCTACGTTTTATAAAAAGAAGAAGAAGAAGAAGGTGTGGAGATGTGGGAAACTAGAGAAAGAGATATGGCTTTGTCCTCCATGAACTTATCTAATTATTTTTTTAACCCAGTTACAGTTTTGGCCTTCACAACATCCCCTGGCAATGAGTTCCACAGGTTGACTGTGTGTTGTGTGAAGAAGTACTTCCTTTTGTTTTAAATCTGCTGCCTATTAATTTCATCAGGTGAGCCCTGGTTCTTGTGTTATGTGAAGGGGTAAATACCACTTCCTTATTCACTTTCTCCACACCGTTCATGAATGTATAGACCTCTATTATATCCCATCTTAGTCATCTCTTTTCCAAACAGAACAGTCCCAGTCTTTTTAATCTCTCCTTTGATGGAAGCTATTCAATACCCCTAATCATTTTGGTTGCCCTACTCTGTACTTTTTCCAATTCTAATATATTTTTTCAGGGATGGGATGATCAGAACTGCACACAGTATTCAAGGTGTGGCATACCATGGATTTTTATAGTGGCATTATGATATCTTCTGTCTTCTTGTTTATCCCTTTCCTAATGGTTCCTAACATTCTGTTAGCTTTTTTGATTGCTGCTGCACAATGAGTGGATGTTTTCAGAGCCCTATCCAAAATGACTCAAAGATCTCTTTCTTTAGTGGTAACAGCTAATTTAGACACCATCATTTTGGGATAGTAGAATTATGTTTTCCAATGTGCAGTACTTTGCATTTTTCAACACTGAATTTCATCTGTCATTTTGTTGCCCAGTCACCCAGTTTTGTGAGATCCATTTGTCACCAGGGCCGTTCTTACCCATAGGCAAAGTACGCAGCTGCATAGGGCACCAGGAAATTTAGGGCACCAAATTGCCCCAGATTTCCGGGTGCCCTACGCAGCTGCGTGCTGCTCCAGCGGCCAGCCTGATCCCCCAGCCAGCTGAGACGCCCAGGAAAGCTGCCCCCACCTGCTCTGCCTCTTCCCCATGGCCCCCGCCCCTGCTCCGCCCCAGCCCCGCCCCCACTCTATCCTGTCCCCAAAACCTCTGCCCCGCCCCTGCTCCACCCTAGCCCCGCCCCACCTCTTCCGCTCCTTCCTCTGAGCAACGTCCCGGGGGACTGCAGCAGGGGTTGGGCGCTCCCCACACTCACTGGGCAGCGGCAAGTGGAGCAACCCAGCCCCAGCCCACTCCACTCTGCCGGCTCCCAGCCACGCCGCCAGTGAGTGCTGGGGGGTGATTCCGCTCCTCCCCGAAAGTCCGGGAGCCAGGGCAGCAGAGCGGAGTGGACTGGGGCCGGGTCACTCCACTTCCCGCAGCCCCGTGAGTGCGGGGTCGGGCTGGGCTGGGCCTGCCCTGCACTCACTGGGCGGCAGGAAGTGGAACGACCCAGCCCCAACCCGCTCCGCTCCGCCGGCTCGTGCTGGGGGGCGGTTCCCCCCTGCTCCCCAAGCCTGCTCCTGCCCCCCCCGTGGAGGCCTGGGGCCAGCCCCCTCTCCCCCCCGCAAAGGCCTGGGACCATACACTTACACACCCCGTGGAGGGGCGGGGGCTGCGTAGCGCACCAAAATGTCTAGGGATGGCCCTTTTTGTCACTCTTTGCTGTCAGCTTTGGACTTCACTATCTTGAGTAATTTTGTATCGTCTGCAAACATTGCCACCTCACTGTTTACCTTTTTTCCAGATAATTTATGAATATGTTGAACAGCACTGGTCCTAGTATAGATCCTTGAGGAACCCCGCTATTTGCCTCTTTCCATTGTGAAAACTGGCCATTTATTCTTACTTTTTGTTTTCTGTGTTTTTAACCAGTTACTGATTCATGAGAGGACCTTCCCTCTTATCCCATGATTGCTTACTTTGCTTAAGAGCCTTTGGTGAAGGCTAAATATAAACAACTTGATTAAGAAACACCTAAGGAGGGACATAAAGGTGTAGATCCAAGTTTTCACAAGTGACTAGTGATTTTTGGTGACTGTTTTTGGGAGCCTAACTGGAGACACTATAGAGGGGCCTGATTTTCAGAAAGTATTGCAAACACATCTTAGGAAAACAAGGCCCTTTTAATGAGTCTCTGGTTGGGTCCCGAAACTACTAGTCACTTTTCAAAATCTTGGCTGTAAATAGCATGAAGGGGGAGGAGCGTTATTTAGTATAATGGGTATAATTAGGAATAATATGTGAGAAAAATGTAGACTAAATATCAGAGAATTATTCCTGATAATGAGATCTGTTAGCCTACGTCTCCTAGGGGCAGTAGTGGAAGTCCCACTGCTTGGCAAACTAGTAAATATACATTAAATCTCACTGTAGCCAGCTCTTGCAATTTAATAACATGGTTTTAGCCCTGACCGGAGCCAGTCTCCCCAGAAGCTCCAGTGCTCATGGATTTTCAGTCCTGTCCAGGAGAAACCATCCTCTGATTGGCTGCCTTCCCCACTTTCCTGTCTCCTGTGGAACAGTAGCCAGTCAAGGCTTCCCACTTCTCTCAGGAGCAGAGATGAGTTTTGGGGTAGTGAAGGGGAGATGGAGCAGCCAATAACATTTTCAGAAGACAGGAGGAAGGAGAAGAAAGCCCAGCAGCTCAGGGTGGCACTTTCCCCCTCCCCTTCTGTGAAACATTGGTCGGTCTGCTCTGTCTCATCCCTCCTTCCTCTCCACTCTCTATCCCTGCAACAGGAGGCCTGTGAAGGGGGAGCGGGAGTGAAAAACACTTGGAACTGACCTCCCTCCCTGCGCTTGGGTAGAGGGGGGAAAGAAGACCCTGCTGCAGCTGCTGCCTGAAGCTGGGGAGGGGTTGAAGAACCCCCACAGCTGCCAGATATGCAGAGATGTCTTATGGGGCAAAGGGCTGGGGTGAGGAGCAGAATCAATGTGAGGCTAGGAGGTCAAAGTTGATGTGGGGGCTGGGTGTGTATAATTAATTGCAGGGCTGGGGAATGGGCAGATGGAGAGATGGAGGGGACATAGAATTACTTAATTAGATTTGCGGGGTTGGGGAGAAGCTAGAATCATGGAAATGTAGGCCTGGAAGGGACCTCAATAAGTCATCTAGTCCAGGACCAAGTATACCTAAATCATCCCTGAAAGCTGTTTGTCTAACTGGTTCTTAAATAGACTTTGTCTGTTGCTGGTGATATTATTGGGCCCCCGAAGCTCTTGGTGACCACATAATCGCCAACTGTATAGCAGCATTTTATACAAATGTATGTAATTTGATCTCAGTTGGATCCTTTCAATGAGAGCCAAAATCACCTTATTCTATACATTTGGGAGAGTTGCAACACTGTCCTTGTCACACTCCCCCTGGAGGTGGGCAGAGGGAGTGTAAAAATCAAAAGGAACCAAAAACTGATATTAACTTTTCTTCTTTGTCATGTTTTTTGGGCCACTCTCATCATTTTGAAGGGATGTGACTCATGATTTTTGGACTCCTGGGGTTGACAATACTGAATCTGCTTTGGCCAGGAGTTGAACTAGATGACAGAACAGGTCTTTCCCATTTCTAGAGCCTAGGAATGTGCCACTTCTCATATGAACTACTGAAGGTGATTACTATTAGGTCTGGAGTTGTTTGCCAAAGTTCTGAAATGCTTATCTGCTCTGCGAATAAGTGGATGAGCTCCCAAAATTAAGGAGAAAGTACATAGGGCAAGTGAGAAGTTAAAATTTGCAAAATCAAGGAAATGAGGAAGTGCCAAACAAAAGGTCAGAAGTCTAGCAAAAGTTTAAATGTAAACGGAAGAGAATTGTTCTCACACTGGTTGGTCTACTCACCCCACGATACCATTATTTTCCTCAGTTAAACAGTTGTATGTTATACAGGGATTAAAGTTTTATTTTTCACTGAACTGAGAGTTACATCAGCATTAATAATGCCACAGCTGTCACAATAGCCGCCAACCCATCAAAATAGCACCTTTAAACAATCTAATTGTTGATTTAAAAAAAAAATTTGAAGACAAAGATTTAAATCCACAAAGTAACTATTGTCTTATTTTCAAGTAGCTGAGGTTACCACAGATAAGAATTTTACTGATGAAAATAATACTGATGTATTGTATCACTAGTGGAATCTATCCCTTACTATCAATCCATTCAGTGCTCTATAGCACATTCCAGTACTGTTGTGCAGATACTGTGCAAGATTCTCTACACAGAGATCTCCATCTGAATCCCCACATGGGGAATTAGGGAACCAGAGCCACTGAGGTGAGTCCAAATCCTTAGATTTAAATTGAAAATTCCCTGTGAAACACAAAGGGATTCAGGTGGGAGGTTCCAGTTTTGGCCTGTCCCTACTGGTGACAAGCTAGTTCTAACACCAGCTTTCCAGAGAAGCAGCTTTAGCCCTTCTTCAGTGGCTGGTTTTCTTCCCTTTTGCACGCAGTCCTGTCAATTACCCCACATCACACCTGTGTGGTGTTTGTTTTATTTTGCTTTAACTAAAACAAGTAATAATTAGAGCAGTAAGATAATGAGATGGAAAATTGGTTAATATGCCAGGAAGCCTGTATCCCATTAGAACTGGAATTCCATTTCTGCTCATTTTGGCTTATGTTCAACATCCTTTGATTTTGCAAGACTATGTGGCTCTTGCTTATTCGTCTGCTTATGAATAAAGCTGTACTGTAGATTCCACAGGAATAAATTCATGCAGTTACTTTATGGTCAGCAAAAAGCATTTCTATTCTATGCCTACAAATGTTTTTGGTTGCCTGTGAAAAGGCCTCTGATTTAGTGAATGGAAACAGGATCCTTTTCTTTCCTTCTCATTGGCAGAAACATGTAGTTAATTTTTCAGCTGTTCACAAGAGAACTTAAGGGCTTGCCTACGCACAGAAGTTGCACCGATTTAACTTTAAATCAGCTCCCTTGTGTGTAGGGAGATCACTTGTCTGGCTTTGAGCCAGACAGTCCTCTTTTGGGGTGGTTTGTCCTGCGCCAGGCACTGGAACAAAACTGGATGTGGTTTTCTCTGGTATTGCATGGGGGATCGCCATTTTTAAGAGCCTGCTGCTCTACTCCCTCTGGCATGACCTTGAACACACCATGTGTGCGAGGTAACACTGGTGGGGGGATATGCACCTAAACATGGTGCCCACCATGTAGCATGACCTCACGCAACATGTGTTTGAGGTCACATTAGTGGGACAGAGAGCATGCACTTAAAGATGGCACCCTCCATGTGGCATGATCTCACATGCACTGTACATGTGAGGTCACACCAGTGGGGGCACTTTTTGTTTGGCATAACCTCACATGCACTGTTTGTGGAAGGTGACACCAGTGTGGGGGAGGGTCATGCCATTCTTGGAAGTTCTGGCACCTCCAGTATCCCAGGAACCTGCAAGTGGCTACCCTACTTGTGCGTATGTATTATACAATCTTGACTGACCTGATCACATACTATATTTTTCATAGGACTCCTGCCTCATTTGGAGCACAAGATAGATGGTGCTCTGGATAGTGAAGTAGGCTATTGTCTATACAATCCTGCCCCATTTGTTGCAGAAGCTGAAAGGTGTGTAGTGAATGAGACAAGGGACTGCAGGAAGAGAAAAAGATGGTCCCAAAGTGAATATTGTTGAATTCCACCATGTGTGGATGGAAGGCAAGTTACCCTGAGGTATTATTGGCAGAAGTGCTGAGTATTCCCAGCTGCTGTTGAAGTCACTGAGAGCTGTGCTTTGAATGTGTACAGCACTATGTAATGCCAACTTCTCTGAAAAATCAGGCCCATTGCATCTCAAATAGGATACAAAACTAGCAGATAGTTTTAACCTTTAAATGCTCTGTGTCTCAGTTCCCCCTCTGTAAATAGGGATAATAATACCACCATTCATCACAGATAAAATTTAATTAATTAATGTATGTGAAGCAATCAGATACTTTAGTGATGAGTTCCATAGAAAAGCCCATGAGGAAAGTAATAATTCTGTCTTCAGAGCAGAGTTTGAATAGTGTGCAGTAAATAAGTCATAGGGCCACAGTTTGAACAATGAGGACAAAACAAAATATTGAATAGCTGCTCATTCAGTCAGCATTGCCCATCCTGTGCACTGAATGAAGCAGGGGTCCAGTGGAAAATATAGTATGTGACCATGCAGTTAAAGACTATATGATAAATACCTATGCCAACTCCCTCTTCCTCCTCTTTCCCTCCTTACAGTGGTGAAAAGTACTGAAATGTAATGGGAATAGAGAAAGATTAAAACATTAGTGAGATAGCTAAAAGAATGAGAAATTTGGATTTGGGAAAGTGGAGGAGGAAGGAGAAAAGAGAGATTGTTGGAACAAGAGAGAGACTGAAAAAGCATTGAAGATGATGAGAAGGACAGAGAGAAAATGTAGGGGAAGGAGGAGGAGGAGAGAAGGGAAGAGGGAATAACAGGCATTGAAAAAGCCAGAGGAGCAGGATAGGAGGTACAAGAGAGGGGAAAGGAAAGTGCAGTGAGGGACAGAAATGACCAGAATGTTACTAGAAAGTGTGTGCGTGCATGTGTGCAAGCGCACACATGCCATGGAAATTGTACTCTCTGGAGATCACCCCTCTGCATTGGGTGCTGAATTGTAGAAAAATAGTATTTGGTCTGTGGCTGGACTTTGCTTTCCCTTGAGATACATAGTAGCTCATTGTTTTGCCAGCACAGTTGAGTCTTTGGGCCAGGCTGATCTGCTTTGTATTTTAGAATTCTAGTCAAATTATCTTTGGTTTTTTTCCCTCTTCCAGAGAATGCTTGCAACCGCAAACGTCTTGATCTCGTCTTCATCATCGACAGCTCTCGCAGTGTACGTCCTTACGACTTTGAAAAAGTGAAGGAATTCATTTTAACCATCTTGCAGTTCCTAGACATCAGTCCTGACGTCACCAGAGTAGGCCTCATTCAGTATGGCAGCACAGTCAAACATGAGTTTTCATTGAAGACGTTCAGGAGGAAACATGATGTGGAACGAGCAGTGAAAAGAATGATGCACCTGGCCACTGGCACCATGACTGGGCTGGCTATTCAGTATGCACTGAACATTGCATTTTCAGAATCGGAAGGGGCACGGCCACTGAGCCAGAATGTGCCCAGAATTATCATGATAGTGACAGATGGGAGACCACAGGATCCCGTGGCAGAGGTTGCAGCTAAAGCCCGGAACTCAGGCATCCTGATTTTTGCCATTGGTGTGGGGAGAGTGGATATGAACACCTTGAAGTCCATTGGAAGTGAACCTCATGAAGAGCATGTCTTTTTGGTGGCTAATTTCAGTCAGATTGAAACGCTAACCTCTGCATTCCAGACTAAACTTTGCGGTAAGACAACTATTTGTGGATTTGAAAGCCTGGGTGAAAATATTCGGAGTAAAAAACAAACATGCAAAAAATCAAAGAAAAATTACCTAGGTTTTGTGGTGCAATATAAAAGCTAAGCAGAAAGCTAACTAAACTAGAAAACATTGGAGCTTAGTTCATATAAAATGTATACACCAATAAAAGAGGTTTATCCAAAAGACACTCAGCATAGCAGACATATCTGGGAGGGAGAGAGCCAATTCTGTTGTTGGACCTATTAAAATGTGATTTAATTCCTAGTGGAAATATGCAACGAGTGAAATACACATACCCTTCTTTTACCATTTATTATTATTATTATTTTAGCAGAATTTACCATCCTTTGCTACTTAAATGTCAGATAAGTAATTTGATTTATATTAATTTTTAAATATTTTTCATTTAGTACTGATCTTTAAATTTCTAAGCTTCATGGTTGTCAGATTCTGGGTACAGTCCAAACCAGTGAGGGGTTGTGTCATTGCCTGTCCTGTAACCCTGGGTGCCTTGAATAGCAATGCTGCTGTAGCTCACTTCTCTGGACACTCCCAGCTATCTTACAAGCATGCACTGAGTGTCTGTGAGATACGTACCTCTGGGTCTGCAACTCTGACTCCAGCAGCCTGCTTGTTACGCCCCAGTCTCACATTTGTATCCACCAGATTTTTGGTTACACCTTGCACGATGACCCCAACACCCCACAGTCCTGAATTTTCCCAAAACCACGGGCTCTGCAATGTGCAATCCTTTCCTGGACCAATCAGAGGTTTGTTTGCTCCACTAAAGGGACAAAATGCACAGTTTATCACTTTAACTGGAGTTAACAATCACTTCAATTCAAACAGCACTGAGTGGATTTAGATTAAAAGTAAAAAGTTTATTACCAAAAGGAGATAGGATTATAAATGAATTCAAGTATGAAGCATAGAGTTAGAAATGGTTACAAACAAATAAAAGTGAAAAACACTTCCTAGAGATTAAGATTTAACAAATCTGTAGTCTTAGTTCAAGGTCAGATTCTTACCACACTACCATCCAGCAAGACACATTACCACCCCTCTGGCCAGGATCTTCCATAAACTCCAGAGAGCTCTGTTCCTTTGAAAGGTAACGTGGGGTTCTTTGCCCCTCTTTTTTAGAGTCCAGTGACCTTGTGAAATGGATTCTTCTGAAGGTTTCCCCCTGCCCCACACACACACAAAGTAAGGTTAATTCAAGCTGTGGGGAAGGAGATGTGGAATCTGGTGGTGAAGGAAGTTCCATGCTGGTTTCTTCCACCATTGGTGTTTGCAAAAATGCAAATGTTTCTGTTCCTCCCACTGCGATACAAATGAATCCTTGCCATGTGATTACCAAATGACTCTGATGACACCTGGCTGGAGGCATCAGCTTGTCTTTATCTTGAAGAAACCTGTTTACCCACTCCCTTCACATTTGTATGGTTCCTTGGGCATTTACTGTACATACACCAGGCAAGAATATTACTGATCAGCGTTACTAGTTTTCCAGTGACACCTTACAGGACACATATCAGATACAGTTTATGACCTTTATGAACTGGGGTATGCCAAACTGGTCATGCCATTTGAAGCTTACTGCCAGATACCAATGAGCCCCTTGCCCTCTTGCACTGGGCTGCTGTTAGGGTCACAATGATCTCTTGGCTATAATCAAAATACAGAGTTCAGACAGTATATATAGAACCCTTCCAAATCCGTAAATATTGACAGTGTGCAAAGAAATATCTCTGCACGTGCCTTGATATTAGAAATGAGACATGAAAACTAAGTAGTACTTTTGTTCCATCTGCAGTCCTTTTTGTGTACAAAAACTTATGAACAGCCATTACTGCCGTATTGTTCATTCATTCAATAAAGTTAAAAGTAATCTTTGCTAATGTACACTACTTTGCAATAGGCAAATGGCTTCTGTGATCCTTCCTGGGGGTACCCGGGGTTGTGAGGCACCTTCTTAAAACCTGCCCTTCGCGTGAGAAGTCTTGTCTGTGTCTGCCAGGGGGAAAAGGGAAATAAAAACAACCCAGGAAACTACAGACCAGTTAGTTTAACTTCTGTGCCAGGGAAGATAATGGAGCAACTAATTAAGGAAATCCTCTGCAAACACTTGGAAGGTGGTAAGGTGATAGGGAACAGCCAGCATGGATTTGTAAATAACAAATCATGTCAAACCAATCTGATAGCTTTCTTTGATAGGATGACGAGTCTTGTGGATAAGGGAGAAGCGGTGGATGTGGTATACCTAGACTTTAATAAGGCTTTTGATACGGTCTTGCATGATATTCTTATCGATAAACTAGGCAAATATAACTTAGATGGGGCTACTATAAGGTGGGTGTATAACTGGCTGGATAACCGTACTCAGAGGGTAGTTATTAATGGTTCCCAATCCTGCTGGAAAGGTATAACGAGTGGGGTTCCACAGGGGTCTGTTTTGGGACCGGCTCTGTTCAATATCTTCATTAACGACTTAGATATTGGCATAGAAAGTACGCTTATTAAGTTTGCAGATGATACCAAACTGGGAGGGATTACAACTGCTTTGGAGGATAGGGTCAAAATTCAAAATGATCTGGACAAATTGGAGAAATGGTCTGAGGTAAACAGGATGATGTTTAATAAAGACAAATGCAAAGTACTTCACTTAGGAAGGAACAATCAGTTTCATACATACAGAATGGGAAGAGACTGTCTAGGAAGGAGTATGGCAGAAAGGGGTCTAGGGGTTATAGTGGACCACAAGCTAAATATGAGTCAACAGTGTGATGCTGTTGCAAAAAAAAGCAAACATGATTCTGGGATGCATTAACAGGTGTGTTGTGAGCAAGACACGAGAAGTCATTCTTCCACTCTACTCTGCGCTGGTTAGGCCTCAACTGGAGTATTGTGTCCAGTTCTGGGCACCGCATTTCAAGAAAGATGTGGAGAAATTGGAGAGGGTCCAGAGAAGAGCAACAAGAATGATTAAAGGTCTAGAGAACATGACCTATGAAGGAAGGCTGAAAGAATTGGGTTTGTTTAGTTTGGAAAAGAGAAGACTGAGAGGGGACAAGATAGCAGTCTTCAGGTATCTAAAAGGGTGTCATAAGGAGGTGGGAGAAAACTTGTTCATCTTAGCCTCTAAGGATAGAACAAGAAGTAATGGGCTTAAACTGCAGCAAGGGAGGTTTAGGTTGGACATTAGGAAAAAGTTCCTAGCTGTCAGGGTGGTTAAACACTGGAATAAATTGCCTAGGGAGGTTGTAGAATCTCCATCTCTGGAGATATTTAAGAGTAGGTTAGATAAATGTCTATCAGGGATGGTCTAGACAGTATTTGGTCCTGCCATGAGGGCAGGGGACTGGACTCGATGACCTCTTGAGGTCCCTTCCAGTCCTAGAGTCTATGAATCTCCCCAACTCCATCAGCCACAGGCCACACAAGCATTCCCTTCTCAGCTCATGCAGGCTCCGCAGTCCCTCTGCAGGTAAGCAATAGGCACACTCCAAACCCCAAGTACTCTGAGCGTCCCCCTGGAATGTCCAGCCCCTGTGCCACTAGACAGTCACAACATTCACACATCTGCTACTCCCAAAGGAATATTCACACTAGCATATCAGTTTCACCTCCGCATCATGGCTCCACTCAACTCACAGCACTTGGATTTGTTTATACTGAATTTATTTAACAAAGAACATAGATTCAAGAAGAAGCAAACAGATTTAATAAACACAAATAAAATCATAATATGCTTTCTAGAGCCTGAACTTAACTAACAAGTCATTCTCCTGTCTCGTAAAGGATAGCTTGCCCAAAGTTTCTCTGCCAGGGTTAAACAGTCAGACTGGCTGTGATCCTCCATTCATAAGACAGTTGGCAGCCTGCCCCCACAGCCTGCCCTTGCTGCAGTCCCAGATATAGTTCATGATGATCCATTGTCTTCACTTGTAAACAGGGTAACCCCTGCTGCTTGTTTGTTCCTGTAGAGAATCTCCCCCTGTAATATCTTGATTAGCATTTTGTGCACTTGAGTAGTGTTTTGCTCAGGCTGTAAATAGGCGTTCATTGTGAATTATACAATATCCAATTTACATATAGCCGGACAGGTGGATAAGCATGTCCTGCCTGAACAAAACTTGTTTATCACGTTCTGGTGACCAGCCCCAATTCAGACCCTAACTTATATATATACACAGAGAGAGAGAGAGATAACATAACATATTATCCCTACATACATTTCTCAATGATTAGGATGATCAGTGATGCAGGCTTTCAATAGAGACCTTACATGACACCCGTTGATAAACTATTCTGTAGACCAAAGGGATCCCTGTAACCCTATGCAGCCCTGTTCCTTCTGCTAATGGGCACCAAGAGGTCCCTTGGTCACAGTTTTATATCAGGTAATTATGTATTTAGACAGGTTTTTAAAAAGTCCTATGACATACCTAATATATTAAGATTAATGCAGAAGATCTGTTCTAGTCCATATGTTAAAATACTTTTTTCTATTTTACTTTACCCTGATGCATAGAGACTGCGTTGGAAGATGTTAATACAAATTAGTGTGTTCAGAATTGTATGGAACCCACGTCCAAGTAGATATGCATCTGCCTCACGTGAGCCATCACAATTTGTTGTTCTTGCTGGCATTCTCAGGAGAGACTGAATGGATGGGGAGACAAAAATGTCCTCTCACATCTAGAAGTGATCCCCCCAGAATAGGGGTGATGCATATGGGTAGGGCAGTGTGGAGAAGCTACTATTTCCAGAACCACTCCAGATTGTAACAGGACTCCAGTGGAAGCAGTGATATCACAACCTACTGACAGTGAAATTCATCAGATAATATATTTGACAATTTTTTTCTGCTATATTATGAGCCATGGTAGGGAGTTACATTAAAATAAATAAATAAAAAGTGAATTGACAACCTTAAATTTAAACAGAGTGAACATTAAATAGTACACAACTGGTTTTTGTAAAAGTATTATTATTATTACTTTAAATTATATGGAGGTGGGGCCAGCACAAGTGTTCTTTACTTTGGTTAGTAACTTACTTCTCAGGGTAGTAGGTGACAAGTAAACAATACAAGCCTTGTTTGTAGTTTGCTTCTAAGTCCTCAGCATACGTGCCCTGGGGTACAGCTGCTATCCTTCCAGAGGAAGAGATATGGAGGATGAGCGGGATTGCCTTTGCTTGACAAAAGGCACTTCCTCTGCTCAGGGAATGCCTCCACAGCACTTCTTGGCTCAGGGTTTGAGCAGCTAAGGCTAGTAGTTGAGCCCATGTCTGTTTAATGGTATGGTAGATCAGTGGTTCTCAACCAGGGGTACGCGTACCCTTGGGGGTACACAGAGGTCTCCCAGGGAGTTCATCTAGATATTTGCCTAGTTTTACAACAGGCTACATAAAAAGCACTAGCAAAGTCAGTACAAACTAAAATTTCATACAGACAATGACTTGTTTGCACTGTTCTATATACTATACCCTGAAATGTAAGTACAATGTTTATATTCCAATTCATTTATTTTATAATAATATGGTAAAAATAAGAAAGTAAACAAATGTTCAGAAATAGTGTGCTGTGACACTTTCAATTTTTGTCTGATTTTCTAAGCAAGTAGGTTTTAAGTGAGGTGTAACTTGGGGGTAGGCAAGACAAATCAGACTCCTGAAAGGGGAACAGTTGTCTGGAAAGGTTGAGAGCCACTGTGGTAGATTATTAGGCCACAGGATGGATAGAGCTGATTGGGAATTTTTTGACAAAACAGGGGAAATTTAGGGGAGATATTCGTAACTTGTCATTCTTGCAAGTGGAAGTTGCATAGCTAATGTCTTTTCCAAGGTTTGTTTAATTTAATGTTAAGGGGATTCAGTAGGTTTTGCTATACATCAGGGGTCGGCAACCTTTCAGAAGTGGTGTGCCGAGTCTTCATTTATTCACTCTAATTTAAGGTTTCGTGTGCCTGTAATACATTTTAACGTTTTTAGAAGGTCTCTTTCTATAAGTCTATAATATACAACTAAACTATTGTTGTATGTAAAGTAAATAAGGTTTTTAAAATGTTTAAGAAGCTTCATTTAAAATTAAATTAAAATGCAGAGCCCCCCGGACCGGTGGCCAGGACCCGGGCAGTGTGAGTGCCACTGAAAATCAGATCGCGTGCCGCCTTTGGCACACGTGCCATAGGTTTCCTACCCCTGCTATACATTATTAAAATGAAAATCCAGGAGCTGCCACAGGGTGTGTGTGTGTGTGTGTGTGTTGTATAGGAGCAGAGGGGGAGGGGGTGAGTTACCTTGTTTGTTGACTGTAGGCTGTTTTGTTGTTTCACCTGGGGCCCCAAGAGGGGAAGAAACAGCCAAGAGGCTCAGGCGGAGGGTTGAGCTCTGGCCCACCAGAAAGACATACCCCACAATGCCTGCTGGGGTGGGGGTAATTAGACTTATGTATGTGCACTCCCCATACAGCTCTACCATGGACAGATTTGTGACAGGTACATGAACTGCCTGGAGAATAGTGATCAGCTAAGTTCCCTGTAAGCTGCGTGGCGGCGCAGCAGCCTATTAGCGCCACGCAGGCGCTCCGGGAACCCGGTTGGGAAAGGGGTGCACCTTCCCCGGTCCCCAACCTGCGGTGGCCGGGGTGCCCCTCCCCTGGTCCCAACTCTGCTGCGGCCAGAGTGGCCCAGCCCCAGGCATGGCCAGGGTGGCACAGCCGGAGCGGCCCCAGGCACAGCCGGAGCGGGACAGCCCTAGGCGTGGCTGGGGTGGCCCTCCCCTGGCCCAGACCTGCTGGGGCCGGGGGAGGGGTGCCTATCAGAGTTGCTGCTGCGGGGTGAGGCGCCTCTCCCTCCAGCCCAGGTGCTGCTGCGGGGAGAGAGAGCTTGGGGGGAGAGGCGCTTTCAGCAATTGAGATTGGGTCAAAATTCATGGGGCAATCAGGATGCTGCATTACCATCCCCATGTATTACTGCCTCCCCATGGCTTCCAGTGCAGCCTGTTAGGACTGCATGCAAACACACATGCTAATACAGACTAGTCAAGAATTCAACAGCCACCTCCACCCATTCCTGGCATATTTCTGGACTGCATACGAACTTCCAGCTATATTTCAGACAAATGTTTTCATAACTTGTGGGCTACATGGGCTACAGTTAGCTTAAATGGACTACATTTGTAAGTGGACTACATTCCACTTCCCTCCCCCTCATACGATTCACTGTTTACATGAGGCTTGTTAAACCATTGGGGAGAAGTGGAGCGGCACAGTAACAGGGAAGGCAGTATAAGGTACATATTTTTAACATCCCTCCACATCATAGCAAGAATGTGTGGACTTCTATTAAAACTTTTTAAAAATGCTTGTTCCACTGTTTCTACTCCCTGGTGTCCATTTTATATTCCAAAGGGTGGGGCAGGTTCCTAAGCCGCTAACGTGCAATCTGCCATTAGCCACAGCTATCTGTGACTGTAATAACTTTTGCATTGGTTCATAATCCAGAAATCCTTCCCATTACTATATTAATAAAAACACAGATGGAGCTAGAAACCTACCAGGCTCTGGGACAACTTCTGCCTCTTCCATTTCTGTTGCCAGTTCCATCGCGGGCTGCTTCTCTGGGGAGACATCAAAAAGCTCCTCCGAGTAAAGACCCAGGATGTGCTGCAGCTGCTCCAGCAGCAAAGCCTCCTTCAGGACTGGTTTCAGGAACAGTCATTTTGGTAGCATCATCTGGTCCTATACTGGATTCAAGGGTGAGAAGGTTGCCATCCTGGCTGACCAGGCTGTCATGAAGCTCTGGTGGCGCTGTGCTTGGTGCAGTACCCAGCACCTGGTCAAACCCCTCATAAAAGAGGCTGGATGATGGCAAGTTCCCAGATGTGCGGTTCTCATCCTGGCTTTCCGATAGTCGGTCTTGAGCCACTTAATCCTCTCCCTGCACTGGACATGTGTCTGGTGAATCCCCAATGCTGTCAGCTTCTTCACTATTTCCTGGGACGCATGGTCATTCCTGGAACTCGTGCTAAAATTTAACATTTTGCTCACCTTGCACCAGAGATTCACCAAAATCTGGCTGTGCTCCTGTGATCAGGAAGCAGCACTGTTGGCAAAAGACTTCTGGTTGGTGGCCATTGCAAACACAGGAGAAGGTTCAATGTGTCTGCAGCTCTGTGGTCAGAATAAAATGGAAGGGTTAAACACTGAGCTACTGTACTTGAACAAAGAGGGTTGCTTCCATTTCCTGGGCGTCAACTGGCTATAGAGAGGATAAAGAACACCGGCCCATGGAATTGTGAGATAGCATTGTGAGACTCTCAGGTCCCAAGTCTGGGGGACCCAGGACCGAGCTGTATCACAATGCAAAAGATGGAGTTCGGGCTGCCATGGGGCTGGACTCGAATCTTCCACCCACTGCAGGGTCCTGGGGGCCAGTACCCGGGCCTGAGTCAGACAGAACTGTGTGTAGGTGGAAGTGGGGTTTGGGTTTGAGCCTGAGTCTAAACCTGGGCTTACATTTCAGTATAGACATACCCACAGGCAACCTTAATTCTAGTATTTCCTGACTTCTGAGTACTTGAATATTCTTGCAGCTTGGATGTTCTTCTAAGGTAGTGTGTGGTTTTTTGATGTAATAGTCTATAAATACAGCTTGTGCTGCATTTGCTCACTTTGTAAATGGAAGATTCCCTAATGCCTGGGACATTAAAATGACTTCATTTTCTGCTTAGCAATTGGCAGATTTAAAAGGTTTTTTTGGTCATAATAAGATAGTATTTAATTATTGTGGCTAGTGGCATACAGCCAGCAGGAGACTTGTGTTTGGAGAAGCATCAGAGAGCTTATGTTTCACTTTCAGAAGAGTATTAATGCAAAAGAAAAAGACAAGGAGTTCCTTCCAGCAGATCCTTATCCACATAAATGAAAGCACTTGAAAAGTTGTAGTTGTAGTACAGCAGATATTATGATCCAAACATTTTAATATGGGGGTTAGAAATAGTGTTGGTTTGTACATTGGTTGTGAATTCATAATGCTGGAGACTGTTCCAAAGACTAGATGCAGGGTATGTGTTTCTCAACCACGTTTTTTCTTTAAAAGTACCACACTCACCACACGCTGAGCTGTTTCTCTGGTTTCTGTTGGGACCATTAGAAAAATATGGCGGTTAAATGTATATAGTCCATAAATTTAGAGGTTCATCCACCTAGTACAATGAAGACCCCTTAACTTCTTAGCTGGCTACTGCACAAAGTATACTTATCTGTAACTAGGTATTCACTGGGAAGGGTTTCACCATATGTGACAGAAGTGACATCTAAGCAATGTTCAAGTGGAAAGTAAAGATTGTAGGGGATTCTTAATGGCCAGAGTCAGTCTGATCTAGAAAGCAAAAGCCCAATAAAACATCAATGAACACTACAGAGCGAGCCCTAACTGCTTTCTTTCCTTCTTCCTTTCCCACTCTTTTGCGTTTTGCTACTTTTAACTTGCAATTTAATTTGGTGAGAAAGTAAAAAATATTTTTTTTAATTCAGAAAGGCTGTTATTCTGCTTTTCCTGGGGAAAAAAATACTAGTGCTCAGTTTTTGTGTATTGGACTACAGGTGAATGGGCCTCAGTTTAATCTAGCTGCATGCTTATATGACATTCAGCACTGTATTACCTGAATAGTGTAAGTTTCCTCATCAGTTTGTCTGCTAATCACTCTATTTCATTAGTCTGATGTAGGGTTATTTTCTTCGTTCAACAGCCATATAATGAAATACTCCATAGAAGTGAATGTATTTAAAGTCATTTTATTTCTCGAACTAGCTTAACATGATATATTTGTTTTATTGGACTCTATATCTCTTTAAAATCCACAGTATTCAACATTTTAAGATATTTTCATACACAGTAAGTCAGATAACTCTTCTATAATTTGTGTTTTATTTATATTAACTCCATGTAAAATTTTAACTGTTAAGGTAGAAAACTTGCACATGGGTAACTCCATTCACAAAAACGTAATATAAATTTCAGCAAGGCACAGAAATACCTTAAGTACAAAATATTTTCAGGCATAAATATATACTCCTTATTATGGCTTTGTTGTATGTTTCACAATAACACATGGAGATTTAAGATTTCTGTGTTTGTCTCAGCTGTTGAAAATTAATTTTAGAACTGCTAGATTTTTATAGTATCCTTAACAAGCAATTTATTTTCACTTTAGTTATAGTCACCATTAACTGATCATGGTAATGACTGATGTTTCTTTTTTCAGTGCCCCATGTGTGCAGTATAACTGAGCATGGTTGTGATCACTTCTGTATTAACACTCCTGGCTCCTACATGTGCAGATGTAAACAGGGATACATTCTGAACGCTGACCAGAAGACTTGCAGCAGTAAGTTATCTTTTCTAACTTCTTTTTTTTTTCTTCTTATTCCCATGACACATGCAAACTCTCTCACCTTCAACGAGGGGAAAAAAGAGGACTCAAGTGAGCATAAAACCATTGGAGGTCTCCAAAACAAATTAGATGGGGCAAAGTTTTGCCTCTTTTTTTGGTAAATGGAAAAGCTCTTGTGAGCCCTTCCAAAGCCTGTCAGCTTTAAGTTAATTTTTAAAAACTGTAGCATTGTACTGCAACAAAGTGAAATGGTATTTATATTTGTTGGTGTATGAAAGCCAGAGGTCTTGGAAAGAACCAAGACAGGAAACAATCATTTCCATACCAGCTCTAACCAACAGTCCATCTCGTCTAGTATCCTGTCTCAGGTCATAGCCAGTACCAGATAGTATGGGAAGGTGCAATAAACCCCTCGAGGGACAATGATGAAATAACTTGAGGGGAAGATTCTTCCTAACCCCTATCTAAATCATGAGGTTTTATATCCTTTCAATAAACTGTTTAATTCTTCTTATCTAACATAATTGTGGATGTTCTTGTTATTCACATAAAGGGCTAATATATTTTTTAAATCTAAGCAATTAGCCTCCATGATGCTGTATAGCAGTGGTTCCCAAACTTGTTCCGCCGCTTGTGCAGGGAAAGCCCCTGGTGGGCTGGGCCGGTTCGTGTACCGGCCGCGGTTCGCTGCTCCAGGCCAATGGGAGCTGCTGGAAGCGGCGCGGGCCGAGGGACATACTGGCCGCTGCTTCCACCAGCTGACATTGGCTTGGAGCAGTGAACCGCGGCCACTGGGAGCCGCGATCGGCCGAACCTGCGGACGCGGCAGGTACACGAACCGGCCCGGCCCTCCAGGGGCTTTCCCTGCACAAGTGGTGGAACAAGTTTGGGAACCACTGCTGTATAGTAATGAGTTCCATTGGTTAATTATGCTTTGTATAAACAGTATTTATTTTTATCAGTTTTACATTTGTTGCCTTTCATTGTAATTGAATATCAAATTGTTCTTATATTATGTGAGAGGGTAAATTGGAGGTGCCTAATTTACCTTCTCTGTACCATCCATCCATTTTAAATATCTCTATCATGTTTATTATGTGTGGTACCACACACTATGCGCGAGGCACATGTTCACTCTTAAATATCTCCATATTAAATGAAACAGTCCCAGTCACTCCAGCCTTTCCTCATATAGAAGTCTGTCAATGCCTTCTATATCTGCTATCTATCTTCTAAGAAAGGGGGATCAGAACTGATTACAGTACTCCAGGTGAGGGTACCAATTATTTAAAGATAATAATATATTATTTTGACCCATTCTTTGTGCACCCTATCATTTTGTTTGCTTTTTTGACTACCCTTTCACAATGAGATTTCATCTGTGGAGTCTCCTCTTCACTGTAACAAAACTTTAAGAATAATACTTTTTACTTCTACAACTTCTTCCATCCAAGACTCTCAAATTACTTTGCAAATATAATAAACTAAACTTCACAATACACCCATGTACACTTGTATGTATTACTTCTCCTGCGCTCTCATGTTACACATGGGGAAATTGAAACTTATAAGTTACTTGTTCAAGCTCATGCAGCATATAGGTAGTGAATCCAGATCTATTGACTCCTATTCTTGTGCTTATCCCATTCTTCCTTTTGATGAAAATCAATTCCAAAATGTAGTTTAAATTACTCTGCTCTCCCAGTTTCCCTGCCTCAAAAAAGAAGATTAGAAAAGGAAGTCTTCTGAGACTTGCTAATTTTTTTGTCATGATCACATCAGATAAATTATCTATTCTCTCACTCCTTCCACAGCTCGTCATTTTCACAGAACAAATGTATTTTTGAAGAAATATTCCCTCTTCCCCGGCTTTCTAGAATAGATCATAGTTCCTGAAAACTAGTTGAAATTCAGCATTTTTATTTTATTTTCTCTCACTTTCACACTGCTATCCCCCTCTCAAAAAATTGAACCTGATAACTGAATTTAATTGCTATTCATTTTTGGATAAGATCCTTTCTTTATTAGCTCTTGCTGTTTTCTATTATGTTATACGCTTATGTATCTCCAGGAACCCAACTGGAATTGCAGATTCTGGGCTCTATGGGTATGTCTGTACAGCATTTTGGAGCGAGCCTCCTAGCCCTGATCGACAGAACTGGGCTAGCGGGGCTCGCCCTAGCATTCTAAAAATAGCTGTGTAGACAGCCCTTTGAAGTTGCATTGTGAGTCTTCCTTGGCCAAGTCTGTTGACCCAGGTGAGAGGCTTATTCTAGAATGCTGTGTAGACATATACCCTACTCTGCTTTCAATCTTTAGTGGGACTTCAAAGTTGTCAGTTGGAGTTGTGTGTGTGAATCACTAAGGGGAGCATCGCACAATAGCCTTTAATGTGTTAGCATTTCCACTGCTGTTTCTGCAATAGCATTCTTTAGAGCCCGATTTCTCCTCATCCTGTTCTTCCTTCCTCCAGCTGTGATTCAAAATATGCAAGATTAAATTTTACATTATTCTCCCATACTTTGTCTTAAATATGTGTTTTCTTGTTTTTCCATATTTGCTTGCTTGCATGAATGCATTCATTCATCCATCCATCTGTCAGTCAGATGACACTTGGTTCCAGTTAGCTAACCTCAAAAGTGAAATGAATTATGTAGTCTGCTCTCAGGATACTCCCTACTGGACATATTTTTACATCACCAAACAGTTTGAGGCAAACAGCACCGTACGTGTTGGAGAGATCAAGTATGGAAAGAGAAGATGTGTTGTACTTCTGGTGTTAAGTGCATTGGTAGAGTTGTGTGTGGGAAGCTTATACAGACCCTGACCCCTAGCTATTGCTGTTGGCCTCTGATTTTCACAAGCACACAGAGACAAAAACACATTCCCTATCTGACCTTTGTGCAAAATAAACCTCTGTCATGTTTACATTTAGGGCAATACATTATCAACATGAACCAGATGTATTTATCTAAGTTTAAAAGTTTAGTTTTCCATTCTTTCCTGCATAGTTTCCTTATTTAGATATTTTAACACCTTTTTTAAATTAACAAATGAGAAGTGGTGAATAGTTACGTTAGGAGAAGAGGATTCAAACAGCAGCTGGCATATTTCAGAAGAACTGATAGTTTGTTTTCTTTATTGTGTGCCATTCTGCTGTGAGAATGCAGCAGATTGGTGACTCTTATTGTTAAGAGCCCTTAAATTAATTGCAGTCAGCAAGGTTTTACTGACTTTAATGCAGACTGGAAAAGGTGGTAGTTCCCCTGTATGTATGGATGTCTTTTTGACTCCTGTATTTTATACATTTCATCATGAAACTGTTAAATTAACATACAGTTTTCACAGAATAATTTCCCATTAGAAAGAAGGACCCATCTCCTGCATGTAGATCTTAAATTATCAATTTAAGCAAAAATAGCCAGCCATTTCTCAGAGGACTTGTTTACATGGCGAGTTACTGCACGTCTAACCAGGATGTAAATTTACAGCACACCAGCTAGCCACACAGTAGTGTTCCATGTGGACATTGTACAAGGTAGTGAAATTCTGAAGTGCGGCTTGGCATATTACACTTTCAAATAGTTGTACATCAAGCCTCACTCTGAGATTTTACTCCACTGTAGCAGGGTTCATACAGGACATTACTGTGCAGCAAGCTGGTGTGCTGTAGATTCACACCCCGGCTTGCCACTCAATGACTTGCCATATAGACAAACCCAGAGGATTAGGGGAAAATGCATTCTTTTGCCCCTATAAAAAATTCTTACAATTATTTTGTTGCTAGTGTCTGTATAGAGGATGAGAGCCTACTACTGCTACCATTTACTTGGTTAGTTCAAGTGTCAGAGGTCTGTTCTGAAGATCGAAAGGTTCCGAGCCTGCTGATTTGAACCATGTGGGAGTCAATATTCTTCCATGTAATAGAATTTCTGTTTTTTTAAAACCTAGAAAATTGTACATAAAAACTACTTTAAAAGAATATTATATTTGCAAATTCAAGCCCTCAAAATTGAGAAAATGCCAGTATTAAGGTTTCCTGTGCAATGATTTCCATTTGTAATATGGGAAAACAATACCACATTCCTCACAAGGATGCTGTGAAGATAAATTGATTAATGTTTGTCAAGCACTCAGATAGTATAATGATGAGTGCCATAGAAAAGCCCCTGAGGAAATTAATCATTCTATCTTCAGAGTAAGGTTTGGATAGTTTGCAGTTAATAAGGCATTGGAACCACATGCTGAACAATGAGGATAAAATGAAATATTGAATAGCTAGCAGTTCAGTGAGTACCATGCATCCCATGCAGTGAATGAGGCGGGATCTTGTGGAAAGAAAGTTTGTGATCATGTAATTAAAGACTGTCTCATAGTTAGTCTTGGAAGAACTAGCTTTTTATCGGTAAATGTCGATAAATGTCTATTTCACCATACACACACAAACAGACGGAAAAATATTTCCATCGATGATAACTGAAATTTACAGATAGGCAAAGTAAGAAAAATGCTGCTTGAGACCTTATTAGAGTTTGATGTAAGGCTATTTACTTTGTATATTTTGACACGTGATGTTAACAGTTTGTGTTTTAATAGTTTAAAAGCTTTAACTTTTAAAATCTCAACATCTACTGTCATTAAATAAATATTGTCTGACCTCCCCCCACATAACTTTGTGCAACTGTGAAAATTTAAATACATAAAAAATAATTTTAAAAAATGCTTAAGAATAAACATCAATATTATCTGTTGAAATTATACAAAAATAAAAATTGTTTCTGCCAACCTACTCAGAATGCATATATACAAGAGGTCTGAATTACAGTTCCACATGCATTCTTAATTCTGGCACTTCCTAACTTTTGAGTGCTTGATTCTGCAACTTTAACGGTCTTTTAATGTAGTTTTTATATAAGATCACTTAAACTCTGGCCTCCTGGAATTACATTTTCATGTAACATACAGCATTGGATTTCTCTTCTTAAACTGAATACAAACACATTCTGAAGTGGTAAGTAGAATATTTCTTGTAATAAATGCAGAAAGTATTAGAAGAAATCATTCTTTACAGAGTGACAATATTGAATTTCTGTTCTGTCGATATTTGTGAGTTTTCTAAAGCTGATGATGAAGTACAGTTTACTGTAAGATATTCCCACAGCAAATCCAAGGCATCAGGGTTCTGAGTCACAATGCTGCACTCCAAGTTATTCAGAACCTCATGGCAATAATGGGGATAAAACCCGGTATGTCATCCTGCTACAGAAGCTCAGATCACTTCAACGAAGGATAGCCGCTGTCACCAGCATAATGTCTAGGACAGCCATTGGGCTGTTCTGATTGGTAAGCGTACACATTTACAAGTTAATTAGAATACAAACTATTAGCTTCTTTACTCAGGGAAACTATCTAAAACAAATGGGAGTTTTGCCTGAGTAAGGAATGCAGGACTGAGCTCTGTAAAACAAATTCTCAAAGAAACTTAAATCCGTGGATTAGTGCATGAGGATATAGGTTCTTGTAAAACAGCACAAGCTTTAAAGAATACATGGTGTGTTGGTGTGTATTTAGTAGGAATATAGTGGGATCACTGTAGTACATCAACCCTTTTCAGATAGTTTGCAGTAAATAAGGCATACAGTACATGGTAGCATGCCTAATGTACCACAACTCAAAGGCAAGCATAAATGGTGCATGAGCTGCTGGACCCTATGGGCTCCAGCTCCTGGTGGGTTCACTGCAATGCATGGCTCAAACAAAAATATGATTGACAAGGGGTGGCAGAATAGGTCACAAATACGCTAGGTATGCTAGCTTCAACAGTTACAATGAAACGACAAGAGTAGTCCCTAGCTTGGCTCCTAGGGGACATCCAAAAGAAGATATGGGCTCATCTGTCCCACTGGTGCCCCTCTTAGTCCACTCCACCCCTTTGACTAGAGGTGATTATGTATCCTGCAGGTCTCCCAGTCAGGGTGCAGTCCTGGGGTATGTCTCATTGGGGACACCTCTGTGTTGTTCCTCTATGCTGATGCAGCAGCTCCTGGACTGCTCCCAACAGAACACTATTCCCCCTGTGCTTGGGGGGTGTCCAACTCAGTAGTCAACTCTGGGGCAACTGTAACGTTCCATGTGCCAGCTCTCATAACCCAACTGCCTTCAAATGATGCACTGCATCTATGACACCTAACCCACTCTTGAGCAACAGTCCTCACAAATGCAACGAACCTTTTCCTTTGTTCTGCTGTCCTATGACTGCTCAGCACATTCATCGCAGCGACAGCATTTGTAATTTTGAGACCATCCATATAAACTTGCCTGCGACAAGAATTCTGGTGCCTATTTACAAAAGCAGCAGCAGAAGGTAAAATACTTTGTAAAGCTTAAAGGAAGTCAAGACAGTAGAACGTAGCTTACGGCATGTCAACAGCTAACAATAAAGTGATGGGTATTTAGATTCTCAGGATTTCTCTAGCACGTTGTGAAAAGTCGTAGCTCACTGTGTGACAGAACTGTACCTTGTTGGTTCATAAAATCACTGATTACTGTCTATGTTGTTTTTACATTATGTTGAAATATGTTGCAGAATGAGGTAGAGCTGTAGTCTGAGCAGGGGTCTGAGGCAAGAACTTATTCTCTCCATGTCTTCAGACAAATCACCTAACCTCTATGCCTCATCTTCTTCCTCTGAATCATATATTGATTCCACTGTGTTTGCACTCTTTTTTCCCCCTTAATGTTTCACAGGTATTTGCACAAGCAAATATTGGTCCTATGACTGTTTGAGGGATGTGAATTTTGGCTCACTAACCAAGATTTGTTTAATCAAGAAGTAAAATGTTTTAGAACTAAACTGAATTTTGAGGGAATAGAAGTAGTTTGTAAGTGTTATCTAAGCAGGGAACAGGAAAACAAAACAAAAAGGAAACAAACATGATTTTCGTGAACAATCACATAACTTGAATAGTGAATTCTGACTATTTACTAATCAAGTCCATACCTGCTATAAATAGTTGGAGAGCAATCCTTAGGCTGGGATTTATTTATTTGTCAAACAATTTTGAACAACTAACATATCTGTAATAACAGTGACACTTCACAAACAGAAACATATACCAAATTAATTGTTCATGAAAAATAATTTAATCAGCACAGGCTCCAAAGAGTGTTCTAAGGATTAATTAGTTAATATTTTTCTTTTTTCCCCTCTTTGTTAACAGCTATGGAGGAGGGTGAGGGTTGAGGTGGATATATTTATGGGCAGTTCTATGGTTATATTTATTTTGTGATTTTTAATTTATGAGACAAATGCCCAGAGTATAGGCACCTTTAGTTGTATTTTATACATTTGAAGAAATAATAAATATTTGTAACATGCTTTGAAGATGAAAAGTGCTTCTGGTATAGAAGTGCTAAGCATTATTATCTGTTCACTCAGGGTACCTAATACATTTGTGAATATGTAAATAGCATTAAATTGGCTATAACTGAAAGGTTTGGGAGCCTTCCATTGGAGAATCTTGACATTCTGCATTAAACACTGAAGTGATGTAACTGCATTGTGC
>NW_020664409.1:75670821-75684944 GCF_002925995.2 Terrapene triunguis
TATATATATATAATGTGTGTGTGTGTGTGTGTGTGTGTGTGTGTGTATCTTGCAGGATAGCCATTGTGCTGTCCTTTTGTGGAGAAGCAAACTGTTATTTCACAGCATAATATTTTCAAAACAGTATCCTAAACTTTGAAAAGCATTAATGTCCTGTACATTAGTTTCTGGTTTAACTTTCTATTTCTAGAAAAGAACTGTTTTAACAAACAATGTTCATATTGCATTCATTTTACATTGTGTTTATTTAAATTAATCCCTCACATTGTTCTTGAGCTATATATAGATCATCATGTTTATATGTCAAATGTACTAAATTAAGCAGTGTAGCTGATCTACATTTTTCTATTGAAATTTTACATAAAAACAAAAAGAGCCTTTTTTCAAAATTAGTCATTTTTGTGAGATTTTTTTATTTTAGAAATTTTCTGTTTTGTTTGACAAAATTGAAAAACAAAAAAAAGGGCCTTTTCCTCAGTTTTTGGTTTTTCTATTTATTGGTTTCCTTTTTCCTTTCTCCCCCTGTTTCCTTTACCCTGCACCCCTTTTGTCAGTGGCAAAAGGGAAAAGGAAAAAAAGAAAAGGAGAAGGAAGGAAAAATGTAAAACCAAAAAATGAAAAAAAAATGAATAAATGAAACATTGATTAAGTTCAGACACCTGAAGAAGATTTTTGTTTTGTTTTGTTTTATTGCAAAAACACAAACAAACAAAAAAACCCAAACTTTTATTTTTCGACCAGTCCACTAGGGCATGATCCTGCCCCATTCAAGTAAATGGGAATTTTGCTATTGATTTCAGTGGGTGCAGGATCAGGCCCCTAAGCAGTATGTGGTCACTCTTGAGAGCATAAAATTTTCAAACTTTGTCCAGGAAATGTGCTCTTAATTAGAATGTGTCATTCTCTGATGACTTATTCATATCTTCCTGAACAGCGTTTTCAATATATAAACCTATGCAATATAGAAGGTAAAGGAGTCTCATAGTCATGTGATTTTTTTTTTTTTGCAGCCCAGGACCTATGTGCTGTGGAGAAACATGCCTGTGAACAGATCTGTGTGAACACACCTGGGTCCTATGTCTGTCAGTGTTATGATGGCTATGGGCTCGATGAAGATGGAAAGAAGTGTATCGGTAAGTATTATCTTAGAAATTCCCGTTGGCACACAAGCCAAAGAGATGGGAGACAAGATTCAGTTCTGGGGGGTTGGTTTTTGGAGGGGAGAGAGTTTGACATGAACAACCTGATTAATTTTGTTCCAATCTCATTGACTTCTGTGACCAAATTTTGCAGTCAGGATAAGTTAAATAGTATGAAAGATTTCTACTAAATATACAGTACAGCCACAGGCCTTGATAGGAAATTCTCCTTTCTCACACAGATTTTAAGCATAACATATTGTATATAGATTTGTTGTTAGGGTTTTTTTTCAATGAACTCTGAAATAGCAAAAAGGTGAAAAATTGCCCCAACTAATTTCACACAGGGTTATGCTGGCATTTTGAAATCAAGTACCTGATTTTCTATTCGGAATCCATGTGGGTTGTCAGAAATGCATTGCATGGTAGTATTTAAACTGGTAGCATAAAAACAAACAAAAGCATAGACACTACTCTCAGAGTGCTAGTAATACTACTCTAGGGTTGCTATCTCTTCAGGTAGGAATCAGATCCTGGGAAAATCTGGGAGAAGGTAGACATTCCTTGAAACATCTGTTTCCATGTCAGGGTATGCTGAGGAGGTTTTCCACATCTGTTTCCAAGGGGTGGCACTAAAAGATCACTATGTAGTGGTTTGTTGTGTGAGAATCAAGTCATGGACGGATTTTGGGTGGGGCATGGGGGGCACTGCTCCCCCCCCCCCCCCCCCCCCGCAAATGGCAAGCCTCAGGGAGGCAGCCTTAGTGTGCTATATAAAGAGTTCTGCAGAGGAGACAGGAGACTGCTCCGAGCTTATGCCCTTGAGGCAGGCAGGGAGTCAGAATTTTGTTTATAAACAGAGTGGTTAACAGGTGATTAAGATAAGAAAGGGCTGTTAGGATGTTTCCTAAAGTTAAATATCTGTTCCAAGCTTGGTGAACTGCAAAAAGTAAGTAGCCTAAATGATAGAAAGTAATTGTAGATACGGGAATCGGGACAAGCGATGCAGCAAGTGCAGCTATGCCAGCAAGACACTACCCCACATCCTGTGTAACTGCAAGCCCCATTCCAGAGCCTGGCAGCTGCAGCATAACGCCATCCAGAATCGCCTAGTCAGAGCCATCCTGCCACCCATAGGGAAGGTGGCTGTGAACTCCGCCATCCCCAGAACCGACAGCCAACTGCGACCGGACATCGTCATCACCAATGAGGACCAGAAGAAGATCATGCTGGTGGACGTCACAGTGCCCTTCGAGAACAGGACCCCAGCCTTCCGTAACACCCGAGCTCGAAAGGTAGAGAAATATGTCCCTCTAGCCAAAACCTTGAGAGCTAAGGGTTACCAGGTTCAGACACATGAACTGATCGTCAGAGCCTTAGGCACATGGGACTCCAGTAATAAGAGAGTGTTGAGAGAATGTGGAATCGGTCAGCGCTACGCTCGGCTGATGTGGCAACTCATGGTGTCAGACGCCATTAGGTGGTCGAGGGCCATCTACATAGAACACATCACCGGACATCAGCAATACCAGGCGAGATGAGCTGGAGTGCCGATGAGAAACGAAATCGGAAAGTAACCGAAATACTTCCCTGATGGATTGTATTTTCTAAATGGACAACCTACCCTAAATTCTCAATTACTGAGGGACAATCTTCACTCATTGCTATATTTGCTTTCCACAACCAACTCTGTATAACTTTTCATGAGTGATGTATCCGAATACTTGAATGTTAATATATAAACTGTATTCTTAAATTTATTCACCTAAATTTGGGTTATTGCTGATTATGCACTTTATGTATCTTATGACTTTATCCACAAATACAAAGTTTGTTTTTAATCTAAACACTATACCCAGATGTACAGCCACTCTTTTCTTACCCTGTGTACTAGATAATTTTTTAACATTAGCTTTAATAAAATTTTCTACAGTTGTTTCAATTGTATTCAAGAGGTAGTAACAAAGTTACTAATATATTTCTTTGAGAAGATAACTGATTTTTTAGACAAAGGAAATGCGGTAGATATAATCTATCTGGATGTCAGTAAGGCATTTGATATAGTTCCACGTGAGAAATTATTAGTTAAACTGGAGAAGATGGGGATTAATATGAGAACTGAAAGTTAGATAAGGAACTGATTAAAGGGGAGACTGCAACAGATCATTCTGAATGGTGAACTATCAGGCTGGAGGGAGCTTACTAGTGGAGTTCCTCAGGGATCAGTCTTGGGAGCAACCTTATTTAACATTTTTATTACTGACGTTGGCAAAAAAAAAAAGTGTGTGTGTGCTAATAAAATTTGCAGATGACACAAAGTTGGGAGGTATTGCCAATATGGAGGAGGACTGGAATACCATACAAGAAGATCTGGATGACCTTGTAAACTGGAGTAATAGAAATGGGATGGAATTTAATAGTGCAAAATGCAAGGTCATGCATTTAGGGACTAACAAGAATTTTTGCTATAAGCTGGGGACTTATCAGTTGGAAGTTACAGAGGAGGAGAAAGACCTGGGTGTATGGTTGATCACAGGATGACTATGAGCTATCAATGTGATGCAGCTGTGAAAAAAGGCTAACATGGTCCTGGGGTGCATCAGGAAAGATATATCCAGTAGAAACAGGGAAGTGTTAGTATCATTATACAAGGCACTAGTGAGATCTCATCTAGAATACTGCATGCAATTCTGGTCTCCCATGTTTAAGAAAGATGAATTCAAATTGGAACAGGTGCAAAGAAGGGCTACTAGGATGATCTGAGGAATAGAAAACCTACCTTATGAAAGGAGACTCAAAGAGTTTGGCTTGTTTAGTCTAACCAAAAGAAGGCTGAGGGGAGATATGATTGCTCTCTATAAATATATCAGAGGGATAAATACCAGGGAGAGAGAGGAGTTATGGAAGTTAAGCATCAATGTGGACTCCAGAACAAATGCATATAAATTAGCCATCAACAAGTTTAGGCTTGAAATTAGGCAAAGGTTTCTAACCATCAGAAGAGTGAAGTTCTGGAGCAGCCTCCTAAGAGGAGCAGTGGGGGCAAAAAACCTAACTGGCTTCAAGCTTGAGCTTGATAAGTTTATGGAGAGGATGGTATGACAGGACTGCTTACAATAGCATGCGGCCCATCGTTGACTGCCTGTAGCAAATATCTCCAATGGCTGGGGACGGGACACTAGATGGGGAGGGCTCTGAGTTACTACAGCAAATTCTTTCCCAGGTGTCTTCCTGGTGGGCCTTGCCCACTTGCCCAGGGTCTAACTGATCACCATATTTGGGGTTGGGAAGAAATTTTCCCCCAAGTCAGATTGGCAGAGACCCTGGGGGGGGGGAGGGTTGCCTTCCTCTGCAGCATGGGACATGGGCTACTTGCATGTTTAAACTAGTGTAAATGGTGAATTCTCTGTAACTTGCTGTCTTTAAACCATGATTAGAGGACGTCAGTAACTCAGCCAGGGTTTAGGGGTCTATTACAGGAGTGAGTAGGTGAGGTTCTGTGGCCTGCAAGGTGCAGGTCAGACTAGATGATCATGATGGTCACTTCTGACTTTAATAAGTGTATCTGAGTAAGAATATACATTACAATTTTAAACCTAACCAGTGTCTCTTAAGTGACTTGCCATAAGATGTCAGAACATGTTAGTATTAGAGCTGAGTGGGTCTAATATTTAATTTTCTTTCTTGATATAGGAATTAGATACAGTGCTAAAGTCAGATAATTTCTAAGCTATTATCTGCAAAAAAACCCTAGCGTTTTCAGTTATGTAGCTCCTGGAATCATGGTGAAAGTTGCCCCTTCCCCCTCAAAAAAACCCCTGAAATGGCACCCCTGTGGGCAGGCACGGAATTTGCCCCACACACACGCACGTGGCCCCGTTGGCCTGACTGGAGCTGCCCCCCCAAATATAGAAGTCAAGCTACACCTATGAATCAAGTCTGTCTGTAGAATGTGTTGGCTAAGCTTAGTTCTCTTAAAGGAACTGGGCATTCTGTGCCTCTAATTCATACCATTGACGGTAAAGAAACAAACATAGGCCCAGGGTACTGCAAAATGAAAGCTAGAGAATGAAACTTCAGGAAAACAAATATTAAATGTGAAACACAAACTTGTCCTTAAAACTTTGTAAATAATTCATTCTTCACTTCTTCCATACTTATATCACAGTATGTTTTAGAGTAATCTAGCTCTTCAGGCTATTTTCCTTCTCACAAGCCTTCCTTCCTGGTCTTATATTTCAGGAGAATATCCTGTTCTGGTATCTTCTGTCGAAGAACTAATAAGTGCTAGATATTTGCCTTTCTCTTTCGGGCCTTGGTTCAGGAAAGCACTTAAGCACATGCTCCAAGCTAAGTTGCAATTAATGGGACTTAAGCAGATACTTAAAGTTAAGCATGTGCCTAAATGCTTTCCTGAATTGGAGTCTAGGCCCCTATACGCAATCCCACCACAATTCTTCTCAAGTTGTAAGAAATAAGTTTCCACAGCTGTACCTTCTTTCCAGCTAAATTCTTGCCAGTTTAAAGCCCCATAACACAATGTAATCTGCATCTTGACAGCCCACTTAAGTAATTTCTTAGAATGCCCTAGGAAGCAGGATGTTGTTTTACGTACTGAACTAAGTAATTGCCCATACCAATGGGCATTTTTCATGCCATTTCCCATTTTGTTTTTTATGAGAGCTATGGTTTATGTGCCCTTTGCAGATGAATCAATTGTGTGCTTAGTCCTTTGAAATGTTTCAATTACACTTGGTCTCATGATTTAAATATGGGAATATTTACTTGCCTCAGTATTCTTCTTAGCTCATTGTTTTGTTTTGTTTTCCTGGATTTGCAACTTTTTGAAGATATAAAACATATGGGTTTCATTTTCACCCATAAACAGATGTGGTTCAGATCCATGTCTGGCTTTTCAGAGGACATTCATCTGCTTGTTTCACAATGAATGCATCAGAATTTTTTCATGCTACATAACTGATGCTTCTCCATAGGTCCTAGGACTCAAGTACCATTTTAGGTTCTTGTCCTCTGAAGTTGGATTCTTTCTAGCTGGCCTCCTGTATAGAACAGGCCATAGAATTTCACCCAGTTACCCCTGTGTTGAGCCCAATAACTTGTCTGACTGAAGCATATCCTCTGGAAAGGCCTCCAGTCTTGATGTGAAGACATCAAGAGATATAGAATCCACCACTTCCCTTCATAGTTTGTTCCAGTGGTAAATCACGCTCACTGTTACAAATTTCTTACTTGAATTTGTCTGGCTTCAGCTTCCAGCCATTGGTTCTTATTATGTCTTTCTCTAATAGATTAAAATGCCCTTTATACCCAGTATTTTCTGCCTAAGGGATTATACGAGATAGTCAAGTCACCTCTTAATCTTCTTTTTGATAAACTAACCTGATTGAGCTCTCTAAGTCTCTCCCTGTAAGGCATTTTGTTTCCAGCCCTGGTATCATTTTTGTGGCTCTTTTTTGCACCTTTCCAGTTTTTCAACATCTTTTTAACAATGTGGTCAGCAGAAATGGATGCAGTATTCCAGTATCGGTCTCACTAATGCTGAATACAGAGGGCTAGTGGAACTTGTGGATATATATGTATTTAAGCACATAAAAGATTCAATTTAAGTTTCTCTGAATCAGAAAGGTAGTCACATTAACTAACCTATATAACCCCCTATTATTATTATCACTGTTGTCCTCATCCTCCCTCACTATTTCTTCTATTGTTTGTTACATCTACTTGTAGCATCTTGTCTTAAACTGGATTATAAATTCTACAAGGCAAGGACTGTGTCTTCCTTTGTATTTTTATAGCAACTAACACAATGGGGCCCCAATCCTTATTGGGACCCTGGGGCACTACTGCAATACAAATATAAATAAATGCACCTGCTTCATTGGAGATTGTTTATAGGTTCTATTCTGATGTCAGCTCCTATCCTTTCTTTAATACACAAAAAGTACATGTTTTTCTTATTCAAACATTAATACATTTCTATGTAATTTCTTGCCTCGACATTCTAGTTGTTGTCTTGTCAGTCTCTTCACCACTTCTCCATAAAGTCTTTAATGTTTTACCCAGAACTGAGCTGCATCTTTAATTTTTCATGTTTTTCCCATTTCATTCCACTAGTGTGTTGGCTTCCTTTGAAACAGAGAATCAAGTTCCAAATTCTCTTGGTAATGTTCAAAGCATTCATATCCTCAACTCCAAATTATTTGTATGATCTGGTTCTGACTTGTATTCCCTCTTATATCTTGCATTTTCCTTCTGACCTAAATCCACTTGATCTCTCAAGTACTGCTTACTTATACTTATTTTGGTGGAATCCCCTAACTCATGCTATTCACGCTGATGCCAGTGCTGGCAGGTTCAAATGTAAATGCAAAGCATCCTAGTTACACTTCTATTTGTAGATTATTTATTTTTTTGCATCATATACATGATTTCTCTTTTAACTTTTTTGAATCCCTACAATACATATGCATGGGTCAATATATGATCATTAATAATGTTTCCATAAAGTGTTAAAACTATGTAGAAATCAGCCATTCTACATTTTTTTGCAAAGAAAAGAGTGATTGGCTAACTTGCTATTCCTGTTAGCAGTGGATCTGCAAGAACTGATTTATGTGATTTGAGCAACTTCAGACTTTAAAATGGATATGTTATTATGAAAAATGTCCTGCTCCTGCCAATGTCATCAAGGATGCACGCTGATCCCTGATGGAAAATCCTGTAAATGTGAATATGTGCAGTATTCAATCAGGAGCTATAACTCTCAGTGTTCATTAGTTTATATTAAAGTATCATTCATTTTTGTGGATAGTATTTACTAGGTAAATGGTTTATTACAAAATAGGCATGATCAAAGGAAAAGTCTGATGCACTGTGTATTTAAAGATTTACAGTCAAATGGGTCAAAATGTGATGGTCAAGATGTTACTTCCCTAATACCAATAGGCCAATAAAAAGACAGAAAAATAATAGGTAAAAAGATCTTTTAACCTTTTCCTTCTGATTTGTGTACCATGTTTTTATTTTAGCTGATTATGAACACCAGGTTTGCACTGATGCCAGGTGTTGAAATGGATCTTTAAATGGCCCACAGCTGGGCAGGTTTACCGGTACCAGTGAGAATTTGGAAACCAATATGCTTAATGCACAGTCATTTATTTGAGAAAGAATCACACAGGCAGGTAAAGTTACACACTACTCATCTTTTCCTACAAGCCTTAGCTCCGCCCCAAGCATAAACCCTCAGTAACTATATTGGCCTTACACAGTATCCTGATTGTCAAACAAGCAGATATAGCTACCAATTCTAGATGGAGACTTCTTTTCTTCTCTTCTTTCCCCTCTTAGGTACTTGGTCTGTTAACTGTCCCCCGAAGCAGGGTCTAGGTCATCCCGAGGACTTCTATCTCACAGTCTCGAACCTCTTCAGATGTTAATTGGGGAACACTAACTTAACTACTTTACTTTGCTTTGCATATATACCCTTTAGTTCTCAAAGGAGTCTCATGTCCCAGAAATATGCCTTGTGGGCATGTCATTACTAATTTTCTCCTAATTAATAATTTGGAAGGAGGGGCTGCACAACAGACCCAGACCAAAACTCAATCAACATTTATCCCCTCACAAATCATTCACTTAAGCTCTCAGCGTGACGTCATCCAGAAAGGGTCATTTTGACCCATGTCTGCTTGCACCAAGCCCACTGGTCGCATGATTTTACGTGTTCTTTACCTTGTGGGCTGGTTCCCCTGCTGATATTCCAAAGTTCGATGTTGAAACATATGCACATATTGAGCTTATTTTAACCACTCAAGTGCAGCTTCAGCACTTTCAGTAATTTTCCACTTCATTTATCTAGTGCTAAGAGAATCCTGCTCCCAGAATCCTCTAGCAAGTTCAGACATACCAAGCCATATCAAACTCATGCTTGCCACATTTATTCACAACAGTCACAGCAATTCAGCACTGTTCCAACACCAGACATTGAGCTAAATAGGAATCACTGCTTGCTGAATTCTAAAGTACAGAGTCTTCACCTGGTTTAAACCCAAGGTAATGATCTGCTCAGTCAGGCAAAGCAGAGAGCAGAGTGCCAATAAAGCAGCATTCCCTGCTGTGGCTGATACATAGCATGTATGGCAGGGAATACAACACTGCAGAATTCTGCATAAAACATTGGTTTCATTACAGGTGCTGACATTCTCTCTGCTCTTGATTAAGGGGATGAAGAGAAGGATTTAATGGGACACACATGAGTACTGTCAAAGGGGCAGAGATGGTTCTCCAAGATATCTCAGCACCTTAACCATAGCAAGAGGAAGTGGTAAAGAGCAGACCACACAAACATCATCTGCTGGGCCCAGTGAGTTATTCAGGCCCTCTTCCTATTTAGAAAGGTTTACATTATCCAGTTAAGGAACAGAAACAACACCATCTAACTTAGGTGACCAGTTATACACTTCAATATTGATACTCAAAGGAATCCTCACTGCGCGCAGTTCACCAACAGTGCAGAGAATGATATTTGTCCACTCCACATTCATTGAACAAAACTGAAAAAATCAGTCTGTTCATGGACAACTTGGGCCAAAGAAAAGGTTAAATCTGCAGGCCAAATCGTGTGTTGGGAATTAGTCACCTGGCTCTAGGTGTGGTGCCTGTAGAAGCCTGTTAACACTGTTCCATATTCAGCTAGAGGAGCTACAGACTACCTCTTAGAGGCTTTATTGACAAGGAAACAATACGGCCCAGGACCATGTTGGAAAGGAAACTCGGTCTTCTGGATGGCCTGCAGGGCAAAAGACCATCCTGTGGTGACTGCCTCTTTTCAGATGAGCAAAAATCTTACAATAAAATACTTTCTTGTGTTAAACCATGTTCTCTCCCTTCAGGGGAGAGGGATCTTTCCTTCAGGGGCTGCTGGATTCACTCTCCTTTCTTTCCTGGTACTACTTCTCAGTCTTTCCATGGATATTTAACTCCATGGATATTTTACTCCATGGAGGATTTAATATCCCATTTACTAATGGAAAACTTGTTGGAAGATGTCTATTCTGAGCAAGTACCACTAATAGCTGGTGTAAAAGAAGATGAAAAGAATAAATAGTGAGACTACCAACACAGCCCAGCAGGGTTAACCCTACCTAGAGCAGGGGTTCTCAAAACAAAATCTTTGGTGGCCTCAGAGTGCGGCCACCACCTCTTGCTGGTGACCACTCTGACAATTTTTCCTAAAATACTTACCAGTAATTAACTTTAGTAAAAACAAATAAATATGTCCATATACATGTCCAAATAATTGTAATTTATTTATGTAATCTTTTTTTCAAACTCAATCAAAATAATGTACAGATGTCTCTATTCTTTACTAAACCTAAACAGAATAGAAACATAAATAAGGTGCTTTGCATGTTCTTGTCTTTTGCTGCGGTTGTTTCTTTTGCTTTTTTGGTTGCTTTTTTGTTCTAGACTTGCTACCTAGTAAGTGTGCTGCTGTGAAAAATGATATTTGTATGTTTGTTAATATCATTTTTCACAGAAGCAGACTTGCTAGCTAGCTGGGAGGCAGTGAAAAGCGATATTAACAAACATTCAAATATCACTTTTCACAGCAAAATACTCAATGCCCGCAAGCTGGGGTACAAAGTAAGCCCTGGATGGGGAGGCGGGTAGGGAGGCAGCAGGGGCCAGAGGCAATAGATGGGGAGACAGGGGAGGCAGCAGGGGCCAGCGGTGATAAGGGGGTGGGGGTGAGCTCAGGGAGAGTGCCCAAAGCCTGGGGTCCAGGCTGAAGCCCTGCAGCCAGGGACCAGAGCCCGCCGCCCCATGACCAGAACCTGCCACCCGCCACCCCAGGGCTGAAGCCAGAAGCCCGAGCCCCACTGGCCCCAGGAAGGTGGGTAACTTACCGGCTGCCGGCTCCTCTAGCGTTTCTGGCTCCAGAAGGGGGCAGGGCCCAACCCCTGCTGGCGGTCCCGGGGAAGGGGCCATTGCTCCCCCCACCCCCAATCACTGCTTAGAAGGCTGTTGCCACAAGAAAGGCCCCTGGTGGCCGCATTTGAGAAACACTGGCCTAGAGTGTGGTTAATTTGTATATGAAAAATATTACAACAGTGCAACTGGCAAGAGCACTTGGCAAGAGAGCACTTCAGCCACATACAGTCAGTCACCAAGGTTTGTTTACACTAGAGAAACTGGCAAGCTAACCACTGGTAGAAGCCAATAGGACTGCTCCTATGAGCGTGTGCTCACCGCAAAGAATAAGGGTTGCACAGTCTATCTTTTAGTGAGAAAACTGGAGAAATATAGGTCCTGTATGAATTATTATTATTTATTTTTCAGTTGTGCTCCTAATGTTCTAGAAGCTGTATAGACATAAGAAGGCACAATCCCTTCACCAAAAAGATCAGTCTAAAAAGACAGACCAACTAAGAGAGAGAGGAATGAGGGACCAAATGCAAATAAAGTGGTCTGAATCATGTCTGCTCATATGTTACTCGTTGATAATAAATCTTTAAAAAAAATAGTTTTTCCATTTTCCCCTCAACTTTGCTCTAATTTGTTGGCCTGTTTCTAGGGTGACCAGACAGCAAATGTGAAAAATCGGGACGGGGTGGAGGGTAATAGAAGCCTATATAAGATTTCATTATTTATACAGCCCTGGACATTGATCAGGACTCTTAGCCACTGCCATAATATAAATATTTAATCATATTTCTATTTGATTCTGTTTATCTTAATTCTATGTACTCTTCTTGTTTTCTTTTTCAGTTGTAGACCTTTGTGCTTTGGATAACCAAGGTTGTCAACATGAGTGTGTAAGTATGGATGACTCCTACTACTGTAGATGCCATCAAGGATTTATTCTAAATCCAGACAGAAGAACTTGCAGAAGTAAGTTGTGATGAATTTTTAAGTACTATGATAAATTTGCTCTCCTTATACCTCCTAATTTCCAGTGGTGATTCTCCCACTGCTGTTCCTGAAGATGCTGAGGACATTCAGTAGAATGTCAGGGATGGACTAGCTCCTGGAGCCATAGGAAATAAAAGCAGTGGAAGTTTCCTCCTTCTCTGGGGACAAGGAGTTCTTAACATGAGGCCATGCTTCTCCCTAGGTAGTAAAATCAAAAGCCTTTATGTTGCATGATCCCTTTGGATTGCCAGAGTCCTTTATTTTGAGTGTCCTCCTTCCTCGTGCAGTAGACCAGAAAAACATATTAATTTTATACAACACAATTCTTAAATTTTCTTTGTTTATAAAACAAGTTTAATAATTAAATGCAAAATGCCCTGTATTAAGGCACTGTTAAGGTTGCATAGCTAAGTATGCCACATTCAGGAAATGTAAAAGGAAAGGTTGAATGTACAACATTAACTCTGCTTCTTTCTATATATGGATTATGATAAAGAAACTTAATTGCTGTGGGTGTGAGTGGGTGCAGCTCTATTAATTTCAGTAGAGTTACACTGCTTATACCAGTGATTAATTTAGCCCATATTTTTAACAGTGTGAACAAATACAGTTTATGAAATAATGCAGTACAATATGACAAAGAGTTTTATACAACCCTAGAAACACATGGGTGTCTAAGACAACCTGTGATTGTAAAAGGCTGTATGATAATGAAACACTATTAGTCAGAGTACATTTGGTGCCAGTCAATGTAGCTGGCAACTTGCAGGCCCTGGTAGCCTTGGCAGGCGCCAGTCAGATGCAGGTCTATTAGAATTTTAAGTGAAATACATATTTCTATACTTGTGTGTGTATATATCCACAGAAGCATGCAGTTTGAAATATTCTCAGTACAGCATAAGTGCCTCCCGCTGCTTGGGCAGCAATCCAGATCCATTGTTACCCCAAAATTGTGGAGGATTTTAGAATGTGGGATTTTTTTTTTCAGTTTAAACTGATCAAAGACCTTAAAACGTCATAAAAAAGCTTAAAGGAAGTTAAATCTTTACATCAGCTATGGGGATTAACTGATATTAGTTTTAAACTGTTGTATGCATTTAAACAGATCTAAACCTCTCGAGCATTTTAACCTGTTTAAGATGCTTTAAATACTTTAAATCAGTTTAAAGTGCAAAAAACATTCCCAAAACTACAATTTGAACAAAATCAGGTTGGATAGTTGTAGTGGGGAAGGTAATATAATACTGAATAAGAAGCAGCAGCCAAGCAAGAATGGGCTGGAGCCAGGACAGCATTGGTTAAGATCAGCTCAGTTCAGGATGCCCTTGCTGAATTTAAACATAAATAACTTTAAAACTTACCAAACCACTTCTCTGTAAACTGGACTTCTTTTATGTCTTGCAAACCAAACCAAGAATGAAGAAAATGGACTGCAAATTGCAATTGCTTTGAAGTTAGAACATTGTTCAGATTAGCCTGGGATTAGACTAAACTGATTCAGAGCAAGGATGTGTCAGAGTTCCCCTGTGTTCTAAGTCACACTGGCTTTAGGTCAGTGTGAACACACAAGAAAAAGCTTCAAACAACTAATTTTTAAATGTTCAAAGTTTAAAACTCAACATTATTTTCTACAAATTTGGCCTGACAAGTAAGTCTCAGTGAGAGCAGCAAAACTAGCCAAGATTCAACCCATGCTAAGAAAGATGGAGCTAAAATGGTCAAACAAGCATTTTTTTTTTTTGGGGTGGGGGGGGGAGCTTTGATAAATGCACGACTGGATTAAGGCATAAGCACTAAAGCCCAAGCCTAGGGCTCCAACTCCCAGAGTCATTTGATTACATCATAATTTTGGCTTTCATTTACAAAAAGAAAAAATATTAAGCTTCTAGCCCCTTATGGTCACAAAGAAAAGCCCGAAACATAAATAAGTGTTACCAAGACAGCTTGAAACAAAAGCGCTGAGAGGTGTGAACTACCCATCCATTTCAAAGTTAACAGCAAGACACACTGCTCTGGGGGTTTGCCAACACTAGCCCAAGCAGGTATACC
>NW_020664409.1:75685344-75699595 GCF_002925995.2 Terrapene triunguis
TGTTAGTCTCTAAGGTGCCACAAGTACTCCTGTTCTTTTTGCAGATACAGACTAACATGGCTGCTACTCTGAAACCTATAAATCTTCATGACTATCATCTCATGAGCAACTTAAATGAGGGAACTGCAAAGCAAACAAACCTGAGTTGTTCAGACCCTGACTTTTCAGCTAAAGTAATGCTCTGATCTAGCGAAAGGCACCCAAAAGCACACTAATACACTTCTTCTTATAAATCATATCTAACTTGCATGCAGTAAAATAGTATTACCAGGTAATTTGTTAGAAAACCAAGTGATACATTTTCAGTGTGCTCTATGGGTATTTAGTTGCAAAAATCGCAAAAATACGAACACTCGTTTCTGTACATCCTCCTATTGAAAACTTATCCCCCAAGGGTTCATTAAAAATATGTCTGATGTATTATAGTCTGTGTGAAAATGGAACATTCTGTTTTCACAGCTTGAGACAGTATGGCAAGGTGTCAGGAGCGTGTCCAGAAAGAGAGATGCTCATTGAAAAAAACGGAGGTAATTGTTTTTAATTTAATTTATTTGTCTATGTTCCTCATTGCTGCACAATTTTTTCTTTTTACAGGACCAGATTACTGTGCTTTGCAGACCCATGGCTGTCAACAGGAATGTGTTAATACAAATGATTCCTATTTTTGTCAATGCCGACACGGGTTTACTCTTAATCCAGATAAGAGAACTTGCAAAAGTAAGTTGTCCTACTATATCTAATAAAGTTCACCTGCTTTTACTTCTGAAAACCTATATGGCTGACTTTACGGAAAGATCATAGCCTCTTCCATAGTGAAGGCTGAAACAAACCTATTTTAAGGTTGATTTTTAACCTCAGCCCCTTCCTTCACCCCATAACTTTGCCAAAAACTAAACCAAACTCCTTGATATTTCACAGACCAGATTTTATACTACATTACAGTTTTTCTGAAGAGTTTGAAGCAATTCTGGGGAGTACTATTGGACATATGATGGCTCAAAACCAGGACGTTCATTACTTCTTTGAAATTTTCTTATTTGGGCTTGTAGTAACACAAGTGGTTTTGGCCTAAATACTTCAAATTTATGTTGTAGCCAAGGACAGATGCCTTTGACTAATTTTGGGAAAGTAGGGGATGTATTATTTAGTTATTAAAAGCAGTTTACATTTATATTTTAAACACTACAGAGTTTAAATCAGGGGGTCTCAACCTTTTTCTTTCTGAGGCCCCCCAACATGCTATAAAAACTCCATGGCCCAGCTGTGCCACAATAACTGGTTTTCTGCATATAAAAGCCAGAGCTGGCATTAAGGGATAGCAAGCCAGGCAATTGCCTGGGCCCCATGCCACAGGGTGCCCCGTGAAGCTAGATTGTTCAGGCTTCAGCTTCAGCCCTGGGTGACAGGGCTCAGGGCTTCAGCCCCAAGCAGTGGGGCTTCAGCTTACTATCCTGGGCCCCAGAGAGTCTAATGCTGGCCCTGCTTGGCAGCCCCCTGAAACCAGCTTGCGCCCCCCCCAGGGGGCCCCGGAGCCCTGGCTGAAAACCACTCCTTTAAATCACCATCCCAGTTTCTTACAAAACTTAGAAAACAGCCTCCATTGTATTAGCTTCCTAAATGGGGAATGGACCTTGGTAGAGAACAGATTTTCTAGGGAGGATGTGGAATCTCCATCACTGGAGGTTTTTAAGAGCAGGTTAGAAATATAACTATCATGGATGGTCTGGATAATACTTAAGCCATGTCTACACTACAAAGCTTTCCTGACACAAGTTACGTCAGCATAGAGTCACAGCAGTTAGTATATCACTTGTGCATGTGCATACCTGTCTCCTTGCGTCGGCGCTGCGTGTACTCTCCAGGAGTGCTTGTGTCAATGGGTAGGTATCCCAGTGTGCAACCTGCCACCATTCAGCACGCTATCTTTTGGGTAGTTTTGGCAGAAACAACTCGCATAGGGGTGACTGGGAACAGGGGTCAACTTCCCATAATGCACTATTATCTATCCCATAATATCATCTTTATCCCATTATTTTTGCACCTATTTTCAATTTCCTGTGAACCTGCATGGGACTTGTCGCTACCTGGAGTCTCTGGCAGAAGCATGAAGATTGCATAGCTCTGCACTTTTGTCATGAGCACTGCAAACACAGTACACACCGTTCTCCGGTATTTATAGAGCTGCAAGAAGAGCCGCAGGGAACATGGTGGTCAGTTTGCTGTGGGACATAGCGAGAACCAATTCAAGGTTATTGGTGGCATTCACAGAGCAGCAGCAGACGGTGGAGCACCACTTCTGGTGTGGAGGGGGAACCTCTCAAGGCCGCAACAGCTGCAGCTAAAACACACAGAGGTACTATTGTCAGTACAATAGAAATGGAAAGTGAAACTTCCGATTCAGCACTCCCTGCTTCCCTTGCTGCTCTAGAGTGTTAAACAAAATGAGCTTATTGACACTTCTGCTTTGGAGTGCTTGTGCCTGGTGCCACTCTCTGCTCAAGCCATGGTGAGTATGTGCTGCCAGGGGTGAGGGAAACGAGAAGGGAATTGCTCAGTTGCATGAAACTATGAGTATAGGGCACTGGCACTGAATACTGGCACCCTTTTCCACAGATGGTGGTATTTTTGGCTGATATCTCACTCCTGAGGGTAACAAAGGCACAGAGAGAACAACTGTTGCTGGCGTCTTCAAGTCACCTGGGTCTGAATGCTGCTAGACTGTGTATTTGAAAGGTGCCTGCTGAAGTTATCGCCAACTGGCATGGGAAAGTGTCCTACCACGGAGGAAAAAATAAGGCTGCCATCTCTAGAAACCTTCGGGGGAGGATTGCAGTGTACCTCCAGGGAAGTTTAATCGAGATCTCTCAGGAGGACTCAAGAGAGATCGCTGTGTACATAAACAAACTGCTCCGCATGGCCCCCTCCCCTGCCTAACTCTAGAGGGGAATGAAAAGCAGATAGCAATTGCATCTCTTTGTTGTATCACTACCTCTTGTAGTATGAGTGAATTAATGAAAACTTGATAGCTGTGTCCAGCTAAGCTGGGGATGCTGTAACTTGAATGGGAATTTCATTTACATGCTTACTCGAGGTTCCTTCCCCTGCATCGGGCTCACCCATGCTTGACTGCAAGGACTAGCTGGACTGCGGTGGAGTCAAAAAACAGTCCTGGGTCGCAGCACTACTGGACCTCCCCCGTCCCCTATACTTCTCCACCTTGTGGTCACAGCAGGGGCCTGTGACTCGGGCTCCTCAGAGGTATCCATGATGGTGTGTGGGATGGTGGTGGGGTTTCCACCAAGTCTGGAATGCAGCTCTGTGTAAAAGCAGCAGGTCTGTGGCGTGGCACCAGATTGATTGTTGGCCTTACTGGCTTTCTGATATGCCTGCCACAGTTCCTTGACTTTCATGGCTCTCCCTGCTGCTGGTCCCTGTCATAGACCTTTTTCTGCCTCCCCAGAGCAAGCTGCTCATCGATGTCGACGTTTCTACAGCTGGTTCGGAGCTGTGCCTGCATAGCCTCTTCTCCCCATAGGCCCAGGAGATCCAATATCTCCCATCTACTCCAGGCAGGAGTGCATCTGGAGCATGTAGCTGGCATGGTCAGCTGGGCAGTTGCACACAACAAAGGAGAGCAGATAGAAGTGTGCTCACCAAACTGGACAACCAGGAAAAGGCATTTCAAAAATTCACAGGGGTTTTAAAGGAGTGGGGGCTTGTGATATATGGGATCTCTGGGCAGTGAAGTTAACAATTGTGACCAGAGCGGTCAGTGTTGGGCATTGTGGGACAGCTGCTGGAGGGCTAGTTAGGGTCAACATAGGTAATGCAGTGTCTACACTTGCGCTGCGTTGACCTCCATACATCAACCTTGGCTCAACGCTGCTCGGGGAGCTGGTGCTACTATGTTCACATAAAGGGGCACTTACATCAGTGGGAGACAAATTTAAGTGTAGACAGAAGCACAGCTAGGTGGACTAATTTTGTAGTGTAAACCAGGCCTCAGTGCAGGAGACGGGACTAGGTGATCTACTGAGGTCCCTTCCAGTCCTACATTTCTATGACGCAGCTCCTCTGGTGTGGGACCCAGCAAGCTTGCATCAAAGCAGATGCATCATGAGAGATTCTTAAGGCGTATATAGAACTTGCACACAGGTGAAGCAGCTAGCTTGCCTTAGTACCTAAGCACTATGAAAGCCAGGAGCAAGACGTAGTATTAATATTTCTCTAACTGTAAACTCACAGAGTAAAACTAAGGAAATAGCCTCTTTTGGAACACGATTAAATGTCTTTCATCTTCACAAAAAATGTGTGTTTTGGTATGTGCTTTCATGTACCAGGATCATTTTTAACAGCAGTCTGGATTGCTGCTATTTTTATAATTTTATATAGCATTGTGATTATATTCAGGACTTTACAAGACAGTGTTCCTAGATGAACACAGGAACAAAGGGTCCAATCTTGCAAACATTTCCAAGCATAATGTTTATTACCAGGAGTACAATTGTGAATTATGGGATTCTTTTCAGTGACTTCAGTGGGCTTTGGATCAGCCCTTCAGTTTGGTAGTATTTTCATTCCCAAACACTTTACTTCATGGTTCACGTTAAACAGACTTATAAAATAAAACAATCCATCAACTTTTCTACTTCCTCTTTTCTAAGCCAAACTGTGTGTGTCACTGCTGAGCAGTACCAGGCACTCCTCCTCCCCAAAGTGTTGATGTTACTTCTGATGGCTGGGGAAAGAAAAAGTATGGGGATCAAAGCAAAGCCTTGCACGTTTTTACTAATAGGCCACCAGATCAGCTGCTTCCCACAGTTTTATTAACTGTCTGTCACATGGAAGTTAGTGCCATTTAAGAAGCATGATGTTTTGTTCAGTAACCAGCATACATACTTAGCTTGTATTCTTTAACCTCTCTCTCCACAGGAATAAACTTCTGTGCTTTGGGTAAACATGGCTGTGAACAGGAATGTGTTAACACAGAAGACTCTTTTGTGTGCAGATGTCATAGTGGATACACCCTAAACCGTGATGGCAAAACGTGCAGAAGTGAGTGTTTCACACAAACTGCAGCAATTAGTTCTTGCATTGAGCTAAGTTTTGAAAAGAACAAGGGAACTCTCCAGGGGCCCTTCTGGGATCTTTTAGAGCTATGTAAGCTGCTGTAACTGTAAAGTCCAACAAGAGCCAGCTCTAGTGAGGTAATGTTGGTAAAATGCCTGCATATGTCCACCCAGTGGAGAACAAGTGTATCGTTTTATAACATTCTTATAACAGGAATTGTTTATTTAACAGGAGTGCCTGACATATTTTGAAGTTAGGGTGACCAGATAGCAAGCGTAAAAAAATCTGGACAGAGGGTGGTGGGGGGGAAGAGGCACCTATGTTAAAAAAAAAAAAAAAAAAAAGCCCCAAATATCTGGACTGTCCCTATAAAATCGGGACATCTGGTCACCCTATTTGAAATGCTTGTTAAAAATACATCCAATTTTAGCTGATATTTAGACAGTTTACACACCTAATACTAATGATTTTTCCCCTCAAAGGCTGGTTTATTTTTTTTTTTCTTCTTTAGTCTATCTGATATAAATACATCCCTTGCTATATGGTAATGAGAATACTGCTAAAGGAATGATGTTCTACCAAAAATCATGCCAACCCTGTATATTTGCAATCACTTAGTTGTCAAAAGATATTGTTTTCCCCAGAACCATTTTGCATATTTAAATCAGCACTTTAAAAATGCAGAGAGCTGCAATTTTTCTTGATTTACTTACGCCATTTGGAAAAAAGTACCCAAAGGCTTGTATAATTAAGAAAATTATTATCTTCAATGATCAAAAGAAAATGTTGATGGATTCTGCAGCATACAAGAAAACTTTGATACATTGTAATAAAAGTAAATTATACAACTTGGTTTGATTTTCAGAGGGACAGGTGCTTGGCTCTTTCTGAAAACTAGGCCCCTTTGAGGTGTCACAAATAGGGCACTCCACAATTGAGGCAACCCAATTTACTGTCGCTTTTGAAAATCTTGGCCCTTTTCTCTTTTTTAGCATTGCAGTTTTTATTTTTGCAGATTTAGGTATCAAAACATGTTGACCTAAATTTATAATTACTGTAGTTCCAGAAGCCTGGTGATGGGCAGATTTGTGATTACTTTGTTACTTGAAAGAACATAAGGAAAGATTTAGTGTGAGAAGCTAGAATGTTTAGGTTTTAAAAGTGATATTAATAATACATATTACAATGGGCATCTCTTCTTTGTAAGAGATAATGGTGATCTGAGAATGTAATTTGCCAAATAGGATAGTGGTTTGTTTATTTTAGTTGTTTCGCATTTCTCTTGTACAATGGCCCCAAAGCACAGCTCCGCTTATGATGATGTAAACTTATGGAAAAAAGGAGAATGTGCCAACTGGAACTTCTTGTAACTAGTAAAAAAACTTCAATCTTGGCTTCACTTGTTCAGGCCAACAGTATTTGTAACTATGTCTGATGTTAAATCGGGACAGATTCCTGTATATATATTTTATATAATTTAAAAAAAAATCTCACACAATATTATTCAGCTTAGCAAATGGATATGGATATGACTGATAATCCAGTAAATTTTTGCATCTGTAAATGCTCTGCAGAATTGAGACATAATAGACAACATTTATATTGGGTAACACTGACTTCAGTCAAGTTGAGCTAGGGTGAATTTCACCCATGTGACTAAGAATAGTGAAGAATGTCCACTATAAAATGTTAAGGGGGAAGCTTGCTATAAAAATCTTTTAAGATTTTTTTCTTGCTAAAAAGTGCTTTGCTCTGTACTTTTACAAAATCAGCAAAGTTACACTGCACGTTCACACAAGCACATATCTTGCTTTATGAACTATCAACCATACCTCTCAATTGTCCCTTGTTAGGAGATACAGTGCAGACTTTAAACTCAAATTCACACATATATTTGGTTTTTATAGAGACCATTTCCATCACAAATACAGAATCAATACAATGCAAAGTGGTTACATTAAGTCCCCTACACTCTCCGTTTTTAAGTGTCCCATTGTGACGGGGTTGGGACTCACCACTGTGGCGCCTCCCGCTGGTCGCTCTGGGAATTAGCTCAGTCCATGGGGCGTGCCCTCTGCTGGTGGTGTCCCGTCCGTCATCTGTTCTCTGCTAGTGACCGGACCCGTGTTGCTCCCTGCTCGGCGACGTCCTTTTCAGACCACTGCCCTCTGGCAGTGCCCCCTAGTCCATCCTCACCCCTTTCCGGGGGGGGACGGGACAGGGCGGTTAACAGCAGTCTTTCACTTTGCCACAGCCAGGGTGGCCAACCACACCCCAAAGTCTAACCCCTTCCATCAGGGGTCTGGTGCAGTCCGCTATGGCCACTTCCAACAGCCAGGTGCAATACAAGGGGTAATGGGGGGACCCAGGCCCACCCTCTACTCTGGGTCCCAGCCCAGGGGCCCTTTGGCAGCAGCCGCCCTGACCTCCTTCACTCCCCTTGTCCGTCTCTCCTCCCTGGGCCACTTCCCCTTCGGCCCCTTTGCACCTTGTGGGCCCTTCTATCAGGGCCTGCAGCCTGGCAGGTACTGGGCTGGAGTTCCCTTCTGCTCCCCCGAGTCTGCCCAGCACTGCGCTGTCCCAGGTGCTGGTCTCCTCGCTCAGGAGACAGACCTTCCCCTCTGAAGATCTGGGAGAGACTCCCTGCTGCTCTCCTGTGCAGCCTTTATATAGGCCCAGCCTAGCCCTGATTGGCTGGCTCTAATCTCAGCCCTGATTGGCTCTCAGTAGGCCCTTCCCTGATTGGCTGCTGGCCTGCACAGCCGCTCTGGCCTACTCTAGCCCCCTTTCGCATGGGGGTGGGGCAGCCGCCCCCCATGCGCCGCCCCACCACACACATATTTTGGCTTTAGCAGATAGAACCTAGCAGCAAAGGAATATTTTTAAATTACTATATCTGTCCGTTTAAACAGAATTTACTTATAATCCTCTAATTGTTGTGGAATAAGTTGAAACTCATAAATGATTAACACTCATATTTACTGGCTGAGAAAAACACATGGTGAACAAAGAAAAGATTTCTGTGTGTGAAAAAGAGAGCATGGCCTTGTGGTTAAGGCACAACACTATTAGGATTCCTGGGTTCTCTATTCCCAACTCTGTTGCAGATTCCCTGTGTGATTATGGGCAAGTCGTAACCTTTCCGTGCCTTACATTCATTGTCTGTAACATAGGGATAATAAATACTTACCTCACTGAGCTGTTATAAGGATAAATTAACTCATGTTTCTCAAATGGATCCTTAGATGGGATAGCTATGTAAGTGCAAACATTTATGGGGTTTTTTCTTGATAATCATATGTACAAAGATTCTCTAGCACTTAGTACCATGTCATGGTTTTGGTCTTTAACTCTCTAATGTGTTTTCTTAATTCCTAACATAAACCATTAGGAGTGGATCACTGTGCTGAGAACAACCATGGCTGTGAGCAGCTGTGCCTGAACACAGGCGACTCATATGTCTGTCAGTGTTCTGAAGGATTCATCATTAATGAAGACCTAAAAACCTGCACACGTAAGTTTCTTGATAATTTCTTTGATCAGAATTAAAGCGGAGGGAAGCAAATAAACACTAGGAACATAAAACTGATACACTGCATCAGACCCAAGGTCTATCTAATCCAGTATTCTGTCTCTGACAGTGGCCAGATGCTTCAGAGAAAGATGCGAGAACCCTGCAGTAGACAGATGTGGGGTAATCTGTCCCCCACATTAGGTCTCATCCTGGTCTATAATAGTTAGAGATTGACATAAGCTCTAAAACATGAGGCTTGATATCCCTTACAAAAAAATTTTATTATCATTAATTGCGACAACTCTGAATAATCTGACTCTTGTTATGTTCTTGCCCTCAATGACTGCCAGTGGCAGAGAGTTCCACAGTTTCATTACTTAGGGCTTGTCTATACTTACCGCGCTGGTTCGGCGGCAGGCAATCGAACTTCTGGGTTCGATTTATCGCGTCTTGTCTGGACGCGATAAATCGAACCCAGAAGTGCTCGCCGTCGACTCCGGTAATCCTGCTCGGCGCGAGGAGTATGCGGAGTCGACGGGGGAGCCTGCCTGCCGCGTCTGGACCGCGGTAAGTTCGAACTAAGGTACGTCGACTTCAGCTACGTTATTCACGTAGCTGAAGTTGCGTACCTTAGTTCGAATTGGGGGGTTAGTGTAGACCAGGCCTTATTGTATGAAAAAGTATTTCCTTTTAGTGATTTTTTAACTTTCCACATTTTAATTTTATTTAATGTCCCCTTGCTCTTGTGTTATGAGATAGGGAGAACAGAAGCGCTTGATCTGTCTTCTCTATACACCATTCATTATTTTACATACTTTAATCTTGTTCCCTCTTATTCGTCTCCTTTCTAAGGTGACAGTCCCAATCTTTTCAATGCCTCTTCATCTGAGAGTTTTTCTAGGCCTTTGATCTTTCTTGTTGCCCTTTTCTGAATCTCCTTTAGTTCTGCAATAGCCTTTTTGAGATGGCATGACCCGTACTGCACACAGTATTCCAGATGATGCCACACAATTAATTTATATAATAGCATTACAATAGTCTCCATATTATTCACCATCCCGTTCCTTACGCGCTGTAACATTTGTTAGCTTTTTAGACCATAGCTATGTATTGACGTCTACAGTGATGCCCAGGTCCCTTTCTTGAGTTAATTTAGTATCCTGTAAAGTGTACAAATTCTTAAGGACTTCGATTTTTTTCCTGCAATGTTCATTATTTTGCATTTAGCTACACTGAATTTCATTTGGCATCATATTGCCCATTCACTTAGCTTGTTTTGGTCTTTCAGAAGTTCCTCACAGGCCTCTCTGGTCCTGACTAACCTAAATAACTAAGTAATCTGCAGTTTTGGCTACCTCACCATTAGTAAATATATTAAACAACCTTGACGCACCCTGCTGCTAACCTTTTGCCTTGATGAAAATTTACCATTTAATCCTTCTCTTTGCTTTCTGTTTCCTAGCCACTTCTTTATCCAAGACAATATATTTGCTTCTCACCCAATGACTAAGAACTCCTAGTAACTTTAAGAAAAGCAGAGACAATAGCTTATTCTGCGTCAAACTGTGCTTCCAGTTGAGCAGCTGAGACTGTAAATTTGAAGTAGCTCAAATTGAAAGTCGTTTTTTCTGCCATTGCTGAGTGTGTACGTTGTCATATAAGGAGTGCGCTGAATCTTCAATTTGTGCTTGAATTCTGCATTTTTAAAGTGCATGGAATAGTGAGAACAAATTCTGAGTACTCATAGATGCATAGGCGCCAACTCCATGGGTGAGCCGGGGCTGGAGCACCCATGGAAAAAAACTAGTGTGTGCTCAGCACCCCACCAGCCACAGCTGTTTGGCGGTGCCCCCAATGAGCTAATCAGGGGCATCACCAAATAGCTGTTCAGCCACACCGACGAACAGCTGATCGGCAGCCACCTCCAAACAGCTGTTTGGCAGATTGGGGAGGGACTTGGGGGAGGGCATAGAGTGGCGGGTGGGCATGCAGGGGCCTCGGGGGGGGGGGGGAGCGAGACGGGGGGGGGGGGTCTATGGAGTAGGGGTGGAGTGGAGTGGGGTCTCTGGCCGGAGCAGGGGTGGAGTACCCCCAGAGCAAACTAGAAGTTGGCACCTGTGCATGGACAGTTACAGGAAGATGGAATTAGAAATAGAAGTCTGGCCAGTGAAATTACAAAGGCTGGGGTTTTCAAAAGAGTCTAAGGAAGTTAGGCGCATAAATCAATGAAATTTGGGCACCTAACTCCCTTCAGGTTCCTTTGAAAACCCCAGCTGAACTATTAATAAAAGACTGTACAGACCATAGAAATATACTTACAAGAGTCTATGCTCCCCAAGTATCTTCATGCCCCATATATGTACAAAAAATCCTCCCATTCCTGGTTGTCGATACATATTTATAGATGTTTAAGGCCAAAAAGGACCATTATGATCATCTAGTCAGGCATCCTACACAACATAGGCTATGCTATCCATCATCCACAAAATACAGGTATGTACAAAGCCCTCCAAAGAACATGCATCATCACTCTCCATTAAATATGTATCTTCCGACAAAGACCACGTCCCCTAAGAGATCTGCAGTCAGGTGTTCCTGTGTTCTGAGAGACCAAATAAGTGCTTCCTGGGAAAATCTGTTTTCAGTGCTCTTGCTCCATGTGCCTTCCCCCCCATACACACCTCTTCAGCTCCTGGGCTCCGGGATCTCTCTACAGGTAGGTCAGTGACTGATAGCAGACTGCATTGCAGACAGCAGCTTAGTGTCCATCTTAAGGCTGCAGTTCTAAAATCTCTTTGGTGGGGAAGGCCTCTGTCTCATTTACCCTTCACTCGGGATCTCTGGTTATCTGTTCTTCTCTCCTGCTGGCAGGAAGGAAGATGTTACTGGGCATTCTTATCCTGTCCTCTTTGCTGTTGAAGAGGAGGGTTTTGGTGAGTGATCTATTGTAGATATTATTCTAAAGCCAGCCAGCTCATTGGCCCTTTTCACAAATTTTGTGCTGCTGCTTTCATCATCTTCTACCCCTCTTGCATGTGTGGACACACGTACAAATCAATGGACCCTATGCTCTGGAAGCCCTGCGTGTGGATGAACACATTATGTTAAATGACCTTCTTCTTTATTCAGGAACTTAAAGTCCTAGGTAGAGATGTCACTAATGCAGCTTTCATAGGAGCCCCAATACATCAGAAATTAAACTTGCCCTAGCAACGTTTCTATTCTTAATATAGCTAATGAGAGTTAAGATTCACTCCAGTTTAATAGAGTTAGTAGGGTAAATTGCCCGCTCTAGTGTAAAAATCTGCAGAAGGGGCCAATGAGAAAGGAAAACTCAGTGAATTTTGCCTTGCTGACTCTTCCTGGAATTATCCCCACTGACTAGAGGAGTTTGGCAGGCCTCACCATCGATTTTGGCAGCACTCTACCAGCCCCTCCCCATCTCCCCAAGCCGTTGATTGCATGGACAACTCCTGAATCTGCTGCTTTCCCTGCCATTGGGCAACAAAGTTTCAGCAAGAGTCAAACTGCCATTGGCAAGGTCCCCCTGCAACCGCACAGCTGCAGTCAGAGAGGATCCAGGGGAAGATAATGCAAATCAGAGGGTGGAAATGCCTTTGCTCCACCCTCTCCTGCCCCCTGAAGTCCACAGAGATCCATCTACCCCTACAGAAGAGGGGTAACTAATGCTACTAGGACAGAACTCCTGCCTTCTGTGCAGAAAGAGGAGAGGGATGGCTCCACTGCTTCTAGCGGAACCAATGGATATAGGGAAGCAGCTGAGTTGCTGTTTTAAGAGTGTATCAACTTTCCAATGGAAAGTCCTGTTTCCTTGGTAGTAGAAACGATGTTTTTAAACTCTGGTGATTTAGTTTCCTCCAGGTATTACTTGGATTCCCATCAGAAGCATTAAAGCTATACAGTGATTCCTGGACTCCTCTGGGCACTGAATTTGATCCCTCTTGAGTATTTCCTCTACTTGCCAATTTACCCCCCTCTGCACATCTGTTTGGGAACAGACTTTGTTCTGCTCCCGAGCTCCAGCCGACCCTGTTAAAATCACATGGGCAATCTTTTTAGATTATCATAAAAGATTTTTGGGTCTTTCAGATAACTGTTAAATGAGCAGCTGAATAGATGTGTTTAATATATATCACTTCTGAATCAAGAGACTGCTGTCATATATACCGGGAACACCTTAGTGATAAACTGGCTTCTGCTCTGACTTCTAGCAACAATAGCAAATGGAACTCCATATGCAGCAAAGCTCACACACAGCTGAACAGAATGCCAAGTATGGAACTCTGAGAGCACTAGGTCTCATGTTAAAGAAAAGAAAATCCGTAGGAAAGTAAAGACGACAAATGTAACTGAATTAAAATGATTTGTGTAAATTATTGTTCAGCATCAAAGCTCACATGATCTAATCCAGAATCCATTGAAGTCAATGAGATCAGGTACACTGAGAGTTCTGGGACTCACCCACCTCATGCTTTCACATCGAGTATGTACGCAGAATCATCAATGAAAGGTGAATGTTTAGAAGAAAACCTCTGTTGTTTTGATACCTTGTGGTTGTAACTGTGTATTATATGACATCATTAGCAAAGTATCTTTATAGTTTATTCAAAAAATATTGAAGTATCTGGACTCTTTTCTGAGCTATTACAAACAGAAAGATAGCTTTTCTCATCTCTGCCCACAGGGACCACTCTAAATCATACCTAAAAACTCCTTTGTTGTTTCTTAAAGGTATATTTATTTTTGATAAAGAACTGAATTATTGTTCAATACAGTATTTGCTTGTTCATATGCCATTCAGCTGTGTTAGAGACGACCAGCTGCTAATTCATGAATTTTTAACTTCTTTTTATAACTTCAATCATTTGCAGGAGTGGACTATTGTGCACTGAGTGACCCTGGTTGTGAACATTTGTGTGTAAACAGTGAAAAATCTTATACTTGTCAGTGCTTTGAAGGATATGAGCTTCGTGATGATGGGAAAACTTGTAAACGTAAGTTTTTATCAGACCAAGTGACATGGCATCATATCTTTTGTTGCCTGCATCTATACAGTATAAAATCAGTATGTGCAATGTAAATGAGTAGCTCTGAAACTGGACTCTGGGACTGAAACTGGGGACCAAAGGTACATTAGTACAGAATTGTATTTTGCAACAGGCAACAGTAATTTTCTCCACAAATTAGGTTAAAAAGATTAACATTTCTACGGCCTCTCTCCTTGTACTGCAACCAAGGACCTCACAATATGAATGGCGTTTCCATTTCTTTGCCCTGCTTGTGTGACAAAGAACGTTAAAAAAGGATTGCATAATTTGGGCAAGACTGTAATGAAATCTGAAAAAATCATTGCAAAATTTTCTTCAGTATTACAGCCCTCTCTACTGCTCAGTCACTGTATCTTACTTCTTTAAAAGTCACCTAGATATAATGTGTATAGTAATGTAATTTTATTCCCATTTGTTGGAGGTGTAATCCAGTAAACTGATTCTCATCTGATGTTAAAAAGCATGTTATTAGGAAAGCTTTTAAAAGACTCAGACACTACAGCTGTGGTGGGCAATCTGTGGCCCGCAGCTCGTCAGGGTAATCTGCTGGCGGGCCGCCAGACTTTTTGTTTACATTTGCATGGCCACCCGCAGCTCC
>NW_020664409.1:75699605-75715158 GCF_002925995.2 Terrapene triunguis
CCTCTGCAAATCAGTTGACCATGGTTGTGAACATGTTTGTGTTAATATGGAAAATTCCTACATCTGCAAGTGTCGTAAGGGATTTGTACTGCGGGAGGATGGGAAAACGTGCAGAAGTAAGTAGTCTGATCTCTAATGGAAGATTATCCTTGTAATGTTTGTATTTGTAGAAGTGTTTTAACTAGCAAACTCTCTCAACTATTCTCAGATAAGGATGTCTGCAAATCATTTGACCATGGTTGTGAACATATTTGTGTTAATAATGACAATTCCTACATCTGTAAGTGCCAGGAGGGATTTGTACTGAGAGAGGATGGGAAAACGTGCAGAAGTAAGTAGATTGATCTTTACTGTACATTTGTTTCTTCAGCAGACAAAAAGAGAAGGAACTTCATTGCTCTCTTTCTGGAAGATTGTCCTTGTAATTTTTGCATTTATAGATATGTTTTAACTAGCAAACTATATTAAATATTTTAACTATTCCCAGATAAGAACGTCTGCAAATCAGTCAACCATGGTTGTGAACATGTTTGTGTAAATAATGATAATTCATACACCTGTCAGTGCCATGAGGGATTTGTGCTAAGAGAGGATGGGAAAACATGCAGAAGTAAGTAGCTTGATCTTTGAAGTACATTTATGTCTACGGAGGACAAAAAAAGAAGGAATTTCATTGCTTTCTTACTTGAGAAATATCTGTCTAATCTTTTATAAATGCAAAGTAGTTCTAACCAGCCAACTCTCAACTATTCTCAGATAAAGACCTCTGTAAGTCCATTGACCATGGCTGTGAACAGGTTTGTGTTAATGATGACATTTCATACACCTGCCAGTGCCATGAGGGGTTCATACTAAGAAAGGATGGGAAAACATGCAGAAGTAAGTAGCCTGATATTTACTGTACACTTCATGCTGATATCACTACATGAGAGAATGAAAATCTTAAGTGCCCTTTCCTTGGAAGATCGTCCTTGTAATTTTTGCATTTATAAAATATTAAATATCTAATCTATTCCCAGGTAAGGATGCCTGCAAATCAGTTGACCCTGGCTGTGAACATATTTGCGTTAATACTGACAGTTCTTACATCTGCAAGTGCCATGAGGGCTTTGTACTGAGAGAGGATGGGAAAACATGTAGAAGTAAGTAACCTGATATTTACTGGCAGATTGTCCTTGTAATCCCATTTATAAATGCATTTTAACTAGCAACTCTCTCTCTCTGTCAGATAAAGATCTCTGCAAAACGGTTGATCATGGCTGTGAACATATTTGCATTAATAATGACCATTCCTACGTCTGCAAGTGCCATGAGGGATTTGTACTACAAGAAGATGGGAAAATGTGCAGAAGTAAGTAACCTGATCCTTACTGTACATTTCATTCATTGAGCAGCTGCTTGTTTGATTTTAAAATGAACTGATCCAGCATCCCTTCTTCAAAAATCATATCAAATTTGAGGTTGAACCACTTAACCTGAAGATTTTGGAAGCAAAAGCTATTAAGAAAGTAAGAATGATTGTCCTTGTAAGCCAGCGAGTATAGCAATCATTCTTTCCAAACATCAGGAAAAGAGCCAAAAGTAAAAATCAAGTTGCCAAGGAACTTGCACTTTAATTAGGTTCATGTACCATAGGGTTGCATTTCCTGATTCAGGGCCGGCTCCAGGCACCAGGCAACCAAGCTGGTGCTTGGGGCGGCACCTGGAGGGGGGCGGCGCGGCGCTCCGGCCGCCGGGGAGAGCGGGGCCACAGCCGGGCTCGCCGCCCTCCCCCCGGCCGCCGGGGGGAGAGTCGCGAGCCCCTGCCGGGGCTCGCCGCCCTGCGCTCTGGCCGCCGGGGGGAGAGCTGAGCCCCAGCTGGGGCTCGCCGCCCTCTCGCCGCCCTGCCCCCGGCGCTCTGGCGGCCGGGTGGGGGGGAGAGCCGAGCCCCCGCCGGGGCTCACCGCCCTCCTCCCAGGGCTCCGGCCGCCCTCCCCTCCGGCGCCCTCCCCCCGGCCGCTGGGGGGAGAGCGGAGCCCCCGCCGGGGCTCGCCGCCCTCGCCCCGGGGCTCCGGCCGCCCTCCCCCCCGGCGCCCTCCCCCCGCGGCGGGGGGGGGCGGCTGGAGACTTTTTTGCCTGGGGCGGCAAAAAAGCCAGAGCCGGCCCTGTCCTGATTTAAAAGAACATCGGGCTTAACTTTCCTGTCTTCTAACATGAAAAGCCTTGACCATTGTCCCATTTATCAATGTTTTCCTAAATTAGATTGTTAGGTGTTTGGGACAGAAACTCCGCCCCCCTCCTTCCCTTCCACCATTCTATGAACTACCATGTACATTTCTACTACTATATGAACACTGCAGGAACTTCTGCAGTGTTCAGCCCATCAAAGCTGCATGACCCAGCCTGGCTCCGCAACAAAGGATGTCCATTCTAATCTTAGGTTGGGAGACCTGCCCCCCAAAGGGCAATATAATGCTCATGGACCTGCCCAAACCTTCTCACTGCCTAGGACCATGGGTCATGGATTAATCCCTGCTTGGGCTGCAGAACTTAACGAAGGAGAAGCAGGATCGGTGGAGTTCTGTTTGAGGGAATGGGAAACTCCCACTGCCAAGGGCAGTCAAGTAGGGTGACCAGATGTCCCAATTTTATAGGGAGAGTCCCGATTTTTGGGTCTTTTTCTCACATAGGCACCTATTACCCCCCCCCCCCATACACACACACACACACACCTCCTGTCTCGATTTTTGACACTTGCTATCTGGTCAGCCTACAGCCAAGGATCCCCATTCCTCAGTTCTTTCATGCACCAGGATGATGATCACCTTCAGGATGCAGTGTGCAATCAGCCTAAACAGTGGTAAGAAAGTTACAGACCCTTTCCTGTAATGTGAGTAGGCCCCCAAATTGGGGCCTGTGACAAAAAATAGACACTTTTTAGAAGTCTCTTATAAAGCATAGGCAAGTAGCCTTGCTGACCTCTGTCAATGGAAGAATGCTGCAAAATATACAAAAGACCTCTTGGCTCTTTCCTACAGATATGTTAGGCTGCAATAATCAATTACTGTCTAAACATATATGGATGTTGGCTTTTAAGTTTTATTTACATGTAAAGAATAATAAATATTTTAAATTGCTTAGAGAAAAGGAACAGGATAATGGCATCTGGAATGTAAACATAGCTATATCCCAGTATGTATTTGTATTTTGAGAAACTAAGCCAAGTTGCAGACTGGATTTATTACTAGTTGATATTAACATATTAGTTTAAGTTTGTTATTGTTACTATGAAAAGCATAGCTAAACTGGGCACATGGTCAGCTAACCAGAGCTTAGTGTTTTCGTACACTATATAAACCTTTTCTTTAGAATACCTAGCAAAGGAGAGAGAAAAATTTCCATCTAATTTGAATATTGTCTATCATGAATTATAACTAGGAAAGTACACACTGATCTTGACACCAGTAAAAGTTATAAATCAAAGTTAATTTGGGGTGGTCAGAGGAAACATTGAAAGTCCGAAAGAAATAAAGGTGCAAATCCTCCAGTCCCTGCTCAGTCACATTTCCCTTAGAAGTTAGTGAGAATTTTGACTGAGTGAATACAGGAGGATTTGGCCTAATGTTAACTAGACAAAGGTGTTCTTTTTTCTGTCCATGGTTATAGCAGTGATGAGGTTGGAGCTAGCAACATTTGATCTATCTTAAAGTTCCTTCAGTGTTAGGAAGCAATTAGGGAGAAAAACCTAAAGTTTCAGATGAGAGCGGATGATAAAAAAGAAAGCACAAATATATTTTGTTTTTAGCAAGATTTGCAACACAGAGGAAAACTTCCGAATAAGGTCAAATGTTTGGTGGTCATTCATTTCTTACAAAACTGACAAATACATATCTGAATGCAGCACAATTAGTACATTCATATCAAGGCTTTCTTTGGCACTGGTCAGAGTAATCTTTCTAAACACCTATCTAAATACATTAATAAATTTCACAACACACCTGTGAAGTACGGGTGTATTATTATCTCCATTTTACGAATAAGGAACTGAGGCACAGAGAGATTAAAGGCTCAATCCTGTAAAGTTCTGAGCACTGCTTCTGATCCAACCAAAGCACTTAAGTACATGAATACTCCCATATGTGTAACTTTAAGCACACAAAGCCAATAGGACTATCCGTGCTCCTCAGACTAGATGATCACAATGATCCTTTCTGGCCTTGGAATCTATGATTCTAAGTGTTTGCTTGGATTGGAGTTAAAATTTTCAGTACCTTGCAGGATGAAGCTCCTAAGTGTCTTGCTTAAGGACAGAGGAAGTCTGTGGCAGAGGGGCTTTCTACACCTATACAACAGGTAAACCCATCAGGTACAGGCCTTGCTGGGGATACAGTAGCATCACTACCTATGCTCTGCCTCCTCTAGGCCCACTGGTTCACTCCCAGCAGGATTAGCCCACCTCATATTCCTCACTGCCTTTGGCTAAAATTATGGCTACCTCCTGTGTGTGTAGGCTACTGTGAAATGTGCCTTCTTCTCCTCCCCCCCACCCTTAGTCCTCCCCAGCATATACCTATCATCATATTGTGGCCCTTAATCTTCAAAGTGAGGTATTATTATTTACTAAATTCTTCAGAACTGTAGCTGCCCTTGAACTGGACTAGGCATAAGGGAACATTTCTTAAAGTATAGGCAGTTGTTTCATCCATATGTACCACCTGTTAGCATGGTACATGTTGTTAGCGCTTGAACTTAGGTCAAGTGATGAATATAATGGGAAAATATAATTGGTGAAGGGAGAAATTTTATTTTAAAAGACAGTAGGAAAAGACAGATCTGACCCACCTCAAGGAACCGGCTTGCAACACCGTCCTTCAGAAATGTAAACTGTTTCTTGGTGTCTGAAATTTGCTTTCTGATTCCACTTCCATGTCTCTGTACTCTGATTGCTTTAAGATTAGAGATAGACAATAATTAAAAAAAAACGCAGGCTGAGACCTCACCTGTGCAGTCCATTCCATTTTTTAACATTTGAATCAAAACATAGCAAATAAGAACCCCTTCTCTTGAACCCCAGGGGGAGAGACTGAGTAGTGATTTAGATATGACTGGTTCCCTCTAGTGTTGTATGGTAAAAGTGTGGTTTTGTCTTCCTTTTAGAAATTAATCTTTCCAAATGCTTCTTGCTTGTATCATTTTTAATCCAATGTAGACTGTATGGTAAAAATAAAAGGTATCCTGATTGTTTGGCATTTTGAAGTTATTTACCATGATTACATGAACAGACTGTTTATGCTGGTACCAAGTTTTATTTTGTTTATAAGACAAACTAATTCCAGAAATTCCTTAAATGTGCTTCTTTCTCACAGTAAAGCATAGTAACTGCTTTGTTGAACTGTGGAGAACCGGTCCTACTTCGTGAAAGAAACTGTGTATCATCCACTGCTTTCTACTAACCTGTGAATTGCATATGTGCTGTGTGTGTATGAGAGATTGATATAGAATACAGGTATATATCCATACAATATACCCCCAAACACATACACTTTGCAATATTTTTGCTCATTTTAGCTGACCATTTCCATTTTTGTCTCTAGAGTTTTCTGTTTAATGGATCTAATGGATTTGGAATAAATTTGAAACAGGTTTTACATTAAATTTTTGGAGTCTTTTTAATCCTTTGCAAAAAGTACAATCCTCAGTTTATTGTTCCTTATCAGATGGCTTGGGCATTAACTCAAATCCAAGAGACTGAGAGTTAAAATCCTATTACTAAATAATTAGAACAATACCAAAAATATTCCTGCTGAGGTCTCTAAACTAAAGGATACAGGCAGCTCCTGTCTCTGTCTTGACTCCTTCCACTCAGCAGAAAAGCCACCAACCTTCCTACTTCTGTTCCCTCCCCTCTCTGAGACTTTCCCACAAACTTAGACTTGGATGGAGGGAGCTGTTAGAAGGAAGAGGAAGGCCCAGCAAGCATAGTCCAGCCCTGCTTCTGTTAATCCTCAATGCTCCTGTCACAGTACGGCATGCTAGACAATACTGGAATAGAAACTAAATGCTATTTCCTGATAATGGTGTGATGGAGTAGAGTATTTAGTTTTCATGTTTTGTTCATTTGTTTTTTTCTGTGCTGCATTCCAAGAGATGGTTATAAATTATGGCTCTACTAGAAGATCCCAGAAGCAGTGAGAATGGTGTTTGATGTCAAACATAGGGCAAAATTCTATTCTCCTGTCCACAGTACAGATCCTTCCTAAGTGCATATTTTTCACTTGGTATCTCTACTCTGGTGAAAATCAGTGAGAGTTTTGCTGAGAAATCAAGCACAGAGAAGTGTGGATCTGAAGAGCAGAATATTGCCCTTAGATAGCACATTACTGGTGCGGCATGACTAGGTGATAATATCATCGTTACCGCACATAGTCTTTGAATGTGTGTTGGGGAGGGGGAGGAGAAGGGGGAAAGGAATTTTCATACAATCTGTACTTATTTTCAGAAATCCATTTTGTACCCCCCATGTCATTATAAAGTTAGGACTAAAATGTTGATTGGCCATTGTCATTGCCATTTTATTGCTTTTAGTTTTGTAGGGATAATAGAGTGGTGTTTTAGGTAATTAAAATACAGGATGGCCTCAGCAATGTTTTTTAATGGCTTCACCTTTTACCTCTACGTTGAAACTGTCTTTGCTGAAATTTTGAGAGATAAGCCAGTCCAGTGTATCTCTTATAAATGTATTAAACATTAAGCAAACAGTTATAAAACAAATATATGTTTAAATGAAATATGTCATTAGCTAATTTAACTTATAGTTTTCCTAACTTGCTTAACTTAATTTACAGTAATACAATGCAATAATCAAATCAAGGTTATAAATGAAGTATAATCAGTAAGTCACTGGTTCAGTTTATTTGGTTCACCGAGTATTACAATTAGTGATTGTATTAATTATAACGAAAAAACTCTCAGTGTTTTACAGGAAGGTTAAGGGGAGAAGCTGTTCCCTTTAAGTTAAGCCATTCAGCTAAAAATCTAGTCCTTGCCTTGGTTTTAAGTAAATTACAGCCCTTAGAATGATTTCATGGGCCATATTTACACTACAAAATTATGTCAACCTAACTTAGATTGGCATACAGCCACAGCAGTTATTAAATTGCTTGTGTGTATGCAACTCAGCTCATCGTGTCAGTGGTGTATGTCTTCACCAGGAGTGCTAGTCTGGATTGTATTGTCACTATGGGACAGCTCCTGAAAGTCAGTAACAGTCCACGTAAGCAACACTTACGGCTCTACACTGACACTGCGTCAACCTAATTACATGGCCAGTGACTCTACACTGCTCAGGGTGGTGTTACTAAATCAGGGTAGAGAGGCTCTTACATCGGCAGGAGCCAAATTTAAGTGAAGAAACTTCCACAGCGAGGTCAACACAAGGCAGCTTTCATCGACCTAACCATCTAGTGTAGACCAGGCCTCCTTTAGCTGCTCTCTCCCATTAAACTTCACTGTTCACAGAAACTACATCACATTGTTGTTTATTTAATCTATTTTCCCTCCCCACTTTAACACAATGGCTGCATCTTTCTGCCAGTATTGCACAGATACAAAATGTTTTCTAGAATCCCACACATAGCAGTTTCAGAATGACACTTATTTAATCCACAGTTCTCTCACTAACAGGTTTAGGGAGAAATTTTTTGCAGCCCTGAGCAACATAGCTAGGTCCATCTAATTTTAAGTGTAGACTAGGCCTTAGTTTTGGAACTAAGGTTTTGTCTACACTAGCACTTTTGTTGGTAAAACTTTTGTCAGCCAGGGGTGAGAAAAAACACCCCCCTGACCAACATAAGTTTCACCGACAAATGTGCCAGTGTGGACAGCGCTATGTTGGGGGGAGATGGTCTCCTGCTGACATAGCTACCACCGCTTGTTGGGAGTGCTTTAATTATGCTGGCAGGAGAGCTCTCTCCCACCGGCACAGAACGGCTACACAGGAGACATTAAAGCAGGGCAGCTGTAGCAGTACAACTGCGATGCTGTAAGGTCTGTAATGTAGACATAGCCTAGGTGATATTTACCTGTATCTTTATAAATGATAAAATGAAACTTGAAGCTTTTTGACTTGGGGGGGCGGATAGCCTGGTCTTTTCTCTCTCAGATGTAGATTTCAGGCTTGGCTTAGCTGAGGGTCAGAATCTTTCACCTCTTCGTCCTTGGATGGCCAGTCCAGGAAATTGAGCAGGATACAATTTTGGGTGTCTTATTGATGTGAGAGAGCCTCCACTTCCTTCCGCATGGTTAGAGTGCTTTGTAGAGATCAGTGTCCCTTTCCTCCACCTCAGGGGGACACTCCAATATCTTCAAAGGCCAATTAGCTGTTACAGCCTGGTAGCCATAAGCAGGGCCGGCTTTAGGAAGTGCGGGGCCCAATTCCAACTGTTTCGACGGGGCCCCGACAGGGATGACTAAAAAAAAAAACACGTGAAAAAAAACACGTGGGGCTTGTACTCACCGGGCCATGCTCCTAGTCTTTGGCGGCGGGTCCTTCAGTCGCTCCAGGTCTTCGGCGGCACTGAAGGACCCGCTGCCAAAGTGCTGCTAAAGACCTGGAGTGAGTGAAAGACCCGCCGCCAAAGACCCAGAGCACCGCCAGGTGAGTAAAAATTAAAAAGGCGCCTCTAGCCAGGGAAGGGATTCTCTGCCACTTGTCCCCCACTCTGGGCGGCCCTGCCACTGGGTGTGGGGCCCTCTTAGGCGCGGGGCCCGATTCGGGGGAATTGGTGGAATTGGCCTAAAGCCGGCCCTGGCCATAAGTTACTTGGTCTTGAAGATTCCAGGTTAGAGTGTACATGTCTTGCTGCAGTTCGTTCGTAACTGCTAACAGATGTCTCTTGAAAATAGAACACAAGAAGAGCCATATGATAAGGAGCTGGTAGGCAGACTTCTGCTTAGGCCCACAACATAGTGTTTAAATATAATTAATGACTTGTCAACATATACATATCCACTCATTCCACATGTACTCAGGACAATGAAATGACACTGGGAAAGTAATTCTGAGAGGTGGAGGCAGAGTCTAGGGCAAGTGGATGACCTTACTCTAATAACCGTTTGCCTACAAGCTAGAAATCTGCTTCGGACATCTAGTAATGCTAACTTTCATTAAAGAGTTACTCAGGCCTGAATCCAAATATGGCCTATGTTCTGTCCAGTTTTCTTTAACACATTTTTTCACTATGGAATTTCAAAAAATGATGAAAACAGGATATGAGAATTCAAGCTGTTAACTCGAGCATCTGATTGTGAGGGGAGGTGGTTTCAATCTATTCTGGATCTTGTCATGCTCCTTTATTGGGCTCCCATGAAGTCATATTTTCCTTTATCTTAGGTACTTTTATGGCCTTCATCACCATGTTGTCTGAGCACCTCACAATCTGTAATGTATTTATCCTCATAATGCCCGTGAGGTAACAAAGTATCATCATCCCCATTTTACAGATGGGGAACTGAGGCACAGACAGAATGAATGACTTGCTCAGGAGGGAACTGAACCTAAGTCCCAGGCTAGTTCCCTAACCACTGAGAAATCCTTCCTTTCTTTAAAATCTTTGCTTTTATTTTATTTATACAGGATGCACTGAAGGACCAATTGATCTGGTGTTCGTGATTGATGGATCAAAAAGTCTCGGAGAGGATAATTTTGAAGTTGTAAAGGAATTTGTCTCTGGAATCTTGGATTCTCTTGAGATTTCTCCCAAAGCTGCTCGAGCTGGTTTGCTGCAGTATTCCTCTCAAGTTCGCACAGAGTTCACATTAAGACAATTCAGCACAGCCAAAGACATGAAAAAAGCAGTATCCCAAATGAAATACATGGGGAAAGGCTCCATGACTGGACTTGCCTTGAAACAAATGTTTGAGAGAAGCTTTACTGAAGCAGAAGGGGCAAGGCCATTTTCAGCAGAAGTACCCAGGGTGTCTATAGTGTTTACAGATGGACGAGCCCAAGATGAAGTCTCTGAGTGGGCCAGCAAAGCAAAGCAGAATGGTAATCTAGTATTTCTTTGTCACTGTTTCTTTAAGGATGTTTATATTTATTTATTTTAAAAAGTATTTCAGCGTATATTAATGAAGAGACAAGATTAATGTACTGGCCAGTGCATGTAGCACTGCCCTCTGCTGGAGAGAATTATATTTTCCCAAACGTTTGGTTCTCTGTCTAGGGCAGTGGTTTTCAAACTGTGGGTCGTGACCCGGTACTGGGTCGCGGCGGCTCTGGTCAGCACCGCCGACCAGGCCATTAAAAGTCCCATAGGCGGTGCTGCCTGGCTAAGGCAGGCTAGTCCTTACCTGTTCTGACACCGCGCTGCGCCCTGTAAGCGGCCGGCAGCAGGTCTGACTCCTAGGCAGGGGGTTTCACGAGGCTCCGTGCACTGTCCCCACCCTGAGCATCAGCTCTGCACTCCCATTGGCCAGGAACCGGCCAATGGGAGCTGGGGGTGGTGCCGCCTGCGGGCAAGAGCTGCACGGAGCTGCTTGCGCGCCTCTGCCTAGGAGCCGGACCTGCTGCTGGCCGCTTCTGACACCCCTGCTGCGTGGCAGACCGGGAGCCGCTTGAGGTAAGCCCACACCCCAGCCCTGAGCCCCCCAAACCTGGAACCCCTTCCTGCACCCCAAACCCCTCATCCCCAGCCCAAACCCCGCATCCCCAGCCCAGAGCCCGCATCCCCTCCCATACCCCAACCCTCTGCCCCAGCCCTGAGCCCCCCAAAACCCTGAACTGCTCAATCCCAGCCCCACCCCACAGCCCTCACCCCTGCACCCCAACCCTCTGCCCCAGCCCTGAGCCCCTCCCATACCCCAAATCCCTCATCCCCAGCTCCGCTGGGTCACGGGCATCAACAATTTTCTTCAACTGGGTTGCCAGAAAAAAAGTTTGAAAACCACTGGCCTAGGGGCTTTGCCACAAAGCACTGCATTACAACTACTATCTCAGGAAGTAATGAATAAGTACCTCTGAGAGAGTCTATGTACTGAAGAACCAAATCAGCACAAGGCAGTTGCATTGTATAGCTTGAATGCTGAGCTGTGCCCTGCGTGTTTCCACTAAAGGATCGCAGATATTAGGAGCTTTATTAAATATTCCGTTTAACACATAATATTAATATAAAACACCACACTCAAAATATCAGATATATGTTGTTCCAGAGCCTTTGCTTTATGCTATAATTTTTAAAAATACAGCATAGACTTGGAAGCAATCATATGTTGCTATGATTGGGTGTCCACCCTGCACAAGACCAGAAAGGATTAAGGTGACTAAGTGATCCAGTTAACTGCCCAGGCTGCACCTGGAGGAAGAGCCAGTGAACAGGATTAATTAGATGAGGCTCAGCTGGATGAGGATAGGAAGGGCCGGTATAAAACCCAGGAGCTGAGAACAGCTGGGGGCTGCAGGGAAGTAGTCTTCAGTTATTCCCTGGGAGGAGGAGGGAGTTGTGCATCTGGCAAAACCAGAGATAGGGGGAAAGCCAGAATCAGGATTGGAAGGGACCTCGAGAGGTCATCTAGTCCAGTCCCCTGCTCTCATGGCAGGACTAAGTATTATCTAGACAATTCCTGACAGGTGTTTGTCTAACTTGCTCTTCAAAATCTCAATGATGGAGATTCCACAACCTCCCTATGCAGTTTATTCCAGTGCTTAACCACCCTGACAGTTAGGAAGTTTTTCCTAATGTCCAACCTAAACCTCCCTTGCTGCAATTTAAGCCCATTGCTTCTTGTCCTATCCTCAGAGGTTAAGAACAATTTTTCTCCCTCCTCCTTGTAACACCTTTTATGTACTTGAAAACTGTTATCATGTCCCCCCTCAGTCTTCTCTTTTTCAGACTAAACAAACCAGGTAGGGAAAGGATCAGGGAAAAGGCAGTGAGGTCCTTGGCTGCTGACTAGAGGGTCCCTGAGCTGGAACCTAGAATAGAGGGTGGGCCCGGGTTCCCTTAGCAGCCAGTAGGGAAGTGGCACAGACCAGAGGGCCAAGTCACAAAGAGGAAGTTCCAGCTCCTGCAGTGAGGGGCGGCATGGTGAGAGAGGATGACGGGTGAAGAGACTGCCAGAGGTGGGTGCAGCACCTGGAAGCATAGGCGCCAACTCGGTGGGTGCTCCGGGGCTGGAGCATACACGAGGAAAAATTGGTGGGTGCTTTGCACCCACGGGCAGCTCTCCACCCTGCCCCAGCTCACCTCCGCCTCTGCTCTGCCTCCTCCCCTGAGCGCACCGCGTCCCTACTTCTCCCCCTAGCTCCCAGCACTTCCTGCCGCAAAACAGCTGTTTCGTGGTGGCAAGTGCTGGGAGGGAGGGGAAACGCTGTGCACTCGGGAAAGAGGCGGGGCCAGGGCGGGGATTTGGGGAAGGGATCCAGTAGGGGCAGGGAGGGGTGGAGTTGGGGTGGGGACTTTGGGGAAGGGGTTGGAATGGGGCGGGGCATGGGCGGCAGGGGGTGGGGTGGGGCAGGGCGAGGGGAAGGTCAAGCACCCACCTGAGCTGGAAAAAGTTGGTGCCTATGCCTGGAAGGAGCTAATCCCCAGAGCGGTCAGGAGGAGGTGCCCTAGTGGTGAGCTGACCCTGTGACAGTTGCTTTATTGTCCATATCCCACTGGTCTTGCTGAAAAAGAAACCCATTGTTTGCTATAGAGGTGGGCCTAGCAGGATGATAACTCATGTTCAGATTTAATTGGAAACTGATGATTTTGAACAGTAAACATGGTCTACAATATGTTGTTGTTTGGGGTTTGTTTGTTTTGGGGGGGAGTCCATAAAACTGTAGCCTATGATCAAGGTGGCAGAAATCAATTCTGTAAGGCGCCCTTGGCAAAAATCACTTTTCCCACACAGTATCTAATAACAGCTAGAGATTTAAAAACCGAAAATTTTCAACAAAAAAAGGACTTGTCTGTAAAACAGGAAATGTTTTGCAAGAGTCCTACTACTAACCTGGGCTGATGGACCGTGGCACAAATAAAGCTGCCAGGACCTTAGAGAGGCTTCAGACCTTGTTTTTTGACATATCGACACAATGATAGCTTGTTGCACACCTGAATGCAGGCAGGGGCCCCCATTTGTGCAACCAGTTTGGAGTGTGTCCTGATATGACTCTGCTAAGGAGAAAAGGGAAGAAGTGATGGTACAAGGAGATGAGGAAGAAACAGTGTAGAAAAATACAGAATAGGAGGCAACAGAGCTAACAAACTTGTATTCACAAAGAAATGTCAACACCACGCCTCTCTCTGAAGCTTTGAAAATTAAACCAATAACTTATGGTTTCATGCACAGGAGTGAGTAGGTAGGATTTGGGACAGTGTATGGAAGAGTTACAGACCTTGACAAGTAAAAGATGTGGAGAGAAGTACTAGCCAACCCCACTTACTTTCAGTGAGAAACGTCAGCAGTGGATTGATTTCACTGAGACACCAGGAGCCAAATACATCCCCAGTGTAATCCCACTGGGGGCAATGTAGTTTTGCTGAGCAGAAATTTGGCACTGAATGTTTTATCACTGTTAACTCCAAGTCTTTAAAAAGCAGCAGACCTCAGCATGAACAGTCCATTCATTAAACTGAATCAACCTCTGTAATGTGGTGGATGTTTTACTTTCCTGGCTAGAACAATGTCATCCAGGGTCTTGATAGAAAGCAGGACTCTGCTTAATAAAAATGTTGGCACTGGAGATGGAAGAGATGTATTTACTATGTCATCACATCTAGTCTCCTGCATTGCCAGTGGAGGGTTGAAAGTGGTTATTCATAGTGAGTACATAGATGTTATCACTGAACAGCAAAGGAAAGCAGATATACTAACCCCACGCACTACTTTTTATCTGAAACCAAGGAGCTGAAAATTCAGTTTTTGTCATTGACATCTGAAGCTCTGTTAAAAATTGCTTCAGTCCTTAAAAGGATAATTGTTGTGAGTTTTTTAAAAAAATGACTGGGATCCCAGACAGATCTTCTGCACTCATTTCACAATGACCTTTTGCAGACAGGACAAAGACCAAATTTTAATCTTTTTTAAATTCCAAAGCAGTCAGTGCAAGGTGAGTACATTTTCTAATGGCAGAAGTGATGTAATTAGAAACGAATATTCAGATCATGTGTAAACCAGAAGCAAAGAATTATTGCCAGCTGTTGGAAAACAGGAATATGAAGTGTGCTCTGCTTTGTGTGGTGTATGTTTAAAATCTGTCTCAGAGGAATGTGAGCCATTGCCCCCAGCCCAGCTACCAGAATGTATTAAGACTAACTATGGCATGAATCCCCTTAAACAACTGATCTCCTACTCTCAGTTCTCTTCCTTCCCCCTCCCTCCCTCGACAAAAAGCGAACACCCAATGCAGGAGAGACTCTTACACCCAGGATCCCTGCCCCAGGACTCATTAATCTCTTTCCTCCAGCCCCATAAATGGCTCCTCTCTCTCAGTCCCTTCTCCCAACATAAATTCTGCTTTTCTCTTAGATGATCAAGAACTCTTAGATTCCAAGGCTCCAGATTAATCTGCCTAGCTGACTCTATCAGAGAAGACTCTGTGTTTAAGTCTATTTCTCAGCAAACTACTGATCTCTTTCAGGATTCTGTGCCCCGCCTGCCTTGCTACTACATCAAGTCTATCTATCATTTCAGCAAAAAAGAGACTGATGAGCTCTGTGTCCCTCCAGAGTCTCTCAGTGCCACTGCTAAATTGATCAGAGGTGCTCTCTCTCCCTCAGTATGTTGCAGCCACAGTGCTCTTTTGGGATTCATTTATCTTCAGTGGTAACCATATGTCCATGGCTTCTGTAGCTGAAGACTTGTTTGTTAATAAAACCAACAGTAAAGCAGTCAGTTTCTACAGCATTTCAGATGTTATATAACTCAGTGTAACTAGGATTATTCATCCAACACAATCTTTGGAGTTATATGGCATGCACATTTATGGTGCTATAAGTAATCAGTAATACATCTTCCTTTCACTGAAACTCTGGATTTAAAAAAAATGTTGCTGTAGTAATAATGTGCAATTTCTCTTGCACCCAGGTATAACTATCTATGCTGTTGGAATAGGAAAAGCAATTGAGGAGGAATTACTGGAAATTGCTTCTGAGCCACCAGACAAACATCTCTTCTATGCTGAAGACTTCAGTACCATGGGGGAGATAAGTGAAAAACTAAAAAAACGAATCTGTGAAGGTACCACATGCCTCTTCCGTTGAGAGATAAGAAAAGTGAACAGCCATTTATATTTTGCTTCTCTTCTGTTTTTAATAAATGATGCATAAAATATACACTTAAACCCCAGGAGGATTGGTAATGTTGCCCCCCTTCCTCCAGGCTGCAGTTAGATCAGTGAACCCCACCCAGGCTAAACATGAGCTATTTCTTTAGGAATATTGGTTGTGGGGGGAGGGGAAATCCAAATGATGATTTATTGGGAGAGAACAATTGCACTTATGGTCTATATGAGTCATGTTTAAAATTGTGTAGAGCAGTGGTTCTCAAACGTTTTTTTTTTTTTTTTTTTTTTTTTTTTTTTTTTTTTTTT
>NW_020664409.1:75715258-75730771 GCF_002925995.2 Terrapene triunguis
TTTTTTTTTTTTTTTTTTTTGCGGACCACTTGAAAATTGCAGAGGGTCTCAGTGGACCACTTAATGATCTTTCCAAATGTTGTTCATACCGTTAGCTAACTATTGTAAAGAGCTTTGGATAAAAGCACTATATATAAAAAAACTTAATAATTAATATTCTACAAATAGAATAATTTGTTCTACAAATAGAAGAACAAAACTCATATTTTAATATCAGTAGTCTTACCTTTGTAATGCGATGGATGTGCCCTTTCTCCCCTGGCCATCACAGCCCCTGAGGTAGGGCTGGGAAAGGGGGGGGGGTCTCCCCCTCTCTCACCTGTTGCGGCAGCCCCCGAGCTGGGGCTGGGAAGGAGGGGGGGTCTCTACCTCTCTCCCCCGCTGCGGCAGCCCCCGAGCTGGGGCTGGGAAGGAGGGGAGGTCACCCCACTGTGGCAGCCCCTGAGCTGGGGCTGGGAAGGAGGGGGGTCTCTCCCTCCACCACAGCAGCCCCTGAGCTGGGGCTGGGAAGGAGGGGGGTCTCTCCCCCCACCACAGCAGCCACAGAGCTGGGGCTGGGAAGGATGGGGGTCTCTCCCCAGCAGCCGCAGCTCTGGAGCTGAGGAAAGTCACCTTTCTCTGGCCGCTGCAGCCCTGCACGTCCCAAATTCCCCCCACCCCCTCTTCTCACCCCCCTACCCCCTATTTCCCTCAAGGCCACCACCTCACCTTACATGTGCGTCTTCTCCAGGGTCCAGGCACCTAATTAGTGGAGCCATGTCTGCGCGGCTCCACTAATTAGGTGGGTGGCCCTTCATTGTCTCGTGTGCAGCTGCCGAGGCGTGCACCTTAGAGGGAACTATCTGCGGACCACCTGAATGGAGCTCACAGACCACTGGTGGTCCGCGGACCACAGTTTGAGAACCTCCGGTGTAGGGGAATGTTGCCGATGTCTCCCTCTGTAAGTCAGTGGTAGGGCTCAGCAGAAAAAAAAAAAAAAAGACTTAAGGACGACTTCTTACGGGCTATTGTGCAGTGTTCACAACAGCAACAAAATAATTTGATGTACCCAGTAAGTAAACTGAAAAACAACCAGTTTGTGCTTCAAACCAGTCCTTTGATCCATGAGCGCAGAACCTGACTTTCCAAAATCATTCCCCTGCCCTGCTCCCACTGTGTCACTAGCAGCCACACTCTAGACTTGCTTCCCATAGCATCTGTTCAAGGGGTGGGGGGATTCTGAGCTGGAATGGACCCCTGTTCACCAGGGACCTAATGGCATCCCTGCACCCATTCGCACACAACTGGTACTCAGTATTACTTGCTCGTTCACATAGATGCCTGAAAAAATAACAGGAGTACTTGTGGCACCTTAGAGACTAACAAATTTATTAGAGCATAAGCTTTCGTGGGCTACAAGCATCCGAAGAAGTGGGTTGTAGCCCATGAAAGCTTATGCTCTAATAAATTTGTTAGTCTCTAAGGTGCCACAAGTACTCCTGTTATTTTTGCGGATACAGACTAACACGGCTGCTACTCTGAAACCTGTCATAGATGCCTGAAGTCACTTCCTGTAACAGGAGAATGACGCCCAGGAACTCTAGAGGGCTCTTTGCTGTGCAGGATTGCCTGGTAGGAAGTAACACATTCCTCCTTTTAGGCAGGGCTTTGGGAGGAGTCAGGAAAAAGAATCTGTCTCTGTATCCTCTGCCTCAACCCTAAGGAGCTTATTGCTAGCTCCCTTGGACATGCAAAATACTGAGATTGTAGAAAAGCAGTTCTGTTCATCCACCTGCAGACTAGGTAGGCAAACAGATGATGACAATTTCAGAAGCATAGGGAGATTCCAAGTCCAAAATTCTCTTCTAATAAATCTCTCTCCCTATCAAACATCCTTAGATAGCTGCAGTGCTGTTTGCCATACATTTCATTTACTTTTCAGAAATGTGTTATTTGCTAAACCAAAAATAAGTAAATCTTGCCCCTTTGAGGCAGTTTCCGAACTAGAAACTCTGATGTGTCCGTCTGCCTCCTGGTTTTCTGCTGCACAGCTTGTCTCTTCATTCATTACAAATGGGTAATACCTCTCACCTGCAGAACTGGGAGGCTGCCCAGGGTTGTTGCTGGAGGTTCCAGGACTAAGCATAGGGTGACCAGACAGCAAGTGTGAAAAATCGGGATGGGGGTGTAGCGTAATAGGAGCCCATATAAGAAAAAGACCCAAAAATCGGGACTGTCCCTATAAAATTGGGACATCTGGTCACCCTAACTAAGCACCACGCTTTAACGTGGGCCACCAGAAATTCCGCCCCAAGTGATGGAACAAATTGGCAGCTCAGTTTCTCACAACCACTTTGTTTTATTTATAAGTTTAATTTGTATTTGTTGTTGTGCAGCAATGACTGTTCCAGCAAGCTCCTCTCACCCTCCCTTCAGTTGAGGAATCACTGGCTCTAACACCCTCGTTCCTCCAGTGCAACGTCTCTCTAGCTGGCTCCCGGTACCCCCTGCCCAGTAGCAGAGAAGCCCTTCAAGCATCAAGACAAGTCTAAGAGGTGCTATAGGCAGCTTTTCAGGAGCCTCAGAGGGCAAGTTATGCCCTGCTGCTGCAAGCCACCATTGCTCACTCTGCCAGGCCATGGGGCTTTGAGTCAAACTGGCAAGCCAGGGCCACGCGCACACAGCCATGGCAGGTTTGACCTGAAATTTTTCTGTAACTGACTTATGGTTAGTTGATATAATTTTAAGTTATTAGTAGTCAGTTGCTGAAGTGTTTCTAGCTTTAGAAGAACTCTTTTGATGGCCTAAGATGAAGGCAGGGCTTAGTCCTGGAGCCTCCAGCAATAATGCTGAGCCCCTTCTGAATTCCACACAGGAGAGCCATTGCCAACTTGTTATGAACGAGGAGGGAAGCTGCTAACAGAAAATCATCAGGAAAGAAATACCATTTTCCTGTCATTGGAAGTTACTGTTCTGTGCAAAGTAATAAAATCATTTTTTCTATTAATATCTTTCTCTTTTGGAAATTGTTTCTGCCAGCTTTGGAAGAGTCAGATCCCCATCAGGATCCACTGACAGGGAGACCTCACAAGACTGGTCCTCATTCTTCAGGTTAGATGCTTTAAATCTGTGTCCAGTTTTCACCTCAGCTGGCTCCCCACTCAGCATTCTTCTCATGGCATCCAGTATAGAAAGTTCATCATTCACCCAGAGGGATACCCATACCAAAAAACCAAAATCCCCCACACACCCTTTTTGGTCTTCTGAGCTTTGCTGCAACATGCTTATGGCTGCATGCTCCCGCCTTATCCCCCGGAGTAGTTTATTTGGATGCTGCAACTTCCACAGCAACCTTGTACGTTGATGTACTTTAAAACATTTTTTATTTACATGATCATTTACTACTTTAGAGTCTATTAAGTGCTCTGGCTTAACAGTAACCAATACAGAGCTGAAGTCCCTCTCCTGGCCTGGAATACAAACACTTAAACAGTCTATCTACAGTATACAATCTAATAGCTCAGATTCTTTGTGTAAAATGCAAACTCTGAGTAGAACCTTACACCATTAGAAGTCCCTGCTAAAATCCACTGGATTAAGGTGCTGATCAGTGGGTGAGTGGAAGAATCTGGCCTTAAATGAATAAGGTGTTACATACAAAATTCAATAGATGTGTTGCATAATCATGACCACAGTTCTGTCTTGGGGTTTCCTGCAGGATCTGAACCAGTCAGCATAGCCGTCACAGACCTCCTTGCCTGTTCCAATTTTGCAGTACATCACAAGTATCTTCTTGAAGAGGAGAGTGTTTCACAGTCAACAGCAAGATCAGGTAATTAGTTACCAGGGCTCAGGTAATCTTTAGGCAATTCCAGCCTTCTCCTTTGATTACACAAGTTAGAAAGACATGTCAAGACTGGAAATTCATAAACAATGCTGGCCACAGAGTGGCGTTCCTTGCCTACCTGTTTCTTCATAGTACCCACTCTAAGTGCCTCCTCCTCTGTGATGATTACAGCTAAGTATTTAACTGGGATTTGATATGTGCATCTTTTGATAGTGATTATACTATGTTTCAATGCCAGGAAAATATTGAACATACTCTGCATTTAGTGGCTACATTCTCTTGCAGATTCAGTATATTTAGATTATATGTCACAGTTTCTCTGAATGCCTCTGTCTGCTTTTCCAGCAAACCCTTCAAAAGATAAGGAGCAGTGCAACTGTGAAAATCTCATGACATTCCAGAACCATGCCAACGCTGAAGTAAAAAAACTAACTCAGCGATATATCCTTTCTGAATAATTGTTTCCTGGATCACAGGTAGAAAGGAAGTTATTTATAAGGGGGGGGGGGGAGAAGAGACAGTTACAATAAATGCTAATTAGGGCCACACACTTAAAACTCAAAGTCTCAGATGTCTCCTTGGGCCCAAAAGCAATTTATTAATGGAAACAATTCTACTACTGTTTACACAGTTCCTTCAATCAACGGACCAAAGTTTTTATTCATAAACATGCATCTTAAATGTTTCATAACCACTGAATAGCAAGACAAGTCTCCATCTTAGATCAGGTGAGTAGAGGGTATAGGGCGGCAAAGAAAATGGATACTGATTTTGAGACTATAATCCTATTCTCTGGATTTGGCTATCACTTCGGCTGAAATTTTAATCCTCCATCATACTATTTTTGAGTAGTGTTTATTGGCAACAGGAAACTCTTGTATCAGAATACAGAAGAGAAGTCTCCTGCTGTGCTCAAGGAATAGCCACATGCAACGAGTCACTTAATATAATTTCCAAATTAAAATGTCAGGATATTATACAGAGAACAGTGATGATGACTGATTTTACACACACAAACCACTTCTCGCTTCAATTTTCATTTTTTTAGTCTCCTCTTTTTAGCAGGGAAAAAGCCGACCTGGCTTAGGCATCTAAATCTGGGAAAGGTTCATGGCTATGAATCCCAAGCAGCAACAGCCACCTTCCTGCAGCCTGGAGTTAGGTGCCTAACTCCCTTTGAAGGGCAAGGTTGCTTAGGCTGCACTCATTCTACAAATTTTCTGCTCACTAGCTTAAACAGCTCCCAGCTCAGCTTGCTGGCTTTTGTGGATCCCATTCTTAGGCACACAATTCCCCCCCGCGGATTCCACTAGGCAGCAGAGAACCTAGAAGTTAGGTGTTGCAAAGAATGAGAAATGGAGGGCTGGAAGGGACCTTGAGAGGTCCTCAAGTCCAGTGGCCAGTCCTGGCAGGTGTTTGTGCAATACATTCCTAAAAACCTCCAACAATGGGGAGCCTAGTCTCCTTTGTGGATCCGGCCCTTAGCCTCTCTGTTCCCCATCTGTAAAATGGGGATATAGCATTTCATAAGTTTTGAAGATACACACATTAAAGATCATGAGGGGCTCAAATAGTACAGTACTCATAACTACATGTTTTCCTGTATTGTACCAGATCTATTTGTGGGTTAGGGACTTCATGTGTCTTCCATATTAATCTAATGTAAATAGTATGTTTATATATAAATAATGCTTCATAGGGGTAAGTAGCTGAAACATTTTTAAAGGTTGCACTAGCAAGGAACAAAGTTTCACTTCACTTTAAAATGCCAATAGAAGCCCCTTTTCTCCTATCACTGTGCGAAGCAGATATAAGCAGTGACCTGAAACTCCTGTCTATGGGTACTTTTGGTAACGCTAGTGGACAGCACTTTAAATGTTAAGCAACAAAACTTTAGGGGTGATAAAGAAACCCAGTTGTAACGTTCCATATTGGGCTCCATACAGCTCCCTTTGTTCCTTTGCCTAGCCCTGCATTGAAAAGGAGGAAATAGGGTTGAGCTGTGAAATACAAGGACTGAGGGGAGTGGAGAATGAGAGCGACAGCACGTCAGTAGCAGACTACAAACCCCCACAACCAGCAGCATCTGCTGCAGTTATATTCTCTCTTCCCTCCACAATAAGTTGGGGGTGTGGAGGGGGCACTTAAAGGATAATGAAAGAAAAATGTAGCCATTACATGCCAGAATGCTGAGTAGAAAACTATGCAGCGTTGTGCGGGATACAACAGACTATAATATTTAGCTTGTTACAAATACAGGCGTGTACAGTTTTAGAGGCTGCCATGACATGTTTGTCAAATTACTGTCATTTTAAAAATGATTTCACCTTCCCTTCAGTATGCTGAGAATCAAATTAAGGATTTTCTGGTTAGGGTTAGGGTTGTATAATACTATGTATTCCAGATAGCTTTTTCCTTAACTTATTAATACTGGAAGAAATAACTAAGAGAATGGAAGCCCTGGAAAACAGACTAAGATACTGATGAAGAGTTCTTAACAGAAGTATACACTGTACTGTATATTTATACATACAAGTTGCAACAAAGCTATTTTCTTAAAGCAGTCCAAAGCTATGTAGCACAAATCTTTGTGTTTGAGGGAAAAGGACAGTTTTGGACCCAATATTTACATACTGAGGTAGAGCATCATATTGTTCTCTTGCATTGATTGCAGTAAGACAAATATTGAAAGGAACTTTAAAAATTTTATAGTAACTAGCAAAATTTCTAAGTAGGATTTAACACTTGAATTTATAAGCTATGCAATCTAATAAAATGCTTTTATTTTTAATTTGAAACCTCCATGCTGTGTTTGGGTATTTTTAGACTTACTGGTGTGTTATTTTGGGGAAGTTCTCTGGCCTGTTACACAGGTCAGACTAGTGATCACCATGGCCCTCTTCTGGCCTGGGAATCTATGACTCTACTCTAATATACTCTGTAAATCATTTTTGCTTCATTAGTTGTGCTCCACCCCTCACCCCCTCCATCATACTAAAAATATTAAGTGTGCTGCATAAATGCAACTATGAAACAATTGTTTCATATATATTCTCCTTTGCCTAGCATAAAACATTGTCTATAGAAAACTAGCTATGAGGGAATGTGTAGACTAGCTTAATAGGTTTTTACTTGCATCACAAATGTATACACTAACTCCAACTACAGTGTTTTCTTGCAGTATTCCAGCTGTTTGAGCAGCATTCAAGTAACAGTTTGCCATCTGCCTTCTCCATCCAGCACACACACACACAAAATCTCCTCTCACCTAGCACTCTAGTCACTGGGCAGAATTCACAATTATTTGGTCCCAGTCTATATTCTACTCTATCACATTGTAAACTCTACAGGTCAAGGGTCTTTTCTTGTGTGTTCTATCTAGCCTACAGTCAGAGACAAGCAAGTTTCCTCCAGATAAAGGGCAGAATATGGGGCACTAAATGGCTCGGAGAATGGTCCTCAGGTGAATTTACATTCAAATATTCCAATTTGAGAGCCATATAGAAGGTACTGTTTTCTCTGAAGCAGATTCTCTCAGGCCGGACAATCCTACTCTTGTTGGATAACTCAACAGTAGAGCTGAGCAAATTACTAATTATTCAATGTGGTGGCAAAAAAAAAAAAAAAAATTAGTTTCAAAGTGACACTGAATTTATTTCTTACCACAAAACCCCAGATTTCAACTTAGCAGTGCTGGGCAAAAGCTTTCCTGAACTGCAATTTCACCCTCTCTTCCAGTCTCTGAAAAAAATCTACCACCTGTGGGAGCCTTTTGGGTCATGAGTAAATCTACTTACATGTCTTAGGCCACAACTCTGACAGCAGATGTTCTCTCAGGGGAACATGGACACTTTTACAGATGAAAACCATCTCTATTCCCAAGACACCTGAAGGGTGTTTTCTCTCCCTCCCAAAATCCTTTAGGTTGTTGCTGCCATCCTCTCTCCTTGGAGAGTGGATTATATTGCTTTTTTCTTGCTCTGAATGTAACAATTTAAAGTACAGACAAGCAATATAGAATATTAGTGTTGCAAGAGACCTCAGGAGATCTAGTCCAATCCCCTGCTCAAAGTATACATATTCCCTTTTGATTGCAGCTTGGCAAAATTGTCATTTCCTAGCTTTTCTTTCCAAAAAAGCAGTAGCTTTTTTGCACATTCTTGTTAAAGAGCAGTTCATCCATTGTGAGGATGCAAATTACAGTAATAAATTTGTGGGGTTAAGTGACAGCCCTCCATGCAGACTCAAGAGTAATGGTTTGCAATTCCTGGTACCTCCAAATTTTGCATGTGTTTACAACACTTACAGCAGCTTGAAGACCATTTTTTTTGGTACTTGACAATTACGTAACTCTTGCATGAATGTATACAGCTTTAGCTTATACTGCTTTGTAAACATCTTGTAATGTCTTGTTAATTTTATATCTACTTAAGTACAATTCATTTGAGAATGAATAGATTTAATTTCCAAAAGTATTTACTGTTTTGACTCAAATTCTTAATACAAGTCTCCCCTTGAAACTTGCTAACTGGTAAAGAAAAACATGACTGTTTTACAATGATAGTCTCACACTAGACTGAAGCAGTAAGTGATGGCATTCTGTAATCATGCTGTTAGATTGCATCCAATTTTTTTTTTGCGCACACAAAAGATGCATTAGTTCTTCAGACTAGTCATAAAAAAAAGTTATATAGCTTCCGTTAGATTTGAAACCTCTTACTTAACTAAAGCTCTGACATTTAGCTCACACACACCCCTTTCTAGAACTGGGAACTGAGTGCAGTTTCATGTTATGTGCTTCCTAGCATACATCAAGAGTTTGTTTTGCTTGATATCAGCATGAGTATCTGCTCATGCACATTGTTCAATTATAGGCATAATATTTGTGTTTTGGGTGTCTATGAACAAATATGGTGGCTGATGGATCCTGGAACACACAATGCCCCACCCCGAACTTTAAATCTCAGAATGTTTACATATAGGTAATTGATTAACTGCTGTCTAGCATACAAACTAAGTGGTATCTCATAAAAACTGTCCAATTTAAATAATGCACATTTAAACAGGCAAATTGTACATTTCATAAAATCATTTTTAAAAAACTTCCTCTTAACAAGAAGATCCTAAGATTCAAAGATCAATGGGGTTAATTCTTCCAATATCAGAGGATTTAGTTAAGTAACTTCCTTCAGGTTTTATTGTGACATGTAATGGATGTCACTTGAAGAGATTTACAGTTCAGAACAGATTTAATAATAATCAATGACTGATTCAGCATACATCAAAAGGGGAAATACACAGAATTGTAGTAAAGTGTATGTGTATTTTGTATGGCTCTATTAAGGATACATTGCTGAAAAGTTGGAACCACCTATGAGAGAAATTGTATTTTATTGTGTATTTTTTTACTAGATGCCTGCAGAGAGCTAACGGCTCACTTCTAAATACTCATTTGTATTAAAATAGCACCAGTGATCAGGACTTCAGTGTAGGCACAGTACAAAGAGAAAGATGGTCCCTGTCCAGAAGCAGAGACCAAACATTTTCAAGCATAACCAGTGATTGAATAAATCTCCTCAGAAAAAGCATCATCTGCAGATGGGATGCATAGTATTCTATAAAAAACAAGTCCCTTTATGATGTCTCAAGTTGGGCACCCAGCCTAGTAACTTTAAAAAAATTATACCTTATTGCCGCTTAGATTTTATAAACACTATTTTAATCCTCCCTTTGGAAATATAGGCCCACATTAGATTTGGGTGAAGTAGGGTTTTCAATTGAGTTGGGACATTAGCATGAATAGACCCAAAACATGAAACCAAAAAGAATGAAATCATGAGAAAGAAGAGTTGTGTCAAACTTGTAGTGACCCTTCAAAATACCAGTGTTACCTCATTTAAGGTTTGGGCTAAAGCAAAGAAATAACTCTTAATTGGGTACCAGGTGCGGTAAATAAGGCCAGATGAAGGAGTTTCTTCTATAGCCTATTAGATAAGGTCTGATAATTGGTAATAATCTCACATGTTTGTTAAAGCATATATAAAAAAAGTAAACTCAAGGATTCACTGCTAATACCTACCTGACCAAGTTGGAGCCGACCAATAGAGGGCTAAAGCCAGGGTGCCTAGATCATTTGTAAATATTTTGATCAAATGTTTTGTTACTCCTTGAATGTAGTAAATTGCTTGTTGTTTAGGCTTTTTATGCACATTTAAAGCAGTTTTATAAATACCATTCAGTCTTTTGATTTAATAAATGATTTTATGGTTAAATTATACCCTACATAAATAATTCCAACACTTCCCTGGGAACGAAGGGGAAAAAAACAAAAAAAGTCCCATCTCTTTCCTGGATCTTAAAAAAAAAAAAAAAATTTTAGTTCAAATAAGTCTCTTCCTTCTATATATTTTTAAACAAAATTCTCCCAACCCCACACTTTGCTTACCTACCTCAGACTCACCTTAAATGAAATTAAGATTAAGTTTTTAGGCTGTTTTATGTCCTACTCCTCTTAAATTAACCATGCAAAACAAAATAAAAGCACAAACTATTAGGATTTTCAGGGATCCTTATTCTACTTGCCCTATTCAAATCCAAAGCCTTTTGAAAGTTTCACTTTTTTTGTAGAATACATTTCTAACAGGAAAGGAGGCACAGCCATGGTAATCAGTCTCTATTTGCAAACTTGTGCCCCAAACTAGGAACAGTATAATTAATACAAAATACGGGGTTTTTTTTAAAACAAGTCTATAACCAGTTTTATTATAGAAAGGATGACAGCTCTCCAGCTTTTACTTCTCACTGGTCTGCTCTGGCATGCTTCTAATGATGTCAGAATCACCTGTAAATGGAAAAATAAGCCATAATCAAATCTCACGAAAGGGGCCACAGCAAAATCCATTTACAAATACAGGACAACTATTTGGAAGCTATTTTAAGTTTGCCATTCCACAATGATCAATATCTTCCACTTACAAATCTGTTACATCTTGGCTTTTGAAAATTCTTTCACATTAATTTAAAAAAACCTCAAGTTTTGGCACCAACTAATAGTTTTGAAGGATAGAGACCACACTCAGAAGTATACTACTAATATAATAAATGCTTTCCTTTTAAAAATCAAAATGTCAAAACTGTTTCTATATAAGTTATACTAATGTATAACACAAAATGAAAATTACATATATGTCACTAGCCAAACACAAAACTAGAGAAATAAGCAATTCCTGGGGACACATTGCAGAGTTTTAATATAGCAAGTGACTAGCCTGATCATTGAACTATCAGGACAGCGACAATATTTGCAGGATATGCAATACCAACTCAAAAGCAGAGGTATTGTACAGACTTAAGAGCTAAATTATACAACTAAATTAAGAAAATGTTGCATGTAACTATTATATTAAAATAGTTATTCACAAGTCAAATCTGAAACAGCATATTATACATTAGGTTTTGCTGGAGTTAGTTTGAGAGCAAAATATACTGTATTCATATCATACGCACAATAAGCAGATAACTACAGTGAAAATTCAAATTGTCACTCAGTGACAATTCCGTACAGATGCATATAGAAATGCAGTGAAATCCATCTTTAAGCAGCCATTCAAAGTGGCTGACAAAGCAGCAACTAAACAGAGGCACTGCCTAAAATAGAGCAAGGTTGGACTATGTTTATAGATACTTTGGGGAAAATAAAGACAAGTAATTGCTTAATTAAGAGAGTTCATCTTAGAAGTTCTAACAGTCAGCCTTTAGGCACAGAGATATCACCAGCCAATGGAAATTATCTTTGTTCACTGCTGATGACAATCTTTTTAAATGAAAAAGGTTAGAGTTTTTAGCAATCCTGTTCACTTTCAAGCTTAGATGTCAAATAAGAAACTGGATTAGAGATCATATTTCCAAGCCAATTCTGGCCAATCCTAAACAGGATTAGCACAGACTGCAAAGTATTCTAAAGATCCCCATTCCTGGTGGGAAAAATAGGTTGCTGAGGTGAAGCAAGCCCAATAAAGAAAACATGCTGTGTCAAGCAAATGAGCTTTACTGTTTTCTCTCTCTCTCTTTTTTTTTTTTTAAATGTTCTGTCTTGGAAGTCCTGGCCAGGCCCTGGATCCTGGTTTTAAACAGAATGGCAAATCCAGTGAACGTTTTGTGGTGATGAGTCATATGTAAGCAAAAGAAGCTAGAATACATACCTGGATCAATGATAGCCAGTGTGCACACTCTGTAGTATTTTCCACATGCTGTACCCAATTCAATATTGTTGCCGCTGTAGTGATGCACACCAGTCTTTGCCAACATAGCATAGTACTCAATCTCTGATTTTCTGAGAATTAAAAAACTACATATCAAAAAATGGTACACTCACTCATTCCCATCAAATGAATCCTTCAATGGGATGTTATTAGACCAGTTTGAACCCTAACTACACTTCCAAAGTTTTAGATTGAGCAGTGAAGTTAGTGAAGTTAGTTTTATTCCTCCACTTGAGGTTTGTGTTTGGGGGCAGTCACCATCTTTCCCCCAAGGAGAGGTCGGACTTCCCAATCACAGCTTTGGGATGTAGGAGTCTGATTCTGTTGGTCAGGAATGGGGTTTGGCAGCTCTGGTTAGTGCCGTTATCTTTTCCAAGAGAGGCCCCAGGGGCTGCTCAAATAGCAGGTAGGCTCCCTTGTACAGGGAAAAAGGGCTTACAGGAGATGCAAATGTAGATTGCCGACAGAGTGTGGGAGTGAGCAGGACTACTTGATGGGTTGGTCACTGGAACCTGTAGCTGATGAGTAAGACTGCGAGTTTGTCACGGAGATCAAGGATTCCCTGACTTCTGCAGCGGCCAGCTGCTGCTGGGGCAGTCTTGCACCATGCGCACCCTCCCCCAGCAGCAGCAGGAGTTTGGGTGTGGAAGGAGGCTCAGGACTGGGTGTTGGGGCACAGGATAGGGTGAGGGCTCTGGGCAGCACTTACCTCAGCGGGGCTCCCTGGAAGCAGCGATATGTCCCTCCCTCCCCCAGCTCCTAGCCCACCGCTGCCTGGCCGCGCCTCCACCTAGGAGCTGAGGGAGGGATGTCGCCCCCCCCCCCCCCCACACACACACACACAGCAATGGTCCTAGGCTACTCCCCCCAGAGCACCCATTGCACCCCCAAGATTTAGTTAGGGGACAGGTGCCAGGACATTAATTTTTGTTTACTCCCAGTGACCTATCCATGACTTTTACTGAAAATGCCTGTGACTAAAACGTAGCCTTACTGACGAGGGCTGGGGAAGGCAGGTGGCCAGATGTGAGCAGACAGGGAAGCAGGAACCTGGGCTTCTGGTGGTGACAGAGGCATTAAAGTGAATTGTGCCAGTTTTTTCACATTCCTAGCTTGCCTCTTTTTCACCTGGCCTCTATGAGCTGCAGGTCTTGTGAACCACCACTGGTGCCCTCCAGCAATCCAAATTAGGTGCAGATCCACATCAACCTGTCTCCCCACCCCCAATAGCTCCAGCCACTACAGGGTCTGAATCCCTTTTCTGCATCTTGAAACTCCTCATAAAAAGTTCTTTTCAAAGCCACCAAACCCTTATTTGATGACAGACCGGATCCAGCCCACGCAGCATGAGGTTTCAAAATAGGGAAAGGGGGGTGGGGGAGAGAGAGAGGAGAAGAGAGTAGAAGCCATTTAAGATTCCTTCCCCAGCTGCATAACAACCACTTTGCTATACCCTTATTTGAGTCATACCACCTGTAGAAAGTTCTCTCTTTAATATAAGCTTCCTTTGCTGTACAGAAGCTGGGCAGTGTAATTTAAAAGCACTTTACAAGCTTAGTCCTGCATTGTTTACACATGCAACTTGCACCAGATATCCAGCCCTGTTTTGCAGCAAATATTATAACATTGTAGAACTAGGACTGTTTAGTGCACTGTACTAAAAACAGTCACACTGTGAACAGCATAAAGCAGATGCGGATATATAACGGTACCTACCTCAAAGCAGGACAGTTGTTGGCTAAGATGACCAACTTGGCTTTGCCCTGCCGAATCATTTTCAGAGTCTGTTTGTACCCTAGCACATATTTACCACTTTTCATAACCAGTTGAAGCCTTGAGTTTATAGACTCTAGCGACTTTTTCTGTAACAGAGTTAAAATATATGGAGTAATGCAGATTAACACAGAGAATGAACAATTTTAAAGAGCTTTAACTAAACACAAGTCTTTTGGTTCACTAAGCTTTCTCCTCTTTACAGTGCAAAAGATTAAGTAGCTCATATCTAAATATCCAAGAAGTTAAGAAAAAGCTTGTCAAACAAATAAAAATTGTGTTAACACAATATGACAACATTTCTCAGACTTCAAGCTAGTCCCCTTATTTATCTCTCTTAAATGCAAGGAGAAATTAACTGACAATTTTTTTTAAAAGCCACTATACAAATTATGTTGTATTATTCTGAACTTCCAGCCTGACCCTACCCTTTTTAGTGTCAGAATATTTGTGGGATCCTACACTCAAAGGTCCCTTTTCAATTTACCAAGGCTAAGCCAGGTTTAGAAAGAAGCATCAAGTTACCCCATTCTAAATTGCAGTCTGACCATTAGACCCTGTCCTGTGTATACATTTCATGCAATATAACAAACGATGCTGAAGTGATTTTTCTGTAACGCTCGTGGCATATTGCAGCTAGGTAATGAATTTTGTAATTACAGAGGACATCTTACAGCACGACACCCATACTTTCGAGTGTACAAAAATAAAAGCAATGCTAATCATAGGGTAGAGCAACATATAAGCGCAGACGCTTAAATGCACTGACCCTCACCCAAACTTTGTTCTGGAATAATTAGGCAATAACCTGACCACACAAAGGTAGCTCGCAACGCCTCGAGGGCAGGATATCGACACGCGAGGGAATATCTGGCTGACAGTAACAGCGAGACCCAGAAGAAACAGGCGAGAGGGAGGTGAGGGGCAGCCCCCACAGCAAGGGGGCCGATACCGCCCTGCGCCAGGAGCAAGCACCCCCTACGAGCTGAAGGAGCCCAGTGGCCGGCCTCCCAAAGCGCCTTGGGGGCGCCCTGCTTCACTCCCCTCATTCATCGGGTTCCCCCTTCAGCCCCCACCGCCGGGACAGCCCGGAAACCTCTGGCCGCTCCCCCGCCACCCAGCTCTCAAAAGCAGCCTCAGGAGACCCGGCCACCCCCAAGGCAGCTGCCCCGGGGCCGCTCCGCAGCCTCCCGCCGCCGCCGCCACGTGAGCGCCGGGCCCGCCCCGCTCACTCACCGTTTTCTTCGCGGCCACCATGTTGCTGCCTCGTGTCGGGTCGGGTCCGGCGGTAGCTGAAACACAAGGAGGAAAGGTTAGTGCCTCGTGCCGGCCGGCCCGCAGCGCCCCTGCCCGGCCCCGCGGAGCCCCGCTCACCCGAGACGCGCCTCCAAGATGGCCGGGCAACAAGAAAGGAAGAAACTCCCACAATGCAGCGCAGATCCCCCCGCGGCTCGGCGAGAAATCTCGCGAGAACTTAGTTTACTCCGCCCCTTCCGGGTTGAAATACGCCTGGGCCAGACTCCAGAGGGTGGGATCTGTAGGGGTGTCAGCTTTCTTCCTGGTAGGGGGAGAGTAGTTGAGCGGGCTGGTTCTCGGGCTGGTGGGAGGGCTCTGTAAGGGGGCTGGCTCCTGTGGGGTGGGGGGAGTAGCTGG
>NW_020664409.1:75730781-75737693 GCF_002925995.2 Terrapene triunguis
TCCTGTGGGGTGGGGACCACCTCCAACCTGCCAGATCACTTTATTTGGCTTGCCACAGCCCAGATTGGAGAAGGGAACATCCAGGGGAGAGGGCCCTGCCTGCATGTGGCTGTGTCTCACATGACATTAGCAAGAGCTAACAGGCTGGAGCAGGAAGCTGTGCCGTATAGGCTCTCCCCAACTCAACCTCCCTGTGACCCAGCAATCTCTTGGTGTCAGCTGTCAGGGGGTACAGTGGGGGGGCATAGAAGTTACAGCAATCTGCTGAGTCTGGTATGTGCATTATAATTCACCAAAGAATGTCATGTGAGGTCCCAAATAAAAGCCAGTGTTACATTGGTTATCCATATTAGTGTGAAACACATGTATAAGGAGTTAAGTGTATACAATATTATAAAGTCCGTGTCTAGGGACTGACACAGTGAAGGTTTCTTGTCAGACAAATGTTTACCTAGCTGATTGTTCATGTGTCAAATAAGTATTGTACAGTTCACAAAGGGTCTCCTATTACTAGTCTGTACTGAATGTTAATGAAGGATTTTGAAAGTTTCAAAGAAAGAAAATAACAGTAAGAGAAAAATCAAGATAGGGTTTTCCTTCCCTTCCCTGAAGTGCACATCAAATATTTGCTCTGCTATATGTGGGGGATAAAGAAGACATCCAAGAACTCTTCAATGAGGAAGTAAAAGGACAGTGAGTTTGCTTCATGAAAGAGGGAGTTGTAGTCAGGTTTGGTTGAAAACACTGGCGAGAACTTTGGGCGAGAAACTTCTTTAGACCGGAGGCTAACCTGTTAAGTTTAGTATCTAGAAAGCAAGTTATGATTTTGTTTTATATGTAAGCCTTTGTTTTCAATGTTCTTACTATCCCTTGAATTGCTGTTCTTTGATAAACTTACTCTTGTTTTCACTATAAATACAATCTAAGTGCTGTGGTTTTAAGCAGAGATATGATCCAGAGTTGAATCTTGCAAGCTGGTGGTGTACTCTTCCTTTGGGAAAAGCAGGCCTGGTATTTCTGAGAGTGTTCAGTGGATAAGTGGCTGGACGCTGTGGGGAACGGTCTGAGGACTTGGGGGTTGGTGTATGCCTACCGCTATCTGTAGAGAGAGAGTGAGGCCTGGAAGGCAGTGCTTGTGCTGCCAGAGGCTGTTGGTTTCAAGAAGCTGGTCCACAGTGGGCACAGACAAGACTGCATCACATTAAGGGCAGGTAGTGGTGAGGTGCCCCACAACCATGCGTACCATAGGGGGGGTGTCACTGCCCGGAAGTGGGACCTGACCACTTCCCCACCTCTACCCCGCGTCATACCCCCACTGACCCACCAAAGTCAAATCCTCCCAGCGGGCCAATGACATCGCTCAAGATGGTGTTCAGAAAAGAAAACGTTTATATAGTATTTTTTATTTTGAATTTCTTAGAAATAATAAAACTGTCATACAACTTTATACAATTCTTTGCCTGCCAGAGAGTTTTTAGTGTTTGCCAGACACCTGACAACGCTTCAGTTCTGTCAGTTTGTTGATGTTTGGCCTCAGTGACTAAGCAATTGAAACCTTCAGGATTGCAGCAAGGTGTGCATCAGATAGTTGTGTTCGGTATTTTGACTTGCTTATATTCATTGTGGGGAAAAAAAGTGCTGCTGCCTCCATGGCTGACTCTGCCCGGCAACTAATGATGCTGCTTCCATGGCTGACTCTGCCTGGCGACTAGTGATGATATCTCTTTCCCTCTCCCCCAGCCAACGGGAGCTGCGGGGGACAGTGCCTGCAAGCAGACATTGCCGGCCACGTGTCTGCATTTGTCTCTCCTCCATAGGCCGCAGTGGGGAGGTTCTCGGGCCGCAGATGGCCCGCAGGCCGGGACTTTGAGACCCCTGCTCTGTAGGAACCAAAACGCTTTTTTTTTTTTTCTTTTTAAACAAAATAGGGTATGTTCAGTTGTTACAATAGGAACAAATTCCTATTGTATCTTTATATTCCATTTTCATATAACATCACCAAGAACCATGTAAAAAGAGAGACAATGAGAATTTTAGCCAAGTATGGTGACTCATACTGATAGCAAGACAAAATGATGTTCTAAATGCTTTTAACATAAAAAGGCAAAGGTGCAATTTAAGAGCAGTAGTAATGCACTGAAAGTTCTGACACAGAGAAAGGATGAAAGAATGTGATTTGTGGGATCAAATGAACTGGGTTTAGTTGTGTGCTGAAGCAGATTGAAATTTAAAGTAAGTTTGAAAATTAGTATTTTAAATTGAGAAAGGGTTGAAAATTGTCTCAAAAGCTGAAACTGGATTTTGATGACAAATAGAAGCAATAAACATGGGCAATAAACAAAAATTAATGGCCGATGATCTGTCCATGACTTACACTAAAAATACCTATGACTAAATCTTGCCGGGGGAGCTGCTGGGGTGGGTGCCCTGGGCCAGTGGACTGCAGCTGCTCTGGCCAGCCACCCGGGGACCGCTACCGGGGGCTCGCCCAAGCAGTAGCTGTTGTGGGTATCTCCGGGGCCACTTGAGCAGCTGGCCCTGGAACAAGCTGCTTGGGTGGCCTTGGGGTCAGCCACACTGGCTGCTGCAGAAGTCATGGAGATCGCAGAAAGTCATGGAATCTGTGACTTCCACAACTTCAGTGATAGCCATGGAGCCCTAATAATGACGTAATTCCACAACAGTAATGAGAAGCATGTACAATGGAAATAGTGGTTATATGTGCTGTCACAGGTAGCATACAACTGAGAAAATAATAAAAATGGAAAAGAACTCCCTCTAGTGAAGAAAGAAGAAAAAAATTACACTGAACACTCTAAACCTGTAGTGTCAAATACTTGATATATATGTACTATATGTTATCAGAGATGTACCATTCCGTAAATTTCTGTGTGAACTGGGTTCTCATGAAAACTGGACAAATAGCAATGGGTCAGTGAGGAAGAGGTGATCACGCAGGCAAATTGGGCCAGGCTATTCAAGGCATTGGAGATAGTAACTATCACCCTGGCTTTCACCTGGAAGTAGATTGGCAGACTGTGTGGTGCACAAGTTACCCTGAGCTGAGGGAGGAACTTGCAAATGGGACTTGGAAAACCAGTTTTGGAACCACTGCTGGGATTTAACACCAACATCCAAATGCCACTCATAATATCTCCTAGGGCTACTTCTGGGGTTGTTCCGTTTATTTATACAATACTCCTTGCTGAGGGCTATGCCTGAAGTTATAATTAGCCCCAAATGCTAGGATTATGCATTCAGAAATGGAAACTGCTCTTTTAAAAATATGGTCCATGATCTTTATTTTATCAGTGTGACAGCCTAATTTTTTGAGCATTTTGTAAAAGGTGTTGGACTTATTTTGATAAAGGAAAAATACGCAAGAAGAATGAGGTTAATGTTTTTGAATATTTCCCCTCCAGAATTAATAAACAGTTACATAAGAACTCCATGTGGGCACCTGCATTCATTACTTTCCCTTTTGCACTTGTTAAGAGTATTAAAAGTGACAGGCTGTGTTTTCTGATAATGATCACATTTAAAGCAAATGCAAACATGTTCATCCAATTTTCATCGGGTCATGTACTATGCTATCCCTTTATTGTCAGGCAAACAAATATATCTCATTGTTTCAGAACATTAGAGTCTGGAACCCTACTAATGTACGTATTTGCTGAATTAGCATTCACATTTCTTGTCTGTCATCCATCCAATGATTACAAAGATTTAAAAAAAAAAGAGGAAATGGCCAGAATACAGGGAAAATCATGAAGCTAAATACCTATTTGTGAATATTTGGATATATGCACACTAAATGCAGCTAGGTTTAAATTGGCAAGGAAAGTAGCATACAGTATTGGAGGCTTTTCTTATTGAGTACTACATAAATGCCAAGTTTAAAGTGTTGTTAAAAGCTCTCTAACCAAAAAAATATATCTACATTTTCCTAGTGCCAAATTCTATCAGGAAATGTGTATATCTACAGGTTTCTAAAAATTGTAGTTAGACTTAGTGAAAAGCTCTTCAGATTCCTTCCTTGACAATGAAGAAGCATGGTTGACAGAACATGCTGTCCCAGGCAACCTAAAAAAGTTGGATTTCATGGAGCCAGATCCTCAGATGATATAAATCAGCATCACCCAATTAATTTCAGTGGAGCTACACCCAATTTACTCCAATTGAGGATCTGGCCTGCACTTTCTCTCAAACAATTTGCTGTCCAGCCTATGCAATCCTGTTCTTTCTGTACAGAACAGGAAAAGGAGTTGTGGCTTGAGGAAAAGATCGCTCTACTTCCATAGACTTATTTGAAAGACTAGTGAGTCCTGGGAGTTTGGGACAATACTTTGATAGGGGATCAAAATGTAGGAAGTCTAAAGTTGCAACAGGCTCACTGCCTTAAAAAGTTCAAAATTACAATTAGCTACTGAGCTCCAGGAAGAGTGAAACAAGTTAGGTCCTGTAGTTCTGGCCTAAGAAGCTTAAAAAATTGCTGACACCTTATGGAAAACTTTAAAAAGTTGTTTATGGACTAGCCCTTCCACTTATATAATATTCTATATATAATTACTTTATTATTGGGACAAAGGTACACATAAACTACCAGTCTTTGCTTCCTAAGAATTCTGTTCATGCTGCTTATTGCCCATTTGAAGTCCTAATCCTGTATTTCTTTTTTGCTGTGAATGTAATTAATGTCACAACCAGCGGATTGTGACCTCAAGTAAGGAAGCATCAGTTGGAGCCAGTGAACTCTTTGGCCCCAGTCCTGTCAGTTGCCCCACAAGCATCTACTCCATCATCAGATACTAGCAGGATAGGAGTCTAAGGAAGCAAAGATCTGTTTCCATGTAAATGCCTTTAGAAATAATGGCTATGAAAACTTCAGACCATGTATTTTACTGTCAGATGGCATTTTACTAAATGGAATGATTTAAGTTTTTCCATAAGGCACTAATTGTTCATTATCAATTTTTAACTCCAAACAACTTATCCTTCTCCTCAGTTGTCCTTTCTCTCCTCCCCTTCTCTCTGCACCCCTTATCTTCATTTTTATTTGTTTAAGTTAGGTGAGTTCGGCCTCCCCTGCTGGGTCTACGGCCTAAACTGCCTCTTCAGTTGCTCATGCTTCCTGTTTGACACCTCCTGGCTCTCCCCACCTTTTTCCCTTTCTCTTTCATTGCTTTCATTTCCTGACTTACATTTTGGGATAAAATGAAGTGCTTTTCCCCCCTCTTTCTCTGTAAAACAATTGTGTTTGCAGAAGCTCCTGTGCTTTAGTTAGTTCCTTGGATACTTCATGTCTACACAACAGCATACTACAAACATTAATATTGCTTCAGCTTGTTAAAGAATTACTAACATTACATTGCCCACTACCTAATATTAACAGGCTTAGGAAACAGTCACAAAGAAATCTACTATAAGTATATGTATTCTTTAAAAAAAGATGTAAAAATGAATATGAGCTACAGAACAGGAGGAAGTAAAAATGTTTAGGTTGATGTGTTACATTACATCTTATGTATTCAAGACACTTATGATAATCCAGTTGTCATTATAGATTATAAATCCTAGACATACGGCAATACGTATTTCACATTGGAAGGAAAAATCCTGCTGTAAATATTGTCTCTAGGCCAAACCACCTTCCTTTTACATCAATGAGGTTGCATACACACACAAATGTGAGCAGAATTTAACACTTATGTTTACAGATTTAGGCCCAGGTTCTAGTTAGGGTTAAGGAGGTGTATGCAACTTTTTCCCTTTGCATGTCCACACCTAGGGCAGCCATAGTCTTAATTTTTGTGAACCTGAAACAAAAGGACCTCTAGCCTACGCAAAGAGAATGGGCTGGTTAGGGAAAATGTGGAGCCCTACTCTCCAACCCCCTTTCCTCTGAGCTGTCACAGCTGGGCATTCAGGTGAACGGAGCTGTAGAAGAAACTCCATATAGCCCACATAAGAGGGGAGTTTTTGCTGCATTCACTCAAAGAGTGTAGCGATGATCACTCTGGCATGAGTTCCCCTAAGCACTCCTAGTGGTGTTCTGGCTGCCTCGGATCAAGGGAATCTTGCTTCCCTACTTCATGAAGAAGATGTGAGAAAAAGGGTGAGAAGCCCTCCATTGACTCTGGACCTTGTCCTCTTTTGTAATTTTGCCTCTTGTCCTCTCCCCTAACAATGGCTGCCTCATTATTCTGTCATACAATTTTGCCACCCTTGGTTCAAGAGACTACTACTCTGTCCGTCAATGTAGGTTCTTATATTACTCCTGGGAGAAATCTGCGCCACTGTGCAATGCAGAATTTTGCAGAATTTCTCCCCCCCTCCCCATTCCCACCAGAAATGGGCTGCAGAGCTTTGGCCACCACGAGGGGCTGCTGGACCCGGCAGAGCCCAGGTTGCAAATGAAGACAAGGCCGGGGAGGGGGAGGGAACTGGAGGGTTTCCAGCAGCTACAATTCCCAGCACACCCCCGAAGGAAGGAGGTGGCAGCTGCGCACAGGAAACTCCATGTAAGCCCAGGACCCAGCATCAGTCTGTTTCTCCCTCTGGATCCCTGGGCTCTAGGAGGGTAGGGTCTGTGAGTAGGGTGACCAGACGTCCTGATTTTATCGGGACTGTCCCGATATTTCCTTGTTTGTCCCGCGTCCCGACCAATGTGCGGTCGGGACACTGGACAAACAAAGAAATGCTCTGGAGCCCGGAAGTGCTTGCGCCCCCCTGCCCGACTCCGCCCCCACCTCCCCCCATTGGCTCCCTCCCCAAATCCCCGCCTCTTTCCCAGGCTCACCATTCCTCCTTCCTCCACAAGCTCTGGAGGGAGGCCCCGGAGACGCAGGGGGAGCGTGGGGCCAGGGTGAGTGAGAGTTCAGCCTGGCCCCGAGCAGGCAGGACTCAGTCGGG
>NW_020664409.1:75752693-75896499 GCF_002925995.2 Terrapene triunguis
GGGCCAGAAATGAGACGTTCGGAGTGCAAGAGGGAGTTTGCACCCTGATGGGGCAAGGGGTTGGGGTGTGGGAGGGGGTGAGTGCTTTCGGGGGGGTGGGGATGAGGGGTTTGGGGTGTGGGAGGGGGCTCTGGGCTGGGGCCGAGGGGTTCAGAGTATGAGAAGGAGCTCAGCGCTGGGGCAGGGGGTTGGGGTGTGGGAAGGAGTGCGGGTTCTAGGAGAGAGTTTGGGTACGGGAGGGGCTCTGGGCTGGGGTGGGGGGTTGGGGGTGCAGGAGGGGGTGTGGGCTCTGGAGGGAGTTTGGGTGTGGGAGGGGACTCAGGGCTCGGGCAGGGGGTTGGGATACAGGAACGGGTTCTGGGGGTGCTCTCTGGGTGGTGCTTACCTGAGATGGCTCCCAGAAGCGGCCGGCATGTTTGCCTCCTTAGGCAGAGGGGCCAGGGAGCTCTGCATGCTTCCCGCAGGCACCACCCCCGCAGCTCTCGTTGGCCATGGTTCCTTGCCAGTGGGATCTATGGACCTGGCACTCGGGGTGGGGCCAACATGTGGTGTCCCTGTGGCCACCCTGTACCTAGGAGCTGGACATACCGGCTGCTTCTGGGAGTTGCGTGGAGCCAGGGCAGGCAGGGTGCCTGCCTTAGCCCCGTTGCGCTACCGATTGTGCTGACCAGAGCCGCCAGGGTCCCTTTTCGACTGGAACTGGACGTCTGGCAATCCTATGTGTATCCCAGGGTAGGATTTAACCCTCAGTACACTTGCTGTATGCATATTTGTGCTGTAGAAATTGTTTCCTTAGTCAATATCTGATCATGTAGGCCTGACTCAGACAAAACTTACGTATTCAATATGCTTTACGCATAGGAATGACAGATCTATTAAAAGAATAAGTTTTATACACAACTACAAACTGTCTTACAGGTTGTAACTAGAGCTGAGTGAATTTGTTGCTGTTTTTTTGGTTCAGGGGTTAAACTGAAATTAAAAAAAAAAACTGATTTTGTTCAAGGCAAATGAGAGAACTGAAAAAAATCATCTAGGGTCAAATAAAATATTTTGTTTAAACCAAAATTATTTGTTTCCAGTTTTTTTTGGTGTTTTTCACTCTCTTTTGTTTTGTTTTTAAATTTAGCTAAATATCAAAATAAAAATACATTTTTGATATGAAAAGTCCAAACATTATTTTTCAAAATGGCCAAGACAAAAAACACTTCCAATTTTTCAAAATATATATTTTTAGGGCTGTCAAACGATTTTAAAAAATTGCAATTAATCACGAGATTATAAAAAATAGTCGCAATTAATCACAGTTTTAATTGCACTGTATACAATAGTAGAATACCAATTTAAATTTATTATAAATATTTTTGGATTTTTTTTTACATTTTCAAATATATTGATTTCAGTTATAACACAGAATACAAAGTGTACAGTGCTCACTTAATATTTTTTTGTTACAAATATTTGCACTGTAAAAAAGAAATAGAAAAAACAGTATTTTTCAGTTCACCTCATACAAGTGCAATCTTTTTATTGTGTAAGTGCAATTTACAAATGTGGAATTATTTTTTCTTTTACATAATTGCACTCAAAAACAAAACAATGTAAAACTTTAGAGACTACAAGTCGAAGCATGAAGGGGCATACAGATATTTAGCATATGTGGCATGTAAATATCCTGCAATGCCAACTACAACAATGCCATGTGCAACGCCTGTTCTCACTTTCAGGTGAGATTCTAAATAAGAAGTGGGCGGCATTATGTCCCATAAATGTGAACAAACTTGTTTGTCTTATAGATTGGCTGACCAAAAGTAGGACTAAGTGGACTTGTAGGCGCAAAAGTTTTACATTGTTTTACATAATTGTAACTATTTTTTAAATCTAGTTAAATTGTTTTGCGTTAATCACTTGTGTTAACTGTGATTAATTGACAGTTCTGATTTTTTTCCTCCTTTGGCCAAAACTATTGGCTGAATTGGACCTGAATTGGCAGATAGTTTTGGTGCCCTGAAACATGCATTTTTCAGCGAATTTACTATTCACCAAAAGCATTTCACCAAGCTCTAGTTGCGACATAATTGCACAAGTGCTATCCTAGTTTAATACTGATCTATTTTAAACACTTGTTCATTAATGTAATATTTTCTCTTTTCTTTTTATTACAATAAATAAAAGCTACTTCAGATGAAAACTTTCCAACCACAGAGGAAAATGAAACTATACCTGACCAGACAAAGTTCGACCCAATGGAGGAGGTGGATCTCACACCTGGGGAGACAAAACCTAGTGAGAATCTTCCAGCAGAGGAGCCAGAAGTTTTGATTCCAGCACCAGCAGAATGTGTTAATTCTAACTATAAAAGAGTGGATCTGGAGGGCACTCAATCGCTGGCTGCAGAACCACTGGAGGGCACTGGACCACCAGCGGAACACACTGGGATACCGCCGCCTGCGGGACCGGCAGAGGGCACTGGGATGCCTCCGCCTGCGGGATCGACAGAGGGCACTGGGATACTGCCGCCTGCCGGACCGGCAGAGGGAAGTGTCAGCCCTGTAACAGAAATCGTCAGGAAAGTACAAAGTAACGAAGAGGACCAACTCATTGAGGGTAATATTTGTGCTTTTGCAGATTCAGGAGGCCAAATTCTGCCTTCAGAGACTTGTGTACAAGTCCTGTTGACTTCAGTCAACATTGCACATGAGTGTGTGAGGGCAGAATTTAGTCCACAGAGTTCTGACACTGTATTATATGAAAGAATGTGGTTGGGAAAGCCTCATACACAGAAGTCAAAATTGTAATAACTGTAATAAAGCCTCTCAGCACTACCAGTTGTTGACTGTGCTACTTCATTTCACACACTGTGCTTTCTGGTTAGATAAAACATCCCTTAGACTCTTCATTTAAATGCTATGGGGTGTTTCTTTGTAAAGTATTATTGCTCAATATCCACAAATGCCATATCCATTTCACTACATAACTGATGTAAATATTATTGTAGTGTTATCCTTGTGGGGGGAGTGGGATCTCAGCAAGCTATAGAAAGGAAGGGTCGTTCCATGTATAGTTTATTTGTAAAGCACTTATAGATTGCTGGATGCAGTTATTCTAGAAGTGTAAGTAACACGGGCATCAAGCTAACTGCATAGAAAGTCCTTTTACCTTGCAGGAGTCAATGGGTCTCTTTGAGAGAGGGTAGCAGAAGTAGTCTTTGCTATGCTCTCAGTTATTATACAGTGGGGCATATTTCTCCCTGGTGTAACTCTATTGGAGTTACACCAGGGATGCATTTGGCCTTATAATACAGAGTTCTGCTTTCTATTGTGGTGGTGTTCTACCAATTCAAAAAAAAGAGACAAGCTGGGGGCGGGGGAATGGGCAGAAGGGCCATTTTACAGGGCTAGCTGCTAGAGAAGCAGAAAAGCACAGGAGATATGAGTGTAAGAAAAGGAGGAGCATGGGGTAAGGTTTCTCAAAGAAGAGGAAAAGTAGATATCTGGGGAGAAAAATCATGTCAGGGAGTGTAGGTGCCTAACAGAGAGTATTTGCAGTGCCTCACAAAGGTGGAATATGCATTGAGGGCCTCGGGACCTCATGGAAGGGGAGAGTGCAAGGTGGGGTAAGTTATCTCAGGAGAAAGCTGCTCAGTGAGTCAGAGATTCAAGGGAGTGTTTACACATGAGGGCAGAGTATCCCGTGCATGGATTGGGTTTCTCACTGGCAGAGTAGCTTAAATTAGGGATCAGGTGTCTAATAATAAGTGGCAATTACTCATTAAAGAATTGGATGCTTCATGGAGTGGCGTTTCCTAGGGAAGCACAAATGGGTGGCACAAAAGGCATGTTCTGTGTAGGAGAGCATGCCACCAACAGCCTCTCCCACTGCACATTCAGCTTAGTGGTTTGAGCATTGGCCTCCTAAACCCAGGGTTATGAGTTCAATCCTTGAGGGGGTCATTTGGGGATTGGTCCTGCTTTGAGCAGGGGGTTGGACTAGATGACCACCTGAGGTCCCTTCTATCCCTAATAATCTATGATTCTATTCCTGCTGAAGAGGTAGAAAGGTCACTTCTTCAAGCAGAACTTAATGGCACATGCAGACACTTGGATATGTAGCGTCACCACCCATAAATGTGTTGGCTCTCTTGAATCTGTGTTGTGAACCTTACACCTCACATAGGAATATCTGAGGTACAGGTGCTGCCTTCTCCACTCTTATGTATTCTTGTTTAAGAGAATTTGGAGTCTATTTCTTCATGATGTGTTAAATTACTAGAATAAAATACTTGTGTTACATAAAAGTTATATGGCTGACTTGGTTAGGTTGATTACTTGATTATTTCATTAACTGGCCCTTATTAGCTTACTGGCATGATATTGGAAGCAGAACACCATCTAGTAATCCATGTAGCATGGATCCTGTATTGGGACATTTTTAAAATCAAGAAACTGATTGTTTGAAGGACTGATATGGGGGTTATTTTGACCATCTATTCATTGTTGTTCCCCTTCATCTCAAAGCAGGATTCCTTTTTGGACAAACTCTGTGTACAGTTTTGCTGATGTCTGTCTCAAAATGGTACTCTTCCACATACTGTTAATTTGTGTGTGTGCTCGCACACGCACAGGTAGGAGGGGTCTTTCCATGTATTTTGTGATGATTGGGCTCCTTTATTTATTTACAGCATGTTTTTTTTATTTTCTTACTTCACTGATACTACTAAGAGGGATGACAGTGAGTCAAATAATTAGTTTTATATTTCAACCGGAACTGGACGCTACCACTTTTTTTTATTTATGTTGTTGACTTAAGTTTATATATTTATGATCTTGATAACAATATCTATATTAAAAGTTTACAGTAAAAATCATAGTTACATAAGAAAACAAAACCAGTTTAAATATGACATCAAGCCTCAGGTCAGAGTGCTCTGAATAACAAGTGAAGCAGGAGTATTTTACCTCCACAATTGTAAGTTGCATTTGAATGTCTCTTATCTATTGATTCATTCAGTTGTTGATGTATTTCTGTGTCTATAAAAGCTATTGCAGGGCTGACAAAACCAGATCAGCCATGCAGAAAAGAGCTGGGGGCACTTAATACTGGTTAAGAGTATCCTAATTTGATATCCATGGTTACTGTTTCCAGGTGAGACGGGAGAAAAAGTGGAAACTGAGAAGCACAGTGAGCTAGTAAGTGAGGGGACTGAAACAAAAGAAGAAGAAGAAACAGGAGAAGCTGTGGATGCTACAGCAGCAACAGAGATAGGTATGTTGACAGAGAAGTGAAGGACCATGTGTATTATCATTTAAGAGACAGAAAAGGTGTACAATGTTAATGAACATATCTTTCATTATCATTGCATTCTCAATTTGCAGCTGGTGCCTTCTGATTTTAACACGGGAGGCATATTTATCTTAAAAGATTTTTTTTGTTTTGTTTTGTTTTGGTAGCAATCACGTGTAAGTTGTGCGTTCTATCAGGTCTCATTTATATAATGTTCCTATAACCAGTAAATCATTCCCCGTTTGGCAAAAATGGTAGACTTTCTCTAATGCACAGGCCTGGAAAATTAGATGTTTCATTAAGAGCATGAATCCTATAGTTACTATTTGCTAGACTTGTTCTTATGAATAGTTTGGTTTATTATCACAACTCTGAGATTTCCTTTCCATGATGATCCTTCATTTTAGATCCTCCTACTTTTTGTTATTAGCAGCTGAATTCAGCAACATAACACTAGGATAAGTGCAAATTCCAGAGTCAGTGCAATCATGTGGGTAAGTAGAAAGCATTAGCTGATGAGAGAGTGTTTAAAAACAAATAAATGAAAAATAATAAATGTAGGGAGATAAGAACATAACTCCTGAAGAATTTAACTTTACACTCAAATTATACATCTTTAATTTCCATCATCGCGCAGGCACTTCTTGGGAGGTATTTCCGCCCCCTTGCTGTTAAACAGAGGGTCCCATATTAACTTTAATGGAAGCCGGTCACTTAGGGCCAGATTTTTAGAGGTATTTAAGTGCCTAAAGACCCAGATAGGCTCCTCATGGGGTTTTCAAAAGCACTTAGGTGCCTAACTGCCATTGATTTTTGAAAATCCCACTACATGCCTGTCTGTATCTTTAGGTGCTTAAATACCTTTAAAAATCTGGCTCTTAGGACCTGTTCCTGCAAACTCTTACTCCCACAAATAGCTATTAGTCAAATGAGTAGTCCTGATCATTCTGTTTGGGCTACTCACATGACTAAGAACTACTTGTTTAAGAGCTGATGGATCAAACCCTAAGACCTTAGGAATATGATAGTGAATTTCTCTAAAAACGGAAATCTATATGATCAAAAGGAGCCAGAGGACTCAGGAGTATACTGTGGAAAAGAAATAGCCATATGCACACTAGACAATAGATTACTCTTATTTTAAAGAGGGTGATTCTTGAAGCCTTTATTATGAGGTCTTTGACTGTTCAGCTGTAGGATATTGTAGAGAAACTCAAATTGTGGGTATGTCCAGAATAAAGAATGAGTATTGAATAGTTTGGGAGGGTAGCTTCCTATTGCTTGTACACAAGATCAATCTAAGGTACTTATATGCCCCCGGTACTGTATTACCTGAACATCTCACACTCTCCTTGCAATACCCCCGTGAGGCAGGGAAATACCATTATCTCTATTTTACAGATGAGGAACTGAAGCACAGAGAGACTAAGTGACTTGTCCAAGGTCACATACACCTCTACCCCGATATAACGCGAATTCGGATATAATGCGGTAAAGCAGTGCTCCGGGGGGGCGGGGCTGCACACTCCAGCGGATCAAAGCAAGCTCGATATAATGCAGTTTCACCTATAACGTGGTAAGATTTTTTGGCTCCCGAGGACAGTGTTATATCGAGGTAGAGGTGTACTAGGTGGTGCAGTAGGAAATTGGACTCAGATCTCCTGCTTCCTAGGTTAGCACCTTAACCACTGAACCATCGTTTCTCTGAGCAGAAAACCTATATTTTCAAGGTTCCTAGCTTCTTCAGATTCCAAGTACAAATACTAGCACGGCCTAGTCTTTCCCATAAAGCTAAAGCCACGTGGTCCTCCAGGCCCAGAGGAGGAAAACAATTCTGTTTACTTGTCTGCATATAGTTAAGACTTTAAATCTGGTTGTCTGATAAGAAAACAGGATTGCCTGAATTTGAGCTATGGTCTCATTCTCTCAATTAAATTAAAAATGTAATATTGTTGCTGCTGTGATTTTTCCAGAGGTATTTCTCTCATTCTGCATGTCCTGGTTTGGACTATTGTGCCAGGGCTTCTCCTTTTTATTCTCTTTGTTTTAGCCTGTCTGGGTGTCACTAAACAGAACTGAGACCATGTAATAATTTATTTTAAATTCACATGAAAATTCTAGCACCTTAAATAATAATCTGGTTAATGTCAATCTGTCTTAAAATCTAGATCTGATCATGCAGAATAGCACTGGTCCAGTCCTCTCGTATTGCTACCTGCTGGTGCTGTTGAACGCTTATTGTGATAATGTCCAGGAATGTGTTGATTACTGGTCCCCCTTCAAGCCAATAGAGAGTAGCCTCCGTGGGCTGAATAAGATGTTACTCACAACTGCAGCAAGTTCTGGATCATGGTTTAACCATGTATGTGCATAGATTTGCTTCAGTTAAGTTCACTGTGACCATCTTGTACGTTGCAGTGTTATAGGATAATGAAAACAGCTTTTCACCAAGAGCGATAAATCCTGAAAGGCATGTAGCATAGTGGTTAAGAAGTTTGGTAAATGTGCGTAAACATTGCGATTTGTTGCAGATTTGATATTTAAGTGCTATTATGGAGGCGACTTCCGGCATAGGGCACTCACTTCCTTTCACACCTGTGTAATGTGATCTAGTACATTGTCAGTTTGTACAATGCCATAACATGCCAATTAATTTTTTTTAAATAGCTAGGCCACTGTGTAGAACCAAAGCATTGAAACCATATTTGTGGTGACTGCTGTAGTCTGGTGAATATGGCATCTGTGTTCAATGACAGCTTTGCCTCTAAAGATCCAGAAATGTTTTCTACTTCAAATATGTCATCTCTAAGGATACGTTTTTGGACAAAGTGGCCAGAAGTTGCCTTTCATGCTATGCGTTTCAGCATAGCACTTAGCTTTTGCAAAGCCTCATTTTCATTGACGATAGTTCAATGAAGACCTCTGCTCAATGAGCAGCTACGGTCAAAAAAGCAAACAATATGTTAGGATGCATAAGGAATGCGATGATGAATAGTACAAAGAATATAATGCTGTTATATGAATCAGTGCATGGTGTGGCTTTATCTGGAATACTGTGTGGCACTGATCACCTCATTTCAACAAGGATATTGCAGAATCAGAGGGGATTCAGAGAAGGGTGACAAGAATGATCAAGGGTATTGAAACATCTCATATGAAGAGTTAAAAAAGATAGGGATTGTTACCTTAGGATATGAATAAGAGGGGACGTGATGAAAGTTTATAAAATAATGAATGATCTAGAAAAGGTAGAGTGAGAACGTCTGTTTTCCCTCTCTCATAACACAAAACCAAGGGAATATTCCATGAAATTAAAAGGTGGGAAATTCAAAACTTGTAAAAGGTAATACTTTGTTGTACAATGTGTAATTAAACTGTGGAACTCACTGCCACAGAAAGTCATTGAGACCAAGAATTTGGCAAGATTCAAAAAGAGATTAGACATTTATATGGCTATAATAAGCCAATGTCAGAGACACGATACTGGACTAGATGACCCTTGAGTCTGATGCAGTATGTGAATTCCTATGTTCCTCTGATAATTTTCGATAATTGCCTTCAGTTCTCTGGCTTGACTAGCAACCAGTATACAGGACCAATCCAATATCTCAAAGGCATTAGCAACATGTAGTCCCAATATATGACAGCAACGTCATGGATAGTTATAATGTCTTTAAAAATAAATTGTTTTTTAGAAAGATAGGGATAATTTTTTTTTGAGATCTAAAATAGCAAGCTCAGATTGTGGTTGGTGCAGTACACAACAGTGTACCCACATGGACTCCCCCTCGAGCTGCTCATTTGTGTGTGACCAGTGTCACTGGTTTGTTTATGGTCACTGGTTTGTTTATGGTCTATTTCATGCAGTGATCTAAAAGCACCTTTCACATACATGGTCTTTCCCAATCTTTGCAGGAGGGTATTTGCTAGTAACAGCAGCAGTGCAACTAAAATTGAGAATGTAGGTGTGACGGGTTCAGTCACAGAGACCCCCTTGGGACTGTCACCTGATGTGCTGGAATTACCTCTGAGCCCGTTTTCCCTGCCAGCCTGGGACTTCAGAACCCTGCCTTGTTGAGCCAGACACGCTAGCCTGCTGCAACACAGACCCAGGTCTGGGCCACGCCCCCAAAGCTGCAAACTTTAACCAAAAATTGCTCAGCAGGTCACCTATCTCCAGCACCCAGACACCCAGTTTCCAATGGGATCCAAACCTCAAATAAATCCGTTTTGCTCTGTATAAAGCTTATACAGGGTAAACTCATAAATTGTCCACCCTCTATAACACTGATAGAGAGATATGCACAGCTGTTTGCTCCCCCAGGTAATTAATCACTTACTCTGGGTTAATTAATAAACAAGTGATTTTATTAAGTATAAAAAGTAGGATTAAAGTAATAACAGACAGAACAAAGTAAGTTACCAAGCAAAATAAAGCAAAAACATGCAAGTCTAAGCCTAATACATTAAGAAACTGATTACAGGTAAAATCTCACCCTCAGAGATGTTCCAATAAGCTTCTTTCACAGACTAGACTCCTTCCTAGTCTGGGCCCAATCCTTTCCCGTGGTACAGTCCTTGTTAGTTCAAGCAGACATCTTAGGTGGAATGCAGGGGTGTTCTCATGATTGGGCGCCCCCTTTGTTCTGTTCCACCCCCTTTTATATCTTTGGCACAAGGTGGGAATCTTTTGTCTCTCTGGGTCCCCACCCCTCCTTCTAACTGGGAAAAGCACCAGGTTTAAGATGGATTCCAGCATCAGGTGACATGTTCACATGTCCTGTGAGACCCCAGCCTCCATTCTTCCAGGGCTGACCCGCACGCACCCACGAAGGTTTGCAAGTAAACAGACCATTTACAACCAATTGTCCTAGTCAATGGGAGCCATCAAGCTTCCAAACCACCATTAATGGCCCACACTTTGCCTAATTACAATAGGACCTCAGAGTTATACTTCATATTTCTAGCTTCAGATACAAGAACGATACATACGTACAAATAGGAGGAATATATTCAGTAGATTATAAGCTTTGTAATGATACCTTACAAGAGACCTTTTGCATAAAGCATATTTGTTACATCATATTCACACCTATAAGCATATTTCCATAGAACATATGCAGTGCAGCATCACAGTAGGTACATGCACAAAGAGGAGGGGGGATGGAGGAGGTGGGGATTGTTGAGGTTGGATAGTGGTTTTCTCAGGTCCTCCCAAAAGATCCTTCCAAATATACTAGCAGAGGGGCAAACTATTCAGGACGTATTATTTAAAGGGGCTCTCAAGATGACAGTCTCCCTTTAATATATATTTTAATATTCAGTGCATCACAAGTTAACTTTTTTTTATATATCTATTTCAGAGGCAATGAATAACGAGGAATGAGAGTCAGGTCTATATGGACTTCCTCTTCTTGGTCCTATCAGCTGTTCAAATGAACATTCTTTAATCTAATGGCTTTTGGGGGGGAAATTATCAGGATTTTAAAAAAGCTTTTATGGACTTCGCTACAAACGTTAACAAAGGGCACCAAAAAAAAAATTAAGTATTTTTCCTGAAGTCAAGTTGCCAAGACTTCAACAAGTAATTGAAATGTATGAACTTTTTACTTATCTGCCATAGAGTGCCTTCTATACACTGCTAATAGAGTGGAAAGAATTGTCATATAAAACAGTCTATCTGCTCAATCTTCATTTAAGAGTTTTCCAGGTTAAAATGAGTAACTTAAAATCAATCTGAGGGACACTGTTATAATTGGTATCAACTAGCATTATACAGGATGCAAAAGATACAGTACAGGCGAGTCTCATCTTACGCTGGGGTTACGTTCCGCTGTCAGTGCGTAAAGCGAAAATCACGTATAGTCAAAATTACATTGAGTGTAATGGCAGGCGGAATCGCCTGCGCTACAGGTACAGTATTCAAATTGTTATTTTTCTCTTTTTTTTGTTGGTTTTTTTTTTGGTTTTTGCCGACCGCGCAAAGCTGAATTCGTGCATGTTAAATGCGCGTAAGATGAGACTCGCCTGTACTGCATGTTTTTTCAATGTTAGTGCTAGATTGAGATCAGAAACATAGGTCCAGTCCTGATCCCAAACCTTACACAGGTGAGTAGTTTCAATGAGTGCATGGACTACTCATGTTTATCAAGTTGCTCAAGTGCGTAGATATATACAGGATTAGGACCTGAGAGCACCCATTTAACAGGACCTGGCTAGATGCAACAATCAGTTTTTCAAGAAGATAAAGAATACATAGCGTGTGACACCGTCTGATGACAAATGTCTTTTGGTGACTTTAAAAAAAAGTTACCGATAGGATAGCAGTAGCACATACACTTGGTAACTATTGCAGTGGAAGAACTATTGCAGTGGAAGAAAGCATTTAAAATATTTTATATTTATTATATATTTTATGCTCATAGTATCAGTCCTGGCACACCTAAGGAAGTACAAAAAGAAACTTTGCAATTACTAAAACTCAGATGGATACAAATTATTAATAAAATTACATTTAGACACTGTATAGTTTCTAAAATAATTATAAAATAAAATAATTATAAACATTCTAGCCACATTTTCCTGATTATGTTTTTTTAAAAAAAAAAAAATTATACGGTGTGGATTCTTACTTGGTTTACAACATGCTAAATACTGCTCCTGAAGCTGAAGTTGAACAATGAAGCCTTTCAACATAAACTTCCTGTGGAAACAAGCCTTGAAACAGCTGATTTCATGGATGTGATAGAGGATAAATCTGTCCTGATACTGAACAGGAAGAAAGGCACTACTGATTATCGCTGGGACTGTGTTGGCAAAACTCTTTGGCATAAGAAATCAGAGGACTGCAGTCGGGGAGGAAAGTTGAGTTTTTTCAGAATGGGTGAGCACTTATTGGCTCCATTTAGGAGGTCTTTACATAAGTGTTAAAGATAAACACAATTTATAAAATACTTAGAGACAAAGTCTGCATTGTGTGTGCACATCTGACTCCAGCTGGCTTTGGTTTGTGTTAAATATTTAGATTTATATCCATTGCCTTTTAATTTTTCACTTCAGCTAATATTGGTCATGTTTGCTGTGTTATTTCTTACAGTCTTCTATTTCTTAATGTCCTGTTCAGACTATTGAAATTAACTATGTTTTGATTAAGATAGGAAACAACACCAATTTTAGGTTGGAAATACCCATTTTCCTTATCTGCAGCCTATATGTTGTATCAAGTCACAGTTATTTTATGGGGTTCTATGTTCTTTGCAATTCCATAGATGAAACAAATGTAATCAGTTAAATTTTCTACTGAATATGCTGCTGTTTTAAAAATGCTGCAGCTTTTACAAAACACAGCTAAAATGCATGTCTTTTTTTTTTTTTTTTTTAATTTCTGTGGTTCGATGTTGCTGGGGCCTTTTTACTAGTTCTCTAATATTGGACTAAAATCAAATCAAAGCAACTGCCCCTCGTTACTTTTTTCTGATACACAGTTCCAATATTGGCACAGAAATATTAAACATTTTAAAGGATTTAAATATACTAATAGTAATTAATAGTAGGCATTCCAGTCAGCAAGACCAGAAATAGTAGCAGCAGCAGCTTCATTAGCTTTTTAAATGTAACTTTATAAATAATTAAGATTACCATGACACTAACTGCATATCAGTGGCCTCTTCAAAGAAACAAGTGAAAACATCCATATACGTCACACCACACAACTTTTTTGAAATCACTTAGCAATTTTTAATTGGAAGAAAAAGGACTGTGAGCCTGCCAATGTCTCAGCAATACTTGCCTTCCTCAAACACAGTCACTTCCTTCTGTACTTCATGATTACAGTTAGCATAGATGTTACTTCATCCCATCCATTCTAAAAGCAGAAGAGCTTTTCTGATTGTATGTGGAAAACAATAAACTGCCACAAAAACTATTTTTACTGTCCAAATTACTCTATCGCTACCTCCAGAAATAAGACAAGCACTAACATTCTAGTGCTAGTAATGCCAATGTTCTGTAAGATACCAATGTATACACTGTTACCTTACAAGCATCTATGCACAGCTAAGGCCCAGAGGGCCAAATTATGTCCTGACATACACCTCTGCAATCACAGTGAAATCAAGGGGGTTGCTGAGGACAGATATTGGTTCTTGGATCAAATAGTAATTACACCATGTTAAAGGTGAACGTTCATATTTGCTGGTGTGATATGTTTACAAGGCCTACCTACGGAGTTATGCCTGTGCACCTTAAAGGAGATTTTTTTTTTTGTCTATTTCAGTCTGAAAAGCCATTTTCAGAAACATTTGTAGAAAGAGCTAGTGTCAGGTCCTTGGACTTGGCATAAAATTGACTCATGCTGACAGACCGATCTAATGAGTCTTATTCGCTCCAACCAAGGGTTTGTGTATCACTTCATGCCAGAGGGAATGAGGGTCAGGGACAGGTCAGCAAGGGTAACCTTAGGAATGTCCACCTTCATGAGCAAGATCTGGTAGGAAGATTGTTCATTTAGCCTCTTCCTGGGTGTCCTTTATTGTTAAGTTTGGACCTTATCCGCTATGTGTGCGCATGCATATACCATCTTAGGAACACAATGAGAATGAATGTCCCTTGCTTACAGAACTATTTTGCAGTCTGCTTAGCCAGATTCAGATATTTCATATGTCTTTTCAAATAAATATGGTAGTTGCTGTTGATATCAAGAAGGGTGAGGTGCTCTAAGCCCAGGGTTCTCAAACTTCATTGCACCGCAACCTCTTTCTGACAAAAATTACTACACAACCCCTGGAGGGGGGACTGAAGCCTGAGCCCACCCGAGCCTGAGCTTCACTGCCCTGGGCAGGGGGCGCAAAGCCAAAGCCTGAAGGCTTCAGCCCCAGGAACAGGGGGCCTGTACCGGGAGCCCTGCTGCCCAGGGCTGAAGCCAAAGCCTGAGCCCTGCCGCCCAGGGCTGAAGCCCTAAGACTTGGGCCTCAGGCCGTGGCGCTGAGGCTTTGGCTTCGGCCCCGGGTCCCAGCAAGTCTGTTAGCCCTGGCGACCCCATTAAAACAGGGTCGCGACCCACTTTGCGGTCTCAACCCTCAGTTTGAGAACCGCTGCTCTAAGCATATAGGTGCTCTCAGTTGAGGATTAGTTAGTAATTTTGACAAGGATGGTAGTTTTATGAAAGTTAGATTATGTATATGGATTTTTATTTCTGCTTTGTTCAAGCTCTAGGGAATTTAACTATTTGGGGGAAATATTAAAGAACACACTGTAGCAGAAACTTATTTAAAATTTGTTTTACCTTCAAATTAATTTATTAGATAAGTAGGCTTGGCAGAATTTGATTTTTTTTTAATATATATAATTTTGACATTTTATATTTTTATTGATTTTTAAATTTTCACAGTTGTGAGAAATTATGGGGTGGGAGTATCAGCTGATAGGGCGGGTCAGACAATAATTATTTAATGACAGTAGATGTTGATTCAAAAAGTTAAAGCTTTATAACTGTTAAAACACAAATTGTCAGCATCACAGGAAATCTCCTAAAATCAAACTCTAATAAGTTCCCAAGTAGTATTTTTTTCTTACTTTGCCTATCTGTAAATGTTCATTATCATTGATGGAAATATTTTCCCATCAGTTTCTGTGTGTACAATGAAATTGACCTTTACTGACATTCACCAATAAAAATCTAATCCTCCCAATCTTATAGCTCAATCACATTTAAGCACTTTTTAAAAAAAAAGATTTAACTAGTGTTAAAATGGTAAATGATGTGTTAGAACTGCATATTGCAAACTGAATTGTTAATATTGTGCATGTTATGGCCCCAAACCAGGAATGCCCTTATGTAAGTGCTCAGCTTTAAACACATTAATAATAATCCCATTGAAATCAATATGACTACTCCTGTGTTTATGTACTTTGCTGGATTAAGGCCTAAAAATGACAAAATGATATACTTATGATACCCATCTTTCATACTGAAGAATTTTGGATTAAAACATACTAGAAGTGTTCTTGCTCTTTTTGCCTTCTGTAAAAATAAAATGAGGTGATGTTAAGTATATTGTAATTTAATTTTAAAAATAAAATGTTTAAACACATTTAAGACTGACTGTTTTTTGAAGAACTACTTTAATAGTAAATCAAAATCTTTATTTTAAATTAGATTTCTTTTGCTGTAGAGATACAAATTTGGGCCCTGAATTTGCAAGGAGTTCTGCAAAGCTAAACCTCTTTTGTGGGTTAAAACAAAAAGTTACTTCCAGCATTTGGATTTTTTTCCCCCAGACTTCCTGTAGAAATGGTAATTCACCAAGTACATAAAAATACTTAACACATTTCTTACAAAGGGTTTGACATGCATCATCACTGGCCTCTAGTGCATATTCTCTCATGCAGCTGCATCTTAAATTTAAACCTTAACCAGTATTTATATACAACCCGGAGGTACTTCACTGCAGCAGCAAGATATATGGGTGTTCTACCCTGGCACAAGGTAGGTAGTGCCTTGATGGTCAAACTGGTTTGGAATGTTGTGTTCAAAAATAAGAGCTAAGGGGCACACCGTGGTCCCAAGAAAACAAGATAAAAGGCTGAATGGTGAACTTTAGCCTTGGGTGATGTATAGAGTGCTTTTAACTTGTAAACAGGTCTGCTATAAACGTAGCTAGTTTTGGGGGTGTTGCTTGGAAGCACACCTACTGTGTAAGGTGAATATGCTATGAGATACTCCTCCTTTAGGAATTCTATGTATCTCTCCTTTTCGTACTGTACTCTTTTGTCTTTAGGCAATAAAATTAGCTAAGTTTGGTTATTTTGTCTCTTGCACATTTTTTATAATGAACCACAAATGTAGACAAACACCTGGCTACATTTTAAGCAATAGTCCAATATGATTTATTTTACTGATATAAAGTGCAGAGATACGACATAACTGGATTAATGACAGCATCTAGTTACAGTCTGAATAGGGTATTTAAAGGTGTTAAAAAAAATCCCCCACTCCTAAAGAGCTGATCTTAGTTCAAAGCACTCTCAACAGCTGTAATGCCATCATAGTAAAATACACATGGAACCTAAGTAAATTCTTGCTTGTCATATAGGATTATTTCCATTCACCCATTATGGGATAGAATAGAAGCTTTTTCTCAGTCTGAGCCTATAGCCATCAAAGCACTGTATGGGACAAGCATTTTTTTACATAAGATTGATTACACCTGCCATTTTCTCAGGGCTACCATATTCCTTTCAGTTCTCCCTTGGAAAGCCTTAATGTCCATAGACTCATAGAAATGTATGACTGGTGGAAGGGACGTCAAGAGGTCATTAAGTTCAGCTCTCTGCAGAGGCAGGACTTAGTAAACCTAGACCAACCCTGACAGATGTTTGTCCAACCTGTTCTTTAAAACCTCCAATGACTGGGATTAGATTACCATATGATTATAAAATAAATCAATTGGAATATTAATATTGTACTTACATTTCAATGTGTAGTATATAGAGGAGTATAAACAAGTCATTGTCTGTATGAAATTTTAGTTTGGAATGACTTCGCTAGTGCTTTTTATGTAGCCTGTTGTAAAACTAGACAAACATCTGAATGAGTTGATGTACCCCCGGAAGACCTCCGTGCATAGGCGCCAACCTTCCCCGGCGCCGATGGGTGCTCATGCCCCCCCGGCCCTGGCCACACCCTGACTCCACCCTTGCCCCACCCCCATTCCCACCCCTTCCCCAGAGACATCGCCCTAACTCCACCCCCTCCCTACCCTATTGGACCCCTTCCCCAAATCCCCGCCCTGGCCCCGCCTCTTCCCCGAGTGCACCGCGTTCCCCCTCCACCCCCCTCCCAGCGCTTGCCGCGCAAAACAGCTGTTTCGTGCCGCAAGCACTGGGAGCTAGGTGGAAAAAGCGGGCACGCAGCACGCTCAGGGGAGGAGGTGGAGGCAGAGCAGAGGCAGAGGTGAGCTGGGGCAGGGCAGGGAGCTGCCGGTGGGTGTTAAGCACCTACCAATTTTTCCCCATGGGTGCTTCAGCCCCGGAGCACCCACGGAGTCAGCACCTATGCCTCTGTGTACCCCCAGAGGTACGTGTACCCCCTGGTTGAGAACCACTGGGATATAGTATTGTTTGTTTAATTGTTCCAGTATCTTTTCATTTATTGAAGTTATGCTGACTGGACTGTAATTCTCTGGGTTCCCTGGTTCCCACTTTAAAGATAAATACTCATTGGGACCTCACCTGTCCTCCATGAGTTCTTGAAGATAATTGCTAGTGGTTCTGAGATTGCTTAAACTTACCCCGTGGTACTTAAGGAACTAGTTAAAGTCAGCAGGGCCTAATGAAATACATCTAACTTATCTAAACATACTTTAACCTGTTCTTTCCCTATTTTGGCTTGCATTCCTCCCCCCTTGTTTAATATTAATTGTATTGAGTCTCTGGTCACCATTAACCTTTTTAGTGAAGATGGTAGCAAAACAGGCATTAAACTCCTCAGCCTTCCTGATGTAATCACTTATTAGCTCTCCTTCCCATTAAGTTGAGGACCTACACTTTCTTTCATCTTTCTCTTGCTCCTAATGTATTTATAGACACTCTTCTTCTTGCCTTTTATATCCCTTGCTAGGTGTAACTCACTTTGTGCCTAAGCCTTTCTGATTTCATCCTTACATACGTGTGCCTTCTTTCATGCTCTTAGCAAGTTGTCTGTTTCCACTTCTTGTGGGATTCATTCTGATTTTCAGGTCATTAAAGAACTCCTGCCAGAGCCATACTGGCCTCTTACTATTCTTCCTACCTTTCATTTGCACTGAGATTATTAAAGGCACAGCTACAAACTATGAGAAACTGCCAGCTCTCCTGGACTCCTTTAGCTGTTAGATTTTCTTTTCATGAGCCCTTACTTACCTGTTCTCTGAGTTTGTTATAGTTGGCTTTTTTTGGTGTCCATTGTCCTTATTCTGCTGCTCTCTCTCTCTCTTCCTTAAAATCATGGTTTCCCTGAAATCATTTCATGGTGACTTTCACCTAAAGTACCTTCTACTTTCAGAGTTACAACCAATTTTCCCTAGTGGTTAGAATCAAGTCTAAAATGGCTGTCCCCCTGGCTACTTCCTCCACTTTTTGAAACAAAATTGTCCCCAATACATTCCAAGAACTTACGGGAAATGTTGTTTTGCCATATTGCTTTTCCAACAGATACCTGGGTAGTTAAAATTCCCCATTAGTAGCAGGTCTTGTGTTTTGGATATTTGTTATGTTCTATAAATGCCTCATTCTCTTCTAGAGTTGATGGTCTATGGTAAACCCTACCATGACCAATCCCATTTCCCCCCCACCTTTTTTCTTTACCCAGCAACTTTAATCTGGGCTGCCACTCATCTCCTTTTGGATCTCAGAATAAATGTACATATTCCTGATGTATAATGCAATACACAGGCATCAGCTTCCTCCAGGCCTGGAGGTGCTCAACCCCAACCCCCTCCTCCAAGCTTCCACCCCGCCTGCACCCCTTTTCCCAAGTCCCTGCCTGACTCCTTCCTCCAAGTTCCCACTCCACCTGTTCCCACCCCATCCCCACTCCTCCCCCAGTGCCTCCTGCATGCTGCGGAACAGCTGATCATGGCAGGCATGAGGTGCTGGGAGGGAGGGGGAATAGTTGATCAGCAGGGGCACTGGTGGATAGGAGGTGCTGGGGGGGAGGAGAGCTGGCTGCCAGTGGGTGATAAGCACTTCCCTTTTCCCCCCTTGAACAAGCTCTACCCTTTCATACCAATAGTCCAATCATGAGATTTCTCTCTCGCTGTTGCCAATTAAGTAATAAAAGTAACTGAAATACTTTCCTCATGGATTGTATTTTCCAAATGGACAATCTACTCTAAATGCTCAATTACTGAGGGACAATCTACACTCATTCCTATATTTTGCTTTCTACAACCAACTCTCTGTATAACTTTTCATGAGCGATGTACCCAAGTATTCGGATTCTAATATCTAAACTGTATTGTTAAATGTATTCACCTTAATTTGGGTTATTGCTGATTAAGCACTATATGTATCTTATGACTTTTTAAAACAAATTTTGTATTGTGGATAAGCTAAGTCCTATACCCAGATGTACAGACACTCTTTTCTTAACCTGTGTACTATATAATTTTTTTTTTTAACATTAGCTTTAATAAAATTTAACTAAAAGTTCTTCCTTTTATTCCCCATACGCCGTACATTTGTGTAGAGACATCTTAGATGTCGAGCAGACTTCCCCCCCCCTCCCCTGCCCGCAGCCTTCCCTCTTGTTGCTCCTATGACTCTTATAATTTTCCATGTCCCTCGCAATCTGTAGACATGTTAAGGTAGTCTTTTGTTATGGTTACCAGTGGGCTGTTACCTGCCCCCTTTCAACCTAGTTTAATACCTGCTCACTAGGTTGGCAAGTTGGTACATGAAGATGTTCTTCCTCTGCCTGGTCAGGTGGACCCCATCTCTTCCCAGCAGACTTTCTTCTCAAACAGCATTCCATGGTCAATGAAGCAAAAGCCCTCCTACCAACACCAGGTGTGCAGTCATGCATTCATCTCCAGGATGCACATGTCCCTGCCTGCACCCTTAACTTCAGTCTGGAGATGGAGAACAGAACCTGTGCCCCTGACTTCTTCACCCTAGCTCTCAGAGCCCTGAAGTCGCTGCTGATCTGCTCGGAGTGAGACCTGGCAATATCATTAGTGCCCAGCTGGATGAGCAGCATGGGTTAGTAGTGAAAGGGACAGATATGCTTCAGCAACCTTTCCATAACATCTTGGAGGCAGGCAGCACACCTCCCCGGACATCATGTTGTCATACCAAGAAAGATAAGCATTTATTTTTAAATGAAAAAACCAGATTTATTCCCAAAAATCAGAAGCCACCATATTTAATACATGAAATTATGGTTTATTCCCCTTAGATAGACCAAAATCTAGCTTTGGGGGAAATATGTACTAATTATCTTTAATTAAAACAAACAAGGTCATTCAAAATTATACTTGTAAGCTTTCAGATACTTGAAGCTGTGCTAAAGTTCAAACAAATTAATTTTCAACTGATTTACATGAGTTACTCATACTTCTGCAACATAGTGTGTGTTCGTTTTTTTCTAAAGAGTAACTTCTAAGATAAATCAGATCTAGATATATAGGTCCAGGATCTAAATCAACACTTCAGGTGTTCAAAGTTCATACAGTGAATCCCCAAATATGTATTTTCACCTCTGTGCTGCAGCAAATCAGGTTTTCTAGTTAGAAATGCATGAACTCTACCTCATTTATAAAATTATTAAGTGATGTATTAAAAACCCAGGTCTATGATTTACAGCTAGAGTGCTAGCAGGATATCTAAAAGTAACAGCATATGCTGTCACTTCTGCAAGTTACCACCAATGTAATTCCCTGCCTCCATATATTTTGAGAGTTTGTTCATTATTGGATAACCTTACCTGAAACAACCATTTAGGAAGTTAACAATACCCAGCCACCACTACAGACTAAGGCCCCAGTCCTGCAATGAGCACAGACAAACCCTGAAACCAGCAGAGCCCCATTGATAATGGGGCAACACAAGGGCACAGGGATCTACCTGCATAGAATTCATTACATGATTGGCGTTTTAGAGAACGTAAGATCCTGCAATTGACAGTGCAAGGTGCATCTCCATGGAGCTTCCATGACTTCCATGGGGGTGAGCCCACAGGCAGCCAATTGCAGGAACAGGGCCTAAGCCTCAACACAATTAGTAGGGTATTAGAGTATTGTATTTATAGTCATGCTGATGCCTCTTGGATTGGTCCCTGGATGGCTACAGCTTCAATCTCAACTCGTGCATCCTGTGGGGGAAACATTGAAGCAGAACAGGAATTTAGAGACCTACATTTTAAAAAAATTTATTGAGCATAGTGCCCTTTAGAAACGGATTTTGCTTTTGCAAAGAGGTTTATTCTACAAATCTTGATTAATTTTTTTGTATTAGTAATTTCTTCAGCAATGTTAATGAAAATTGAAAGCTTTCTTTTAATCATTCTTCCACACAGAATAATCCCTTATCCCTGAAGAGATGTTTCCTCCCCTTTAATGTTACAATACGTGTGTGTGTGAGAGTGAGATTACATATTTTAACTACATAAGAAAAAATCTTTCACTAAAAACAAACTATTCAGAGGAGTTAGCTATGAATGAAAATCCTCCAGCTGCAGGAAGTTGAGAGAGAGAGAGAGAGAGAGAATGAATAGATCTTTATAGAAGAACAATTGCCACTCACTTTTGGCAAAGCAGCAACCTGATAGGCGGCTCTGGCTGGGAAGTTACTCCTGAAAACTACAGTTTAAAAGATAAATAAATAGTTGAACTTTGCCCTGCAATACACAGTTCAGAATTATCTATAGAGATACATATACACATTAGAACATTTACAGTTTAACAGCTAGGAGACAAAAATTGCTGGTTTTTTTTTTTTTTTTTTGCCTGTTATACAATCTCAGTAATTTACTTTTTCATGATCAAGAAGAAACATAGATCAGCTTCTCTTGTATGATGCAGCCACTGTTTATACCAGTGGCATAGAATGGCCCTAAGCACCAGCTTACTTGCCCCAGGAAAGGTCACCACAGTATATGGGTGATCTTCTAGAGACATAGTTGATGTGGGGGCTCTTATATCCAGATGAGCAAGGAAAAGGGGCCCCAGCCAAAGGATGGGCATGGCATTGCATTACACACACACAAACTCACTCAGCATAGGAGCCAGCCCTGCACAGAGCAGCACCAGGATCAATGGAGAGCAAAGGGGAGTTTTCAGCCACCTTTATACAGTATGCCCTAACTTGCACTCCATGCAGTTTAATTGAACTCCATGATTAGGCTCCTACTTTGAGGATACCTAGCTAACAGAGTAAGAGATCTGAGTAAGGTATAATACTGTGCAAATTCAGCTGTTGTAGACAGCTTTTACTAGTAAGTTTTAATTCTATGATCAGCACCTGATAACAAGGTCTTGTTACTGAATCAGGTTAATAAGTCACAATGAAAGAGCAAACACCAAATGCGTTAATGAATTACAGCTACATGGGAGCCTGGTAATGAGCAACTAGGTATTTAACTGTTCTGCATACTGTACATATGCCCATGGAATTGCATTTTGACATACAAAAGAGAGACTACTTCAGATTCAGAAACCACATCTACCATAAAAGAAAAACAGTTAGAGGCCAGAAGCTGCTATTGATTTAAAAATTGAGTCAACACATATTTGGATTATATAGATAAGTATTCAGGGTCCCACGTTCCGGTTTCAAAATGCAGAATTGGGCCCTTAAGAATCTGCTACCTCAATGTACTCTAAATTTTACCAACTATCCTTTATGTTCTCAAATAGGAATGGTGTCATCTGTAATACTTGTACTAAACAACCAGCCTCCCACCGAAGAATTCAACAGATTATTTCAAGACAGCAACAGATAAACATGCACAACCCCAGATAACCCGACAAATTAATCTTTTGAAGGTTGCCTACAGCAGCATAACATTAGGGAAAATACAATGGTGTGCATGTAGAATTGTAAAAAGTCTGCACATATTTGGCTCTATGAGTCCAGCAATACAAAGGACCTGATTTTTACTAGCCTTTGCAGTGTTTAAGAGGCATACCATTTTGGGCTCTGGTAAACCATTAAGCTATGCTCAAACACTGCTAGTTCTCATTTGGTACAAGATATACAGTCCCCATCTCCTCCTCTCATATGGATTCTAAATTGCTGAGAGAGAGAAAGCCAAGAACATACCAAATTAATTTTCATATTTATTATTCAGCCACATTGAACGGAGCTCTCTGTTCTGAGAGAGCCCCTCTTTACAAGTTTATATCACAGACAATATTGTATTTGCCCATCTCAGAGTGGTGTTGTAAGAAGAATTAGCTGAAGTCTAAAGTGTTATGTGAGGGCTATTTTTTTTTTTTTAATCTTGTTGAGTCTATAAAAAACAATTTATGCACAGAGTGTTAGAATCCCACAACCTTAGTGAGTGCTAAATTTTGTTTCTCGCTTTTTTCAGATAAACTGGTAATCCAGAAAGAGTCCTGTGGCACCTTATAGACTAACAGAAGTATTGGAGCATAAGCTTTCGTGGGTGAGTATTAAGCTTTCATATTCACCCACGAAAGCTTATGCTCCAGTACTTCTGTTAGTCTATAAGGTGCCACAGGACTCTCTCGCTTTTTGCGGATCCAGACTAACATGGCTACCCCTCTGATACAGTTTATCTGAGAGAACTGTAAGACCAGACACCCTATCAACTACATATGTGAGCAGGTTCAGAGTGCAAGTTTCCATTCTGATCCATCTGTTTTGGCTGTCATATGAAAGTAAGTATACAGTTCCAATTTCATCCACTTTTGATAAAGCCATACCCCTCGGGGGAGGAGGGGGGCTCTACAAAGCATGGAAGACATGTACATTGGGAGATCTGCCTCACTGAAGGATGAAGTAGTATAGCAGTGTCAGTTAAACGCTGAAGCTGCCCTTCTCATACACCAAGTTTTGTGGATCTACAGTATGACTGACACGGTCATCTGGCCCTATGATTTGTGTAACGTAGGTATGGAATTTGAATCCTATTCATAGTCCTTTTTACTTATGGACTATTAAGAGCACATTAAACTGAGAAAGGCAGAGATTTAGCTAGCAGGAATAATCTGAACACCTGAGTCATTGGGAAACAGACATCTTTTTCTGAAGGACTAATATTCCTACTAAAGTTTCGTATGAACTATGCTTATTTCTAAGTCACTTTCCTTTTTGTTTTGACTATCCAGTTTCAACCCATACCTTAAAGAATGTCAAAATAGATTGTCATTAAGTTTTGCTCTTAGTGAGCAATAAAACTGTACAAGATACTGCTAAAATGGAAACAAAACATCCACTTACACTGCTTGTAGATTTCATTAATATCACTGAAGTCCTTCATGTCAGCCATCAACACAGTAGTCTTTACAACTAGAAGTTACACAAACGCAGATATTATGGAGCGCTGGGTTGTATGCAGCATGAAAATCCCAGTGCATTTCTTTAATATTCAGTTCATATACTTCATTTTACCTCAAGTGATAAACCTCACCCACTTTGAACACTGACATCTATTATTAAAATAAAAATGAAGTTAGATCCACTCATACCAACTTATTACACTAGATCATGACATTTTAGAAACAGTGAAGTGCCCTGAAACGCAGCATGCACTACTGCTTTCACAAGATTTGTTTTCCTAATTAAGTGCAGTGTCAGGAATTTTCAAAGGGGCACACACCTATAGACTCACTTCATGCTTTCAATGCCACCTAAGGGAAATTAATGGGAACTGGGTGTCCCTAAAGCAGCTTTGAAAATCGTAACCTTAAATTCCTTTGCAAAGCTAATTTCTTCCATGAAGCGCACGTGTTACTGTTCCCTAAGCCACTGCCTTTCCAAGGAATTGTCTACACTATGATTTTTTGTTAAACCCCCTTTTAAGCCCTCCCTCACCTTTCCCATTGCTACTGCTGTCTCAGCTCCACAGTTATATACCACTAGTGTTGGCAGCATTATAAGCCCCAAGGGTGGGATTCATAAAGGTATTTAGGCAGCTTGAAACCAATGGGAAATAGGAACCTAAATACCTTTCTGAATCTCACCCCAGTTCCTGTAGACCTGCTCGGAGTTGGGTTAGAGGACAGGATGCTTAAAGTAACAGCCACCATTTGGAGCCCTCTCTACAGATGGGGCTGAAAACAGTAGCATCACTATTCAGAAATTTGGGGCAAGGACAGCCTAGTGTACACATCCCTCAAATAAAAGTCTTTCCCTGGGTTTCCCAGGTGTACTGGGTTGTCTTTTTCAATTTTAAAATACTTGGGTCTAGGATCATATTTTCTTTTGTATCACAGCTATAAGCACCAATTGTGTATTCAACAAAAGATTCCCTTAAAAAAGTCACTTTATTTTCTTTTCTAAATAAAGTACTTGGACATCTCTACTATTGTTATGTAGGCACTCACCATTGCAGTAGTCACAGCCTGCAGCCTTCAGGATTTCCCCTATATTTTTTAGTGCCTATCGAGAAGAAAAACAGAGCCTTGAGGTACTGACATTGTTAAAGTTATAGCTTCTCTACATACCAGCACCACAAGATGTAGCTATCAAAGTTTACTCCAGACAACCTCAGATGGTAGCCAACCTTTTCATTAGAAAAGGTAGGTTACGAATCATCTTCCACAGTGACTGCACTTCCAGCAGGGCTTCCATTTTTATTCCTGATTTAACTCAGGAAAAGGCACATAAGTAAGATGAGGGATTCCCCACTGTGCAACAGCAAGGTCCAGAGGCAATGCCCTGACAAGTAGGCCAGCTGGCCCTAGGATTCTTACTTAGATCCCCTCCCTGGGGTCTGCTTGGAGGCTCAGTCTTTGTTATAAGTGTCTAATGAATGAGTAACAAGGTAGGTGAGGTAATATCTTTTAATGGACCAACTTCTGCTGGTGGAAGGGACAAGCTTTTGAGCTCTTCTTCAGGCGACAACACTGCAAACAGTTAGCAATTGTCCAATTAAATTTAAAGCACCATTTCCCCCACCCTGCTGGAAATAAGGATTTCTCACTATTTTCCTACCCAACCTCCCATTACTTGGGTGGGGGAAGGCAAGGATGGAGAGGAGGCACTTTCCTCTTCTTTAATCTTCCCCCAGCTCCCTGGATTGCTGTGCGGGATGGTCTCCAATACTCCAGCCTCCATGTTTGGGCCTCTGTTCTCTGTGAATACAGTAGCTCCAGGGCCTAAACAGGCCAAAGATTAAGACACTCAAATATTAAGTTTATTGCTAGGAGACTTTGGATAACTTCTTACCTGTTTAGCTTCTTCTTTTGCCCCTCCAGGCACAAGCTGACCACTAGAAGGATCCATGCCTAGCTGTCCTGCGATATACATGGTCCGGTCTATCAGCACTGCTTGACTGCAATTGTAAGTCATACATATATTTACAGTTCATCCAGAAAAATCTCGTTTCCATCCAACCACGCAGAACTATTTTGAGCAAACCTCTTGAAGAAATATTTCACCTCCCCTCCCCCCCATTAATTTATAACATTTTATGGGGGTAGAAAACTCAGACTGGGAAGGTGGCAACAGACTATACCACCTCGTTGGAAAGTAAAGTACTGTGTAAGAATCATAGGGCCAGTTATTTTTAGTAGTAGAAAAGGCAGAGTCAGTGTTTACTGAAAAGAGAAAAGTTAACCTGGTAACAAAGAGAATGTCACTTTCAAGCTTCTAAAAAGATATATTTCTACTGTCAACAACCCCCCTACTCACTTTCGAAAGTCTTGCCCATAATAATTAAAGTGGTGCTTTCCATCCCAAGCTCTCCAAGTTCTTTTACAAACATTGTTATGTCTCAACACCACCAAAATTCAGGTAAGAGATACATTACTGGCAGCTTGGACCAGTGGTCTAGTGTTAAATTATGACTCAAGAGACCTGGATTCTATTTTCTTCTCTGCCACTACCAGCACTGTGACCTTGGGCAAGTTACTCCATGTCTCTGTGGCTCAGTTTTAACATTTTTAAAATGGATATAATGCTTTCCTTTGTAAGAAGTTTTGAGATCTACAAGTGTTATTATAAAGCTCACTTCACCAGTCACTGAAGCGAAACACAAGAGCTGTTTAATAGTGCACAGACACAGTACAGAAAAGATTAGGGCAGGAAATGAAGAATACTTTATCCCTTTGAAAATAAAAGGGTAATTTAGACTCCCAGTCCTTGTCTGCGAAGTTCGACATGCAGTTTACCAAATGAAGGAAGGAAAAGCCCCAGGAAAAGACAGACTGACAACCGAAATGATAAGATCTGGAGGCCAAGACCTCTGGGAAACCCTTGCTCAGAGGTTTAGCCATTACTTGGAAATGCAGAAGATACCGTCTAGCTGGAAGAAGTCCAACACCATTTTGCTGTACAAGAAAGGGGATTGTGAAGATCTAAAGAACTATTGTCCAATATACCTGCTCTCACATGTCTACAAGTTGTTCACCAAAATAATAACAAACCGACTCTCACAGAGTCTGGACGAGCAGCAGCCGAGAGAGCAGGTAAGTTTTCAAAGGAATTTCAGCAGAATGGACCATATTTTCACTATAAACCAGCTATGGGAATGCTCAAGGGAATACAAAATTTCCTTTATGCATTGCCTTCGTCAATTATGAAAAAGCGTTCAACAGCGTAGAGATCAAAACAGTGTTAAAAGCTCTTGCAGAGCAGGGCATTGACACAAACTACATCAAACTACTAAAGGAAGCAAATTCTGACTACACTAGAGATATAACTCTGTTTGACATCCCCTTCGCATTCCAGTTTAAAAAAAAAAAAAAAAAAAAAGTGAGAAACAAGGAGATCCTGTTTCACTGAAACTCTTCACAGCCAGCCTCGAAATGGTAATGAGGCAGATGACCAGTTAAACCTCTGAGATTCGTGGATGATATCATGTTGATTGCCGAAAATACTATCAAACTACAGAAAATACTGCGAGAATTCAACACAAAAATCAGCCAAGTCAGACTGAAAATGAACCGCTCCAAAACAAAATTTATGCGGTCTGATGCCTTGCCAAAAGGCCCAAATAACAGACAAGGGAGAACAAAAAAAAGTTGAGCAATACGTCTATTTGGGCCAAGAAATTAACATGTGCCACGATCAGGAAGGTGAATTCTCACAAAGAAAGAAAGCTGGTTGGCGCACATCAATTCTATCAAGGATGTCTGCCAAGGGGGGGGAAAAAAAAAGTCAACAAGGCAACATGCACCAACCTCTTCAACTCAATACTGCCAGCAATGTTATATGGCAGTGAAACATGGACGCTAATGAAGACAGAGGAGCAGCAACTGTCTGTCATGGAGAGGGCGATGGAAAGAACAATTTTGGGGATTTCAATCCACAACTGAGTCCCCAATGAAGTGATCAACCAGCAGAGTGGAGTGCAGGCCGTTGTTGTTGAAAGCAGGTACAGTAAAAAGTGATGGGTCGGGCAAATAGCGAGGCTGCTTTCACAATGGACTGCAGCTGTTGCCAACTGGTACTAGCACCATGGCCGACCTCCAAAGAGATGGGGAGATTTCATTGTGAAAAGATATGGCCGCACATGGAGAAGGAAGGCCAGGATAAGAGAAGAATGGAAGACGTGTTGTGATCAGCATAATCTATATGAGGGCTGAAGGACTGATCGATCAAGATGAATTAAGACTGGAGGATTGTAATTGCCTGAACTGGAATTTGTTTCCCTCCCTCCTATTCAAAATGAGGTAAGAAATAAAAAGCTATAATAAAATATGCAGTTACTAAAGTATAACTATTCTTATAAAAAATCTCATAGATATTAGTGATACAAATAAAATGCCAAGCCAAAGATTTACAAAAAGTAGACTAAGACAGCTGATATCTTTTTAATTTTTACTGGACACACCAAGGGTTTTGATTACTTAAAGCCACATGACTTTAACATGGAATTGTTAAGAATATGTCATTCCAAAAATACATAGATCATGGAAGACTTCTAGAAACTTCCTGGATTATTTTTCTTTATTATAAGAGTGAGTGTGTTTGTTAATGTTGGTGACCTAGGAGCTTTAAAAAGAAGTGCCTTTAACATTCAACAGTAATATAAGTAATGGAAAAAATCTAAAACAGTCAATTAAATCCACATTTTTAGTCACCAGTTGGCCATTGCTTGACAAATCAGCTACAAGTTGGTTACTGTTGCGAGGTTAAAAATCTGCACACCTGCTCTCTGGCTGTATTGCTGAAATGTGCTGATGGGCTAACTTTAGAGACCTTTATGCTCCATTCTGAGTATATTTTGATTGCCATTGACTGACAGTACGGCTGCTGGCACAACACCCAGTCATTTTGGGCAGCATACAATTAAAGACTTCAAAGCCAATTGCAAAACATTATGTAAATACCAAAAGAAAATTTACTGGAATAGAGTTGCCCAGTAATAATGCTTCTATTCACTGCAATAAAGAGATTGAAAATTTAAACAGAATTTCGTAATGCAGGTTGACAAACCTACCATTACGCAGCCACAGCCATGATTAACATCTCTTCAGTGATAATTCTACATTTTTTTAAAATTCAAAGAATATTATGGACACTTCGTCATTGCAAGATGTCTGCAGTACACAGGCATTGTAATTTCCCCATCTCCGTGTCTGTCCCCCACAACTCCCAACCTGTGGAATCTCACTTTATCCCACTTCACTAAGCCTCAACCATCTTTTCCTTCAAGTCCATCCTAGTCTCACTTCTTCTGCAATGCCCACACGAGCTGCCAATTTAAATTTAAAGTTCCTCCAAGTTGTTCCCCTTTTAGCCTCCCAAGTATGTTCTGCCTTGACTAGTCTACAGGCCCCACTCATAAAACGAGCTCCATACGGATCACGGACTTGGAAGCCCACCGCAGTCACGGAGGTATCTGTGGTTCTCTTTGCAGCATCGAGGCCATCGCTCTACAAGGCAGAGAGAGTCCCCGCTAGATGAGCGCATGAGGCTGGCACGTTACCTGTAGGGGCCCATTGCAGCCGGTGCCATCGGGGTGCTGATTATTCTCTTTATCAGGGTGGCCATGGCTGTCCTTCGTCACTCGCGAGACTCTGCACTTTGCCCCCTGCGGCCAGTCTCGCTCTTTTACCTAAGGATAAGGGCTCCACCCCCCAATCCCACGTGTGGGCACGGCACAGAACTGCGCATGCGTCTCCGGAGGGGACAGGCCCGCCTCCCAAGGAGGATGCTGGGGGATGTAGTCTTTCCTGAAAGGGTCTTATGCGCGTGCGCGGTTCTCACAGCGGCCGCGGGTCCGGCATGGTTTCGGTGGGTTGAGAGGCCGGGACGCAGCTCCGCTCACGGGGAGAGGGGCAGAGTCTGAAGAAGGCTGTTCTCACGCGGGGTATCCGCACCAATCCGTTTCCAGGTAACGCCAGGGGGCATGGGGGCCTCAGCGCTGTGCCCCACTCTCCCTGGGGGGGTGCCTGGCCGCCCCCGGCCCCCCGCGTGCTGGTGCCCTGCCCGGCTGTCCCTGGGGGGGAGCCTGGCTGCCCTGGCCCTGTGCCGGTCACCCCAACCCTGGCTGTATGCTGGTGCTGTGGACCCTCCCTGGGCATCCTGTCCCTGCATTGCAGCGCTAGCCCCTGAGGGGATGTGGCAGTAGCCGGCTCCCTAGCAATCATCCCGCCCGCGGGCTGTGAGCTGTAGCATCCGACATGCTGAGTCAGGAAGCGAAGGTCAGACAGCTGCATTGTGTGCCCCCCTCCCCTTACCCCTTTCACTAAGTTCACTCCATGGGAAACACATCTGTTAAACGCCTCGTGCCTTGCTTCAGCCATTTCAGCAGCAGATGAAGTTCAGTTTGGGATCTGGATTGGATTGGATTGGCATAGATTGTAAAACAGTTTCTATATAGCATGCAGTCAAACCTGTCAATAAATATTTTGTGCAGTGGCTGGATTCATAGAATCATAGAATATCAGGGTTGGAAGGGACCTCAAGAGGTCATCTAGTCCAACCCCCTGCTCAAAGCAGGACCAATTTCCAACTAAATCATCCCAGCCAGGGCTTTGTCAAGCCGGGCCTTAAAAACCTCCAAGGAAGGAGATTCCACCACCTCCCTAGGTAACGCATTGCAGTGCTTCACCACCCTCCTAGTGAAATAGTGTTTCCTAATATCCAACCTAGACCTCCCCCACTGCAACTTGAGACCATTGCTCCTTGTTCTGTCATCTGCCACCACTGAGAACAGCTGAGCTCCATCCTCTTTGGAACCCCCCTTCAGGTAGTTGAAAGCCACTATCAAATCCCCCCTCATTCTTCTCTTCTGGAGACTAAACAATCCCAGTTCCCTCAGCCTCTCCTCATAAGTCATGTGCTCCAGATCCCTAATCATTTTTGTTGCCCTCCGCTGGACTTTTTCCAATTTTTCCACATCCTTCTTGTAGTGTGGGGCCCAAAACTGAACACAGTACTCCAGATGAGGCCTCACCAATGTTGAATAAAGGGAAACGATCACGTTCCTCGATCTGCTGGCAATACCCCTACTTATACAGCCCAAAATGCCATTAGCCTTCTTGGCAACAAGAGCACACTGTTGACTCATATCCACTGTGACCCCCTAGGTCCTTTTCTGCAGAACTGCTACCTAGCCATTCGGTCCCTAGTCTGTAGCAGTGCATAGGATTCTTCCTTCCTAAGTGCAGGACTCTGCACTTGTCCTTGTTGAACCTCATCAGGTTTTTTTTGGCCTAATCCTCTAATTTGTCTAGGTCCCTCTGTATCCGATCCCTACCCTCCAGGGTATCTACCACGCCTCCCAGTTTAGTGTCATCTGCAAACTTGCTGAGAGTGCAGTCCACACCATCCTCCAAATCGTTAATAAAGATATTAAACAAAACCGGCCCCAGGACCGACCCTTGGGGCACTCGGCTTGAAACCGGCTGCCAACTAGACATGGAGCCATTGATCACTACCCTGGATTGTTTTAAGGAATCTACTTGCAGTTTTCCATTTAATTTATTTATTTCCTTAATGCCTTGGGTGTGCACTGGTTTTGTGCTAGTGAAACTATTCTGCTAGGGTTTGATAATTAAATTGGTCCAACTTCTGGTGTGGATGCATTTCTCTGTGTAAAGGTGCGTTAGAAAACTAATCCTTCCAAGCTTAGATATATCTGTAAATGTCAGTAAGTGTTGATTTTACCATACACACACACATGGAGAAAAAATATTTCCATTGATAACTGAAATTTATAGATAGCAAAAGCTAGAAAAATGATGATTGAGAACTTATTAATTTGATTTAAGAATATTTATTTTGACGTGTGGTGTTGGTGGTGGCGATTATTTTGTGTTTTAACGGCTATAAAGCTTTAACTTTTATTACATTATTGTCTCTTACCCCCCCCCTCCATAATTTTGTTTAACTGAAAACTTATTGATAAAATTTAAAAATGCTTAAAAATTAACATGGATGTTATCTATTGAAATATTTTAAAAAATTGAATTCTGCTCAGCCTATTTATACCACTGTAGCCTGTTGCTTTTCTCCTGATTTACAGGATTAGCTATTCCAGTGTAAAGCACTTTTATAACAACAGAACTGCAGCAACATGTGGGGAAGTTGTACCACTTAACTGTACTGGTGTATAGGTGAAGTGGTACAATTTGTGTGCATAGACAAGGTCTTGGGTATTGCTTTGTGATGCCAAGTGGAAGAGTACATGTGCTGATGGTCTCCTTTTTGAATTTTTTTGTTTCGTTTTTGTCAGAAATGTCTAATGCAAGAGAGAAGAAACGTGCCAAGAAAATGAGAAATCAGCCTGCCAGTGTCACCTTATCTTCTGATTGTGGACCATGTCCTAGTGGAATACAGCACCATAATGGGGGAAGTAGATCTTTTCAAACTCCAAAACAAGGTGTGAAATGTGTGAAGTTCATTCAACATTTATTGAATATAAATAGACTTTTTCCCGACTCTCATCTTTTTGTATGTAGATCAATGTTTAGTGCTTTGGAACCAATGGTACTACTTCCTCTCTTCACCTAATTAGGTAAATTTAAATGTTTTTAAACAGATGAACTGATCGCATTATAGTTTTTAGGGCCAGCTTTGTGCAAGGTTTCGTGCACTTCTTTAAAGGGATACCATCAACTTAAGAAGTGAGAGTTCTGATTTCTTTTTTTTAACACACTGCTTCTTAAAGAGATCACATAAGCTTACGGAAACTGGATCTGAATAGAAAAATGACTTTTCTCTTTTTCATTTTGTTTTGTGTAGTTGGCTTTGTTGCTTTCAGATGTTCCTGTTTGAATAGGCCTTTCACAGAGAAGAGAGAAACACTTCTTCAAAAAAAAAGAAAGCTGTGATTGTAAAACCACAAAACTTAATAGAGGGCCTTATGGTCCGGAGTAGTACCTGAAGCAACTTCTAATTTTCTTTAGAAACTGACTAGGTTTCAAGTTGTTGGTGTCATCTTAATGTTCCTCATTCTTGATTTCTTGCTGCTTCATTGCTAGGTCTCTTTGGAGGCAGCTAATTGTAAGAGGAATGTTTGATGTAAGTAAATGATCATGGAGGGTTATGCTGAAAGCGCTCAACTCTTAGCCAGTTGAGACCTAAGATGTGCTTATAACCATAGCCAAGATTTTTTTTTTTTTAAATTAGTCTCCTGAGGCCTTGTTGAAGGCATATTGAAACATTCAGTGGATACTATTGTGTGATCAGCTCACTTGAAAACTCAGGCCACTTATTTGTGCACCTGTGTCTTAGGATCCTAATTTCAGACACCCATTACTGAAAAATCTTGGCTCAGATCTCCAGCGTCGAAAACATGCTTTAACTTGTTGCACGAAATTAATACCTTTCTTCAAAATAATAAGACTGTATATGTGAAACACAAGTACTTTTAACAGAAACACAGGTGTAACAATATATTTAAGGTAGACAAAAGAACCTAGAAAAGTACCTTTATGTATCTCCATAGCTTATGTGAGGAAACCCAGTTAATTTACATAGCACACAATCATGGGTTTAAGGGGAAAATACTATTTGTTTGTCTTTCTAGAACCCCGTGTATGAAAAACACCAGTTCATCCAGTCAGATGCCTGGATCTTGCATTGGGAGCCATCACCGCAGACCCCTGCACAATCTTATTCTAGTCAATGGGACTGGGCAGAAGGTTCCATGCTGGCATATCTAATGTGGTATTGAGGCCAAAGAATGGGCTGGACTCCACTTTTATCCTGTAAAAACAGCTTCTTAATCTGCTGGAGGCTTGCTGTTGAACAGAGCAAGGTTTTTTGCAGCCCTTTACCTTCGTACATATAGTGCATTGTTTTCATAAGGTTCTTCAAATATATACTGAATACTTTTATGCCATTGTTGACTTCTTTAAAATAGAAACTGATAGGGTAGATAACTTAATATTTAAAACAATACAAAATCTAGTCAAATGCTAGAAAAACGTTATTTGCTCATTTATTCAGGCTGGTCTAATAGCATTTTCGCTTCCTCTGTTTCTTTTTTCAACTTGCTAGCAGATCTCCATCCTGATAGTTCACAGGAGTTTCAGCAGCAGAGACATCAACATCAGTCTCCTGGACCTTCGTACAGGAAAGAACAATATTTTTCTAAGGGGCAAGGTAGAGGAAGAGGAGGCTGGAGAGGAGGACGCCAAAATGTTTCTCAAGAAATGCCTAAATACATAACAGGTAAGTGTCCATAGAGAAGTGTCCAGAGAAATTTTTGCTAGAAGTTACCATGGACTGTTAGTTCAGGTCCATGGCTTTTTGTTTTTAAATGATAGTAAAATCTGGAAGAACTGAGACTTTATTTAATATACACTTACGGACTTCCGTTTTATCAGGTTCCCGCCCCCCCTCAGTAGAAGTCCTCTTCTGGATTGAAACTAACATTAAATCTTTAAGCCACTTTTTTCAGTATTGTGGATTTAAACATACTTAGTCACAAAGATGTACATATTCTGGATTTTTGTAGGTTAGAAAAATGAATGCTGTCAATGGACCTACATTTTTAAGATGTCTGCACTGCACACTTTCGGCAGTATGTAAAAGACATACACTACACATCCTCTAGCGCTGATATAAACAGCAGTGTAGATAGGGAGGCACTGCTTAGGCATGTAGAGTAAGAACATGCCTGAACCCTGTGGGTGCATACCCTACTTATCCAAGCAGTACCTTCCCTGTCTATGCTGCTCTTTTTAGCAGTGTAGTGTCCTGCTTCTTCCCTGCTGCTGTAATCTTTCCCTGCAGCAGCAGGGAAAGGCCCCAGCAGCGGGTACCTTTCACTGACATGTGTAGCTACACATACAGCCTGTTTTTTCACTGTGACGTATAGCTACACCTAAGGTACGTGATTGATCTTGCTAATCAATGGTCCGTCCAACAGTGAGCTGTACCTCTCATGGTTCATGATATACAGATGTCGGCGTAATCTCGGGCTCTGATTACACTGCTCTACAGCCAAAATGCTTCTGAAATAAATGTAATCAAACTTTACTAATTCTGGGTCACTGAGAACGAAAATGATGCTTAAAATTGTTAATTTGGCTCTAGTTTTCAAGATATGCTATTGGGTCAGTATATACGACCCTTGACTTGGGAATGGCGGAGGATAAGTGAGTTATAAAGGGAAGGGATCTCAATTTAAACCAGAAATGACTAAAATACATCTTTGACTGGATCTATGAATAAATCTATGACTGGGTTTGGACAGTACTTGCTTTTTAGGCAAAACAATGAATGATGCAATCAGAAGCTGGTATTCCGTCATACATGACATGAATTGCATCATGTTATTCCTACAAGTCATGGATGATGCAATCATAACGAAGCTTACATCACTCTACTGAACAAATTGCCCTATATCAGCTCTAGAAATCATACAGTGTCGTGCTCTCTTATTTGTCAGTGTTTGATTTTGCAAAGGGACACATTTCTGTTTAGCCAAAGTGAGCAGAAATGCCTCGTACTTGTGTGAACAGTGCAGATAACTTCTACTATGTGTGTGGTGAAGTGACTTTTTTGCATCACAAAAGCGCAGTCTAACCACTATGGTTAAGAAAGCCTATCACCTTTATTTTGGCTGCAAAATTGGAGATCAGGACAAGAGGTGGGCCCTACACATATGCTGCAACACTTGTGCAACAAATCTTCACCAGTGATTGAACAGGAAAAGGAAATCTATGCCTTTTGCAGTGCCAGTGATTTGGAGAGAGCCAACAGATCATACCAGCAATTGTTACTTCTGCATGGTGCCTCCAGTTGGGAAAGGTGTGTCAAAGAAGAAAAAGTGGACTGTGCATTATCCAAACATTCCATCAGCTATACGCCTAGTACCCCACGGAGAAGGACTGCCGGTTCCTGATGCACCAGAATCATTCTCACTTGAGTCAGACGAGGCAGAGGATGAAACTTCTGGTCCTGAACCATCAATGTCACAGGACCCACATTTTCTCCCATCCTCCTCCTCTGAACCACACCTCATAACACAAGGTGAACTGAATGACCTTGTCAGGGATTTGGAACTACCCAAGAGTAAGGCAGAGCTGTTGGGCTCCAGACTACAGCAGTGGAATCTCCTGGCAGGTGATGTTAGGGTTTCCATGTTCCGTGACCGTCAAAAGGATCTTGTCCCATTCTTCTTCATGGAAGGTGATCTTGTAGCCTGCAACAACATCGATGGTGTGATGGCAGCCCTCAACATCGTTCACGATCCAGATGAGTGGAGACTGTTCATTGATTCATCGAAGACGAGTCTTAAAGCTGTTTTACTGCATAATGTCAATGTTTTGCCATCGATTCCAGTTGGTCATGCAGTCCATATGAGGGAAACCTATGACAACATGAAACAACTTTTGAGGTGCATAAACTATGACCAACATCAGTGGCAGCTTTGTGGCGATTTGAAGGTTGTTGCTCTCTTGCTTGGTCTGCAGACTGGATACACAAAGTACTGCTGTTTTCTCTGCGAATGGTATAGTCGTGCAAGAGATTCCCACTACATCAAGAAAGATTGGCCACTCCAACAGTCATTGGAGCCTGGGAGGAAAAGTGTTCAACATCCACCACTTGTTGAATCAAGGAAGATTTTGTTACCATCCTTACACATCAAGCTGGGTCTGATGAAGAACTTTGTCAAGGCCATTGACAAAACACAAGCAGCTTTCAAGTACCTCCGTGGAAAATTTCCAAGGTTAAGTGAAGCTAAGATAAAGGAAGGTGTCTTTGTTGGTCCTCAGATTCGTGAACTTCGAGATGATGCATTTGACCATGCACTGCGTGGCAAGGAAAAGACGGCATGGAAAGCCTTCCAGTTAGTGGCAATAAATTTTCTCGGAAACAACAAGGCAGACAACTACAGGTTGTTGGTGGAAAACCTCCTCAAGGCATACAAAAGCCTTGGTTGCAACATGTCACTAAAGATACATTTTTTGCACTCTCATCTAGATTTTTTTCCATCGAACTGCGGAGCAGTGAACGACGAGCACGGCGAGTGATTTCACCAGGACATTGCAATAATGGAGAAACGCTATCAGGGCAAATGGAGCCCATTAATGCTTGCAGACTATTGCTGGACAGTGACAAGAGATGCTCCATTTAATGAATACAAGAGACAAGCCAAGAAGCGCCGAGTAGACACTGAATAGGACTAAACTATGTACAGAATAGTTTTTTGCCTTTTGTTTCATAATTTTTATTTATATAACCCTTTTGCTGATTTTTAAAGTGTTACATAAACAGGACAGGTGAAATATTATCATGTAAAGCAACCATAAACACATGAAAAGACCTAGGTTTACAATTTATGATTAAAACTCTATCATCTACACAATATACATAGACATAAAATGTAAAAACTTAAATATCTTAGAAACAGTAGCCAATCAGTTGTTTTAATTGTCATATTTGAATTCAGCACATCAAAATACATAATAAATAGCACATTTTATCTCTGAAGCAGACGACATCTCAAAAATTGTAGACCAGTGTTATAACAAAGTAGGTGCCAGTGTTTGGACCGAGGATGTTTCCAGGTGGTCTTAAATTTGTTACTCTGCCTGAAGGTGGTATTTGTGAAGAGCAGGTCATGCTCCACTTGTTTGTTGAGGAGGAGAATACCACTGGGGTTTACATTTCCCACCCCTTCTTTGCCTATTGTGCCACTCCAGAATTGGGAGTCCCGTTCGATCTGGCATTGAAATCTCCCAGGAGGATGTTTGTCTACCTTAGATGTGGCTGTGAGGACTGCATCAAGAGTGCTATAAAACTGCTCTTAGTGGTCTTCCTCATCATCAGGTATTGGGGGTGTATATACCGATGACCATGGTGGATTGATTGTTGCAGAGCTTAAGCTGAAGAGTCATGAGGCACTTGTTGATCCCCATGGGAGACTCCAAAAGCTGACTGGTGATCTTATTTTTGATGGCAAAGCCAATCCCATGAATGCGTCTCTTAGGGTGGCTTTTCTTTCCAAAAGAAGGTGCAGCCACCTCCATCCTCTTTTAATTGGCCCTCAGCGGCCCGGCGGGTCTCACTAAGAGCTGCAATGTCAATGTTGAGTCTTGCCAGTTCTCTGGCAATTATGGCAGTTCTTTCTGAACATTCACTGTGCTGAGAGTCCGTAAGGGTACTGACTTTCCAGGTGGCTAAATTCATTGTCTTATATCTCTTGTTTCGGCCGCAGAGTTGAGTGATCCCACTGTATGCGGCCATCCAGTCAGAGGAGTGTGAGACCGCCTATGTTTGGGACACCTTTTCTAGCCCCCTCCCCATTTGGGGTGAGCAGAGGGGATCCTAAAAAGGCCTGCTCAGTCACAGCCTCTGCTGCCAAAATGCACTTCTGTCTCATCCAAGCACAAGACGACCGTCACACGGCTGTCGCCTGCGTGCAGATTTGTGACTAAACACTTCAAGAGATCACTCGTCCATCACCGCAGGGCTTTGTGCGGGTGAGAGTCCTTTGGCAGAGGCCTGCGTATGAAATCTTTAACATGGGGAAACCCATGTGCAGACGGTAACCACATGAAACTTGACAGGAGGAAAACCCTGACCCAGTGGCAAGGAGATCCAAGACAACCAGGGGGGCCTCCCTTCTGCTGCAGCTCTCATCCGTCTTCACAGTCACAGAGTACTAAAAGGTCCTCTATATGCACCTGATCCACCATTAGGGTCTTGTGAAGTTTGGACTGTGGTTAGTCAGGAGCCTCGCCTCAGACCTGCTTGCCAAGAGGGACCCTACCAGGAATATGAAAGCTCCGGACAATGTAGCTCTGAGGGTCTTTAGCACACACAAACCTCTCCACCATAACAAGGTTGCAGCCCATCAGAGAGGGATGGACCTGGGTAACTTACAGACAACATCTTAAATGGCTTGAGTGGTTCCAAAAGCACTACCTCAGGAGGTTCAGCTGGGAAGACCGACACACTAATGTGTTCTCTCTGCAGCCAACATCAGCAGTATAGAAGTGCAGGTCATGAAACACCAACTCCACTGTGTGCATATGCCTGACGCTCGCCTCCCAAAGCAAGTACTCTTCTCTCAGTTAAATCAGGGAAGAAGGGCTCCAGCGGAAGCACTTCAAAGACATACTGAAAGTACTCCTTAAAAAGGGAGGCATCAACCCAACAAACTGGGAGGATTTGGTGCAGAACAGAACACAGTGGCGCCACGCCATACACCAAGCCAAAGCTCACTTTGAGAACAGACGTGCTTGTGAGACAGAGAAGCAAAGGAAAAAAGAAAGGGCACAACAGTCCAGCCAACAACTGTCTCCTCCAAGATTACACCTGTCACTTCTGGGGGGAAATCTGCAGGGCATGAATTGGGCTCCTCAGTCACTTAAAAACCCACCCCAATGAACCCCCTTGGCAGACATCATCCTTGCATCGGGGGATAGCTGAAGAAGATAGCTACACATACCCTGTGAGGTTCTGCCAGTGGTGTACAGTGTAAACGTTGCCTTAATGTAAATCAGCGAGTCTGTTTATTATGCTTATCACGTGGGCAGGTGGCGTATGTGTGCATTCGGTACAAGGAGCTCCTGGCCCTCAGAGACTGTGTATGGGCTTTGGAGGCCAGAGTGGCTGAACTGGAGGAGCTAAAGGAGATAGAGAAGTACACAGATGAGACTTTCCAGGACACAGTAGAATGGTCCCACCCTGAGTCTGACAGTCTCTGCTGTTGAGGAGGGTGAAAGTCTGAGGGAGAACATCCAACTGGAGCTGAGGGAAACAATCCCAAAGTTGAGACCCTCCTTCCAGATGATGATGTGGTATCCTCTCGCACTGAGGATACCTCTCTGGGGAAGGGAACTCCAGTTATTAGGAAGAGACCGGTAATAGTTAGCTGGGTTTGCGATGATCGGTGGCTTGCCTGCCTGGTGCGAAGGTTGCAGGTCTCTCAAGACATCTAGATAGACTTATGTCTAGTGCTGGGAAGGAGCTGGTAGGTGTAGTACATGTAGGTACCAATGACATAGGGAAGGATAGGAGAGAGGTCCTGAAGGCTAAATTTAGGCTGCTAGGTAAGATTGAAGTCCAGAACCTCCATGGTAGCATTCTCTGAAATGCTTCCAGTTCCACGTGCTGGGCTAGTTAGACAGAACTGCGGGGTCTCAATGCATGGATGAGACAATGGTGTAGGGAGGAGGTGTTTAGATTTATTAGGAACTGGAGAAACTTTTGGGAAAGGGGGAGCCGATACAGGAAGGATAGGTTCCACCTAAACCAAAATGGAACCAGATTGCTGGCACTTAAAATTAAAAAGGTCGTAGAGCAGTTTTTAAACGGCTGCGGGGAAGCTGACAGGTGTGAAGGAGCCCGTGGTTTGGACAGAGACATCCCTTAGGGAAGGAACTATTAATGGAGATTCTCTGTGTCCTAGTAAGGAGGAGAGGATGGAAAATGGAAAAAATACGGGTAGGATCTGATATGAGTGTCCCATTCAATTACATCAAGTAATGGCAGACAGCTAAAAAGTGACTCGTTTTTAAAGTGCTCATATTCAAATGCTAGAAGTCTAAATATGAGTGAACTAGAGTGCCTTGTATTAAATGAGGATATTGATATAATAGGCATCACAGAAACTTGGTAGAATGAGGATAAACAATGGGACATAGTAATACCAGGGTACAATATATATCAGGAGGACAGAGCAAGTCATGCTGGTGGGGGAGTAGCACTGTGTGTGAAAGAGAGAGCATAAAGTGAAGTAAAAATCTTAAATGAACCAAACTGTACCATAGCATCTCTATGGATAGTAATTCCATGCTCAAATAAGAAAACAGCAGTAGGGATATGCTACCAACCACCTGACCAGGATGGTAATAGTGACTGTGAAATGCTCGGGGAGATTAGAGAGGCTATAAAAATAAAACTCAATAATGGGGGATTTCACCTATCCCCATATTGATTGGGTACATATCACCTCAGGACAGGATGCAGAGATAAAGTTTCTTGGCACCTTAAATGACTGCTTCTTGGAGCAGCTAGTCCTAGAACCCACAAGAGGAGAGGCAATTCTTGATTTAGTCTTAAATGGAGCACAGGACCTGGTCCAAGAGATGAATATAGCTGGACTGCTTGGTAATAGTGACCATAATATAATTAAATTTAACTTGTGGCGGAGAAAACACCACAGCAGCCCAACATGGTAGCATTTAATTTCAGAAAGGGGGACTGCACAAAAATGAGGAAGTTAGTTAAACAGAAATTAAAAGACAGTGCAAAAAGTGAAATCCCTGCAAGCTGCATGGAAACTTTTTAAAGACACCATAATAGAGGCTCAACTTAAATGTGTACCACAAATTAAAAAAAACAGAACCAAAAAAGTGCTATCGTGTCTAAACAACAAAGTAAAAGAAGCAGTGAGAGGCAAAAAGGCATCCTTTAAAAAGTGGAAGCGAAATCCTAGTGAGGAAAATAGAAAGGAGCATAAACTCTGGCAAACGAAGTGTAAAAATATAACTAGGAAGACCAAAAAAGAATTTGAAGAACAGCTAGCCAAAGACTCTCGAAATAATTAAATAAAAAATTGCTAAGTACATCAGATGCAGGAAGCCTGCTAAACAGCCAGTGGGGCCACTGGATGATTGAGATGCTAAGGGAGCACTCAAGGACAATAAGGCCATTGTGGAGAAACTAAATGAATTTTTTGCATCGGTCTTCACGGTTGAGGATGTGAGGGAGATTCCCAAACCTGAGCCATTCTTTTTATGTGACAAATCTGAGGAACTGTCTCGGATTGAGATGTTAGAGGTGGTTTTGGAACAAATTGATAAATTAGACAGTAATAAGTCATCAGGACCAGATGGTATTCACCCAAGAGTTCTGAAGGAACTCAAATGTGAAATTGCAGAACTACTGACTGTGATTTGTAACCTAGCATTTAAATCAGCTTCTGTACCAAATGACTGGAGGATAGCTAATGTGCCGCCAATTTTTTTAAAAGGGCTCCAGAGGCGATCCTGGCAGCTACGGGTCAGTAAGCCTGACTTCTGTACCATGCAAATTGGTTGAAACTATAGTAAAGAGCAGAATTGTCAGACACAGATGAACATATGTTGGGGAAGTCAACATGGTTTTTGTAAAGGGAAATCATTCCTAACCAATTTATTAGATTTCTTTGAGGGGGTCAACAGTAATGTGGACAAGGGGGATCCAGTGGATATAGTGTACTTGGCTTTCTGAAAATCTTTTGACAAGGTACCTTCGTATATGGAAGCAAAGGGGCAAATAAAACACACTAATTTACATGATTTGGCAATAGTGTATCAATTGGTAAACTTAAATCAGAGTGCAAAATCAGAGCTATCAGTTAGCCACGCATGATTGTTGTCAATGAATTTTTAAACATTCTTCAATACCATAATTGCTACCCTTTTGGCTATCTCCACCGCTAGTTTTTTTTTTTTTTGGCTCTGAACACTCAAAACAAATTATATAAATTCTATTTGCAGTTAAATTAAATGTGATCTCAGGAAAATATTCAGCAAGGCTTTTAGAATCATGTGCTGCATGACTGTTTGGTTTCTGCTGAGAACATCAAAATACTGAAATAACAAACTATTTCAGTAATAGGGTACAACTATTTGAGTAGTTTACTAAACAAAAGTTAATATTGTAAGAGTCATTAGGGAGTTATGGCAACAATATACTAAAATTCCATAGTTACACAATTTTAAAAGTGCAAACTTTATTGATGCAAAACTTTTGTATCTGCTTGTGTTATAAAACAAAATAAGCAAAAGGTGAGCCTCTCATTTAATTCTGTTTCCATTATAGCACCTCTGCATGTTTTTTTTTTTTTTCATTTCAGCATCTACCTTTGCTCAAGCCCGTGCTGCTGAAATCAATGCTATGTTGAAGGCAGTTACACAGAAGTCTTCCAATTCGTTAGTTTTTCAGACTCTGCCTAGGCACATGCGAAGACGAGCCATGAGTCACAATATTAAGCGCCTACCTAGACGGCTCCGTGAGATTGCCAGAAAAGAGGTACAAGGTCACTTACAGCATTTGGTGTCCAAACATGACTTGTCTACAAACCATCGTTCGGTTAATTTTAAGTATTGTTTTGTCTGTTTTTTCCCTTCCTGCTCTTAGTTTGTGCATGGTTCCTCAAACTTGTTGTTACTACCACTGCCAAGCCTAGTATTCCTAATGTGTATTCTGTGTAATATAAGGGTGACTGACTAAACGGCAGTGAAATGCACGGTAGCCCTCAGCAATTGCTTTAAAGCAATCAATTATTTCTTTAAACAAATCTGTATTTGATAAAATGACTGGTTCTGAAATCAAAAGATCTTGTCACTGCAAAGATTCTGAACTCTGAATATAATTTCAAGTAATTTTTTTCCAAAATACAAATGTTTATACTAATTTATTATGTTGTATTAAATACAGTCATGAATAGTGCAGGACTCTCTGTTCAACTCTGCTGGTGCACTTGAAGACTGATTTTCAACACCCTCGGTCTTTCTGTATATTAGTTATCAATGTACAGTATATTTGAATTTTTGTGCAGAAATTTGGACAATAGGCAATCAAACTCTTTTTTTTTTTTTTTTTTTTTTTCTCCCCCCTGATAAAATTCTAAAATTAATTTTTAACCTCGATGTTCTTGGGTGAAGACTAGCAAGCTTTGTTTTTTTTTTTGTAAGTGTGTAAAATGAGATTTCTCTCCCCAAAATTAAAAAAACCTTAATGATGAACAATAAATCATATTATATACCATATGTTTAAGCTATAAATGTGTTAGCAGTGTTCAATGTCCTCTAATCTAGAACAGCCATTCTCTTCTATAGAAACTTGCTTGTGCTTTCAAGCTTGCCACTGAAAATATCCTCCATTCTCCTGAAAACATAGGCAGAGAAAGCTGTACATCAGAAAAAAGAGCATTCGAAGAACAAATGCCGAAAAGCTCGAAGGCGTCACGTAAACCTGGTGGTGGAGTTTAATCGCAGGCAGAAGAAGAATATTTGGTTGGAAACACATATTTGGCATGCAAAGAGATTTCATATGGTGAAGAAATGGGGATATTGCTTAGGAGACAGACCCACAACTAAGAGCTATAGGGCTTGCTACCGAGCCATGACAAAACACTGCCTTCTTCAGGTATCATGATTGCATCAGTTTCACTTACCTTGCCAAGATGATTAAGCAGTTTACCTTTAAATTATAATATATCTCTCACTAGAGCACTCTTGTAGGGAAGCATGTATAATGATTTACTAGCTATTAATATTTGATGTTACAAAATGTCTGTGAGGTGGAGAATGATTGGTGGGAAAGAGAATGAGGCAAACAGACTTTGTCACCATAAAAGCTGGGAAACTAATCCCTAGGATAGCATCTCAAACAGGGTGTTCTCAATGGCAAACATTGTCACGGAATTTGTTTCCTCTGTTGGTCTAACCTCAGACCATTTGGGCCTTACATAAGAAATGCTGGCGGAATCAAAACTGGCAATTTAGCAAAGGAGGTCAAACCTTTTCTCTTAAATAAACAATACAGAGTAAGCAAAATTCAAATTACTATGTGTCTTTGACTTTAATGTTAATTATTTAAGCTCTTGTGTCTGATCAAAGTCTTGAAAGTTATCTATGTAGCATCTCCTTATCAGAGTTTGTTTTTTAAACCTATTCTAACTTCAGTATCTTCTGTTATTTCAGGATTTATCATATTACTGTTGCCTGGAGCTGAATGGAAAAGAGGAGGAGCTTCTGAAGGTGCTTGCTCGGATGTGTAGTATAGATACAGGTAAAACTTCCATAAATATTTTAAAATGAAACTAAGCTTATAGAGACTAAAATTTGACTCATGGTGCAGAAAAATGCAGTACAATAAAAATACAGTATAAACTGAATCCTTGTAACAAAGCTACTACAGAGCTCTGGTTATATTAAGTACTTGAAAAATCATTCTGTGGAGATGATTGGAGGAAAGTAGTGGGTACTAGAGCCGGGATAGCTTATAAGAGACTTGTTAGAATCTCAGCTGTCAGTTGGGAGAGTTTGTCTTTTTACACCAGGATCAGGCCTTCTGGGCTGCAGCTTCTTGCTGGTGGTCCATTTGTAGAAAGGTTTTGAAATAGAAGACGTTTCGTGTGGGTTTTGTTTGTTTTTTGTTTTTATGTGCATATGTTTTTCTCCAGGACCGACTTTTGCAGCTGTGCCTTGTCTGTCTGGAAGGCTCCAGGGCTCTCTGGTCCTTTACCGTGCAGATCGCTACCCTGAGGATTTGCTTGGTCCTATTACTTTCATTTGGAAACCCAAGGATGGGTCTGGTATTACTTCTGAAACTAGACAGCTGTGGATCTGGACACATCCATCCCTTAAGCAGGTATATCTGATTTTTTTTTTTCTCTTTTTTCTTCATAGTTGAACTTCAGGCTTCTTATCTCTCTGAAATCTTCTCTTGGGGAAATCTGAAATGCAGTAACATTTGGGAAAGCTGGATGTGGTATATGGGCACACAAAGAAAAAGTAAAACAATTACATTAATGGGATTTAATAAGTAGCTTTTGAAGCAGCTTGGGCTTTGAGCTTTGATAGTGAAATAAACTTTCCCAGAGTTTCCCAGACAGGATGACAGTTCTATAATTTCTTACTGTGGTCATGAGGTCTCAGGTCTTGAGAAAGTATAATCATGAGATGTGTGTATGGGTAGGGAACAATGGATCATAAGTCATGTGCAGGGAAATGGCCAGGCCCTAATGGCCAAGAAGCCATTTGGGAGCCCTAGCTGTTGACTTAAATTAAGGGAGTCAGAATCGTTTTGGTGGTGTAGCCATTTCCTGTGGGAAAAGCATCTGAACTTGTGGCTGTGACAAAGAACCAGTACCCAAGGAAGGAGGGCTGCAAGAATGGACCAAAGGTCAGACTGACTTCACTTGACCAGGATTGGACAATGCGGTTCGGGGTGTGAAACTTGTGTTCCCCTGATTCAAATCAGAAGATTGCTGGGGCGGTCCTGTGGATAAGGATTGCTGGGGAGGTGTGTGTGTGTGTGTGTGTGTGTGTGTGTGTGTGTGTGTGTGTGTCCCTAGTACAGGTTCAATGCAAATCTAACCTCTAATGATCTGCGGTAATCTTGGGTACATAAATATTCTAAACTTCCCATTGTTTCCAGAAAGGAAAATATAAACTGCTAAGTAAACTACATAGAGACTATAAATAAGCTATTTAATCATTGGTGTTATGTTAACTTGTGATTTGATTGCTGACTGTGTTCATGCAATGATTTTACCAATTGTTGATCTCAAGTTGTTCTCTTTTTAGTTAATCAGTTGTAATTTGTATTAGTCAAACCAAGGAGTTAAAATAACTTAATTTACACTGTAATCTCAATTTTCATATTGTGTAGTACTTTAGGGAAGTACAATACATTAATTAACCTTGTAGATGGGTTTGCTGTTGAACAGAAGGCATAAAACAAAGTTGTTTTGTGTTTGTTTGTTTGTTTGTTTTAAGTGGCAGTGAGGCTTAAAAACAACCTTAATTAAATTGACTTTAAATGTCAATTAAGCATTTGACTCAGGTCCTGAAAACCCTATAATTACTACCCTATTATTACGAATTATAAATGTTGCTGATCTTGCACAAAAACTAAGTTCTTACTAGAATTATTTTCTCTATTCCTTCTGGCTTGTTGCAGTGTCTCCTAATGCAATGGTTAATTGTATGCTTGAAGACGGTTTTTCCCCGCCTGTAACAAGCTAAGCTAGGAACATCTTTATTGTAGATTTTTGTGGTCTGGCATTTAACTACATAACTTAAAATTCTGTAATTAGCACACATTCTTTGTCCAAAAAGTCATTGGAGCAGAGGGACTGGATCCTGAATCTTTCACCTCTCAAAGGTGTGTTCTAGCCACCAGACTATAGAGTTGTTCTCATGCTTACTGGGGGGGAAAAAAGAGCAATTCATTTATTTATCCAGGCTGGAACAGCTTCAACAAGAGGGACAGGGAGTCCCACTTCAGACTGTCGCAAAGCCCAGCGGCTAAAGCGCTTACCTTAATGGTGGCCAATCCCAGTTCAGGTCCCTTTTTTCCCCCCACTGGTGGAGAGGAGACTTGAACCAGGGATCTCTCACATCGGTACCCTAACCACTGGGCTAAACATTATGATGGAGGTTTTCTTCTTTCTTACCCCAACCCAGCATTTTATGTATGCTTCTCTACAGCAGCCTGATCCAGTAGTTGAGGTCTGAACGTGCTTCCAGATCAGGCCCCACAGGCAAGTTAGGTGGAAGAACACCTGTCTTCTCTCAGTTTGTGCATTGCTCTGAGGCGTAGGTATCTGGACACCTGGTGTGGCCGTGCAGTGCACGTGCTCGGAGGCGGAAACATAGGTACCCAGGGAACTTTCACTGCAAAAATGTAGGCAGCGCCAAGTGAGTTTAAGTGCCTACAGGGTTTGAGGGCAGCAGGGGCTTTATGAATTCCAGTGGGGCCTGATTCTGAGTTTTGGACATGTAAAATGGCAGTGAGGTGAATATAGCCCTTATAAGGAAGGTAAAGCAGCACAACATAATTCTAAAACTGTATCTTAGATTTGTATCTTACAAATAAATTGCTAATTTTGCTCATGCAAACTCAATATTAATTTTTTCCTTAGGACATACTGACTGAGCTAAAAACAGTCTTTCAGTGTTCAGAGCCTGTAGAAACCTGTTCCCCTGAACCAATTGTCACATTGCTTCAAGAAGAAAAACAAACAGATGTAGCTATGATAGTTGGCAAGAAAAGGAAGAGAGAAGACAATGAAGGAGAAAAAGCTGTACCAGTGAAAAAAATCATTGGTGATGGAACCAGAGTTCCACTTGAGTCATACTGCTGGACATCACAGACTACTGGTGTTGTGATCAGGTACATTCGTAGTACCAGAAATTATTAACCTTAGAACTTGAAATTAGCTAGAATCTCTGATTTAAAATCCTGTTTACTGATGTGCTATTCATACAAACTGCATGAATGAACACTTAAAGTTTCACTTCTGTATTTTTATCTTTTTCAGTGATTTGACCATGGAGATTCTCCGATATCGGTTGATTGGCCCGCTCTCGCACTGTGTCCTTACAGAAGCACTGAAAACTGCTTCTATCCAAACTGTAAGGAAATCAGCAATTTACACGTCTTGTGATGCACAAGCTATACCACTAGAATAGTAATACCAGTAATTCATACTTAGACTTTTTAAGACCAGAAGGGACCATTAGATTATCTAGTCTGACCTTCTCCTTCCTATCACAGGTCATTACATTTCATCCAGTTACTATCCCTATATTGAGCCCAATAACTTGTATTTGACTAAAGCATACTTTCCATTCAAGTGTCTTATTTGGGGGCTCCTGAAGAAATCAAGAGTAAAAAAATAAAGCTAACAAAACTGCATTGCTGTGGAGCAAGCACTCAAGTTTTGAGAGTAGTCGTGTATTACAACATTCATAAGCTGGCCAGGCAGTTTCGAGGTTCACTCTGTCATGCTGTAGACTAGTGTTTCTCAACCAGCAGGTTACCACCCCTAGAGGATGTCATGAAAGGCAATCAAAGGGGTTGCGAGCCATTGAAAATTTGTTATAATCTAAAGCAAAAAATATGTTTTCATGCACACCCTTACCCTTTAAGGTCAAGTATTTTCTTGAAACACACAAACAGGCTTACTGTTTTTCTCTTATTTTTAACATACTTTTTTTTTATAGTAAACATAAAGGGGGGTCACAAATCTCTGACATGAATAACGGGTCACCAACCTAAAAAGGTTTGAGAAACACTGTAGACTGTTACTAATTCTTCAGTTTTGGGTCAAAGAATTAAGCTGGCTGGTTTTTTGCTGAAAAGACTGGAAAATGCAGTATTATAGGAATTAAACTCCAGTTTCCAGTTTAGATATCAGTAAAAATGGAGTTTCCATTCAAAATTTGAGGAGGAGGAAAAGCATGTTTTGTGACAATTATCTGATGTACATATACATACAAACACTATAGAAAATTAAGTCGGCATTTGGATCTACAAAACCCTTCAGGGGCCACTTAGCGTCCCTCACAGGAAATCATTGTTTTCCAGGAGATGGCAGATGCAGAAACAGAACTTAACAACTGGTGGGTAGAAAACTGCAAGAATTCTGAGAAGGTGTCTCTTCATCAACGTCAAGAAGCCATTTTCGAGTTGTTGCAAGGTATGTAGTAGGGGATTTGAGGAAGGAAACAGAAATCTTCAAACTATGATACAGTTTAGTAACTGACATGGTACACAACTAACGCTTCTAACTCTGTAGAAAAGTCTCGTGCCTTTTATTTCCTCTGAAAAAGTTGATTGACATTTTGTATGTTTTTAAAAAAAAAAAAAAAGCACATGGAAAATTCAGTTGTCCTCTAGAGTTACTGTGCCAAAATTGGAGAATAAATTCAGTCATTAAAGTGTGAAACAGTTACTTCATTTCTGAACTAAGTGCAAATCTTGATGTAACCTTAACTAACATTGCTACTGTTGTCTATCCACAATACTGGGTGTCTATTAAACTATTAGTGATTCTTCAAAAATATATATTAAACTGTATATTGCCTCTCAGGCTTGCAAAGGTATCCGATCCCAAGGCAAAAATATATCAAGTAAAGAATACAGAGAAGACTGTTTCAGTTCATTGTTTTTTCCTATTGGTAATGTCCGTTTTACGGTGATGTGCATTTGTGTATTTTAAAGGCATAAACTCTCCATCAGAAATTGCGGCAGGTACAATACTGGGCCTGACTGTTGGGGATCCTCGAGTGAATTTGCCAAAAAAGAGCTCAAAAGCCATGCCAAATCCAGAAAAATATCAAGGTAAAGAGTTTAATTCATATTGTGACTGTAATAAAACAAAATAGGGTATGAGATCCAATTTATCCCCTGCACTTTCTGTTATTTCCACTTAGTCCACCCTTCTGTGTATTGCATGTTGTCATTCTTTCCTGATGACACTCAAATTCCAAACACGTGTGTTTTTTTTTTTTTTTGTTTTTTTTTTGCTGCATGTGAGAACAGAAACTGCTTGAAAACTATTTAGCTTTAAGGATAGCAGTTGTAAGGAAGGGACTTGCACCGAAGCTGGTCTTGTGCTCAATGGAAGCCTCTGTCTAACCATACAGATGATCCAGGTTCGAATCCTGGCAAGGCCAACCAGGTGCTAAAAGTTAAGATGTAACGCTGCCAGTTTCTGTTCTGCTTTGATCATAGTGGCACTGCTTGTATCTGTACAAGAAAAGATCTAGTGTTTCCACTTTAAACTCCCTGTCTGCTGGAGGTTAAAACTTAACTGCAAAAGTTTATTACTTGAGAAAGGGGAACTAATGAAGTTAGACAGGAAAAACACAAAGCACACTTTATAATCTAATGTATCTGTCTTCACAAGTTTATTAAAATGACGTCACAGTAGTCCAGTATAGACTAATCTGAGTATCTCAAAATGAAAGCAGTTGCATACAATGGGAACTATATAAGTTTAGTAATATGTAGGCATGTTGAGTTAAGGAATAATAAAATATTGCCATGGTTGTTCTGTCCACTTAGGGGAACATAGCAGTAAGCTAGCTAATAGCAGAGAATAGGAAAACTATAAGGCCCCAGAGACTTGGAAATCTTTTCTTTGATGGACTTCCTCCAGAATATTGCTAAAACAATCTTCCCTTCCTGTCGCTTAGACTGTTACCTATTCCATCCACAAACCTTCCATGGAAAATTCAGTCTTCATCTGGTTCCTGTCAGGGCTGTACAAAACTCCCTTCGTACCTATGTCTGCTGTCTTCATTCCACAAGCCTCCCCTTTGTATCCGTCTTCCTTTCTACCTCGTGTGCCTGGAACAGTCTACCTCGTTTACCATTTTGTCCACCTTTTTTTTTCATTCACATCCCTTTTTAATATGTTGCTGTATCCCTGACCCTTACTATATTTAAAGTGAAACCAAGTCAGCTATAACCCATTATGGATCAATTAACAAAAAATTGGTTTGGAAAGGCAAGGGATTTAGTTGTTCTGAGTGGCCACCCCCACCACCATGCCTGTCACCAGGAATAAGGCTTGCATCTTGCTTACAATGTCTGAGAGGGTGCTCTCCAGATGGCAGGAGCAGTGGGACACCATCCCACTGCTGAAGAGAAGTTCATCAGTTACAAGGTAAAGGAGACTAGAACTAGAGCCCTTCCCTGCCCAGGAAGGAGAGTCAGGGACCAGCATAATGTGAAGGATTAAGGAGCACCTCCTGCCCCCACAAATTGGAAAGGAGGCAGAAGAAAGGTCCCTAGCCCTCTTCACCTCCCTAGTAGGTGAGCCAGTTTCTCCCCAAAAAAGTCACGGTCACGTAGGAAGTCAGGAAAACAGATGCTGCTTTCCTTGCTCCTGATTATTCTTCCCACCCACTTCTTAATGCAGTTGGCCTCTGTCCCCTGTTGGGGATTGTCCTTTATCTGCTGAGGAGAAGGTAGCCTGTATCTGGTAAGCCCTTTTGATCCTTCTCCCCCCCCCCCCCCCCCCCCCCCCCCCCCCCCCCCCACCACGCTCAAAGGATTTCACTACCCGCCCTATGGCCACACAAACAATTCCATGCCAATAAAGGGGAGTAGACTCGGGAACAGAGGAGGTAGCCAGATACAGCCCTCTTCTCTTGGGAGAAGACAGAAAGGTCATCCCAGCAAGGGGCAGAGAGGCCAGTGGCAATCCTGCCAGTAGCACTAAGGAGGGAATGGGGAATATTCAATGCTAGGCAGTGAAAATAGTTGTTGCTTTCCTGCTCCCTGTCCTGAATGACTGGGACAGGCACACTCCATAGACAGGCAGATCTGAGGAACTGTTTGCAGCCTCTGTTGGCTTGTCTGTTGTGGCTGTGAAAGGGAAACCCCAGAGATTCCTGTTCCTCCCTTGTCTGGGTTACTCAAGACTGGAGTAATAGTCACTGGTATCCCTCCTGCCTCTCCACCAGTTGTTGGCTAGACATTGGGTTAGGGAGGGAACTGTTGATCCTTACCCCTAAGATAGCTGTAGGGGACATTACTACTATCTCAACCCTACCCTGTGGATGCTGAAGAGCTTTTCTCTGCAGCAGCTATGGGTACCTCTTGCTACCTATTTTTTTTTTTTTTTTTCTGCCATGGTGGGCCTCCCTTATAAAGAATTGGGCCTCTTATTGAAATAGAGGTGGACAATCCAAATCCTCCCACTAACTCACTCCTTTTTAGAAAATACATATGTTTGGGATTATAGTTGCTGGACTCACCACCTCCTTCACGGAAGTCTTTAATTGATAATTCTTCAAAATAAGAATGTTACGTGTGTGATGGAAAAGAATACAGAACATAATCCAGTTATATCAAAATACAGCATCTTATATGTTTGCACACAAACAACATATGTTGTCAAATTGTGTTCTACTTAAGTTAGTTTGTGTTCTCCTTGTGGCTTGGATCTTGTCTTTCTATTTATTATTATTATTATTACTACTACTACTACTACTACTAGGAAAAAACATGTTTAGTTGCTTCTCTAGGCTGAGATCATTGCAGCACACACCAGCGGCTCCGGGTTGGCTGGTTGGCTTGCTAGCAGGCAGGCAGGAAGCCAGGCCAGCCAGTTTGGTGCCCTAAATTTGTCAAAATAGACACCTTCCCATGGAACATCTCCATGTTGACAAATCAGCATTTTCCAACAGAAAAACATTCCCTCAAACTTACAACCAGCTCTACCTCTAACCTTGTGTCCCACCCTTCCATCCCACTAACTAACATTCTGAGCCCCCTGTGATGGGTTGGATCACCGAAAACCCCTTGGGAACTGCCAACTGATGTGCTGAGACTACCTCTGAGCCTGTTTTCCCTGGCAGCTTGGGACTTCAGTGCCCCGCCTGGTTCGAGCCAGACACGCTAGCCTGCTACAAACACAGACTCAGGTCTGAACTACGTCCCTGTACAAGAGTTTGCCGGGGCTCGACCCTCTCCGGGGCGGCGGGGAGCCACACCGGCTCACTACATACCGGTGAGCTGGGGAAACTTGTCAGGCCGTGGGTCTCCCTCGGCAGCTCTTGCTGTAGCTGGAAGAACACGGTAAGCCTGGCCCTGCTCAGGGTGGGCAATAAGACTGTCAGGAGCTCAGGCCCTCAGTCAGGGCTGAGCAGCAAGCAAGAGTGTTTAGCCCGGGCCCTAGGTCAGGGCGGGGCAACAAACGCTGAGTCAGAAGCTCAGACCCTCAGTCAGGGCTGAGCAACAATAGTAGGCCCAAGCCTCAAAAGGCCTGGGAGAGGGGGAGACTGCCGCCCACGGGTTGGGTGGCAGGGGGGACACAAGCCCTCCCACTCCACTGCGTCCCAGCCCGGGGCCCTAGCAGCGGCAGAAGGCCCACTGCTTAGTCAGTGGGGATCCTGGCCACAACACACTGACATAGACTCTGGCAGTGCTGCAGCCAGACTGGGGTCGGCTGCCCCCCGGGCTACTTCCACACTCCCCCTCGGGGCCTATCTGGGTCCTGGCGTCAACTTCTGGGGGATCCAAGACCATGGGTTTGTCAGGGCAGGGATTGATCGGCTGGCCTGGCAGCTCCTCCGGATAGCGGGCACAGGGCAGGCCCGGCGGCTCCTCCGGATAGCAGGCGCAGGGCAGGCCCGACCAGTCCTGGCGGCTGCCTTGGGCCATGGGGTCTTCCCAGTCATGAGCTATGCTGGAGATATCTGGTCTCTCCGGTGGCGGGGGCCTGACTGAGCTGTGAGGGCGAGCTTTTATACTTCCGGGTCGCCGCCTGACCCTCTGAGGGGCGGGCTCGGAGCTCCCTAGCTCCGCCCATTCCGGCCTCCGGATGGGCTCTTCCCCCCTCTGGGGCGGCAGGGAGCCACACCGCCTCACTACAGTCCCCCAAAAGCCGCAGGCTTAACTGAAAACAGCTTAAGAAGTGCTCCTGTCTCCAGCACTCAGATGCCCAGCTTCCAATAAGCTCAAATAAAGCTTATACAGGGTGAACTCATAACTTGTTCACCCTCTATAACACTGATTTAAAAAAAAAAAAAGTCCTTAATATATTTTAACCTGGTAGGCCATATTGGTGTGGATAAATACAGACACTAAAAAGTGCATTGCTAACAGGTCTCTGTCGGATTGTAAATTTAAATTACCCTAAATAACGGGCTCCATACTTGTTCCCCAACAAAGGGTTTACGACCATTTTTCAAAGGTAATTTAGGATTATGTATAGGTAAAATGTAATTCCAAAAAATCCACTTAAAGAAATAATGGCAATCATAGCTTTGAGACAAACCAGCAACTTTGAAGTTTAAGTGTCTGTCTTTAATGCCTTTCTGAGGAGCAATGGCAAAAGATGATGACTCCCAGCATCTTTAACGCAACAAGTTTTTTCTCTACCAGCTCCCCAAGTGTGAACATTGAATCTCTTTTCTACCCCCAGCTTGAATTGGAGGCAAAACATCACTACCTCTAATTCACTTGTCACAAAACACATATTTATATAAACATTTAGATTCCCCTTAGCCCACTGAAAACAGAAGCATGTGCCAAAAATGTAAAAGAATTTTACTGTTCCTTCCCCACCCTATTAATTGTACAGAAGCCTTTGCAGATAGGGGCACGCCAATGGCAATCTACAGTGGTACTATGATTGCTGCCACATCTGAAGTCCCCTTCAGTGGAGCATTCTGTGGGCATATTAGATGAGCAGCAGACACCAATTTGGTTGACTTAATATACCCTCTCTCCACACATTCATGTCATACATCATTTGAAAACTTATTATGTCCTCTTTAAGCTGAAGTATGATGTGTAGCTGTTAAGAGGTGCTATCACCATGGAAATGGGGATAAACAATTACACCATGTTAAAATGACCACTTTGAAATATTTGCAATCAGTTCTGTTAATGTAATTACTCTATTTCAAGACATAAGATTGGATTTCTTTGACTTCAAACCCTCAAAACAATCTAAAGGGTAAAATAAAATCTAATACAGTTGTACAGGTTATTGTTGAAATGTAGTAGCACAGGTAACATTTCTTATCATTATCCTCTCATTCATCATTATGATCTCTCAAGTGTGTGGGCTACCACAATCTTCATTGCCTTGCCATGCACCCAGTTCTGTGCAGGGAAGATTGTTTTGACTACAGACACAGTTGATTATGCAACAACCCATACAAGTATAGGCACTTATAAGGTCTTGTAGAAGCTCACATGTCATTGAGCTCTTGCATACAGAAAGTAGTTCATCATCCACGTTTTTTTTTTTTTTTTTTTTCTAACCATGGTGATAGAATATCTGGTTTACCTGCGTGCAAAGACATCCAAATGTTTGCTAAAATGCTTTTTTGACATGCTCTTCAAAACTGTCCTCACATGGTGGGAGTTTGGCCAGTGATTTGTCCTCTTTGATAGCTAAATTAAGGGGCAAGCAATTCAGGTTTCTGTGGGTCTACTTTTTTCATGCTCTGATCATACAGCATTGGTACCAACTTCCTTGCTTCAGAAATTGCAGCTTTTCTGGTGTGCTCTCCCGGTTTGGGAAGATCTCTGAAGCACTAAACTCACTTTGTTTTGACAGCATTTTAACACACTTTTCCCTCAATACCAAATAGGGATGATAGTCACCTCCTGTTAGTGTGTACAGCAGGAAGTATGTTGCAGAAGTCAGGAGTGTATGCATCACAAATTGCATGCACAGATCTGAAGCAATGCTCTTCAGTTGTGCTGATAATGGTGCCTGTTTCAATCCACATGTTATCTCTGTGTTCCATTTTTTGGAAAGTAGTGAACAGCAAGGACTAAAACATTTGTGTCAGGTGACCTAATTATTAGGGTTCCTTTGACACAGAGGGTATGTCTACACAGCAACTAGACACCCGCTGCTGGTCCATGCTAACTGACTCAGGCTTGGGCTGCAGGGCTGTTTCATTGCTGTGTAGACTTCAGAGCTGTGGGACCCTGCGGGGTGGGAGGGTCCCAGAGTTTGGGCTCCAGCCTGAGCCTGGAAGTCTATACAGCAGCGAAACAGCCCTGTAGCCCCGTGATCCCAAGTTGGCTGGCAACTGTGGAGTTTTTCTTTGTTGTATGGACATATCCCAAATTACCCAAAAGTCATATTGGCACATACAGCATGTAGATACATACACATGCATCTGACGAAGTGGGTATTCACCCATGAAAGCTTATGCTCCAATACATCTGTTAGTCTTAAAGGTGCCACAGGACTCTCTGTTGCTTTTTACAGATCCAGACTAACGCGGCTACCCCTCTGATACTTGACAGCATGTAGAAGCATCCTTGTGTCCACTTTCTCTTGAGTACTGTCCAAGCCTTGGCCTTCTTCACACCTCTGCTGGTGATGGACTTTGTTCCTTTATCATTGGAAAAACCTCAAGCAAAATGGAATGTTTGTGCTGGGTGTGCTCCTACACTCTCAGGTGCATTTTGAACCATGTGTTTATAAGTGACTGCCTGTTGGATGCCACGTTTAGAAACATTTTCCATGGATGCACAATGCGTGCACCAATCATCTGATATTTCTTGCATCCAACATTTGATCCTGTCCAGCGCTGTCTTTCGGTGGTTTTCACGGAGTTACTGTTATCATATCTGTCGATCACTTGGATTGCAGAATTAGCTTTGTCAGATCTTTTTAGGACCTGTCTCAGCTATTCAGCAGCCAGTTCATCAAATGTGTGGAATTTGTCTCCAGCCATCATTTGTATGATAGCCCTGGCATTTCAGATGTACGCTTTCGTGTCTTTGTTGCATGCTCTTAGATCATGAATTCTTTTAGCTTGAGCTTCCAGCTGATACCCTAATTCACCTTTCTCTGTTCTTCTCATTGTTCCATCATCATGGAAAAGGGACATAGGAACAGGTCCTATTGGGTGGCTAAGAACAGTTGCCATTGAGACATAATGTCTGCCTCTCCTTAAGAATAGGGCTCTGCAGAAAACAGTTTCTGGACTGATAGCTGCTCTGATTTTCCCTCCCTTGCCAGACTTAAATTTGATGGTCTTGGCCATGTCAGCAAATGTTTTGATGCTAGATTTCTTGACTGGGCTGAAGAACTATGTCGTCTGAATCCAGAAGACCTCTCACAAATTTCTCCATTTGTTCTTCACCAACATCTGCTATTTTCAGCAGAGACTCTTGTACATCTGTACATAGTGCTCAACAGGACCATACCTACAGGACCTCTGGCTGTGATTCAGGGTCATATGTGTTTTGTCCTGTTGTTGATGACTTTGGTTGGTAAGAGCTGTAACGTGCTCTTCATTCCTCTTCATTTCAGAGACAAGAACTTGTTTGTGGACTTTGTCTTCCCTACTTCTTGTTAGGACACTTTTCTTCTCATAGCTTTTGCATATTCATAATGTGAAGCTGTGTATTGTCATTTCTAACACTAATACTGACCTGTGCATACGTGTCACTGAATTAAAAAGCTAGGTTCTAGAATATTTCAAAGGCTCGTACTGCATTTATAGGCAATTACAAATTAAAACCTTTTTCCAAGCAGACTAGATGCTACATTGTATGTACAAAAGCTTACACATGGAGAAACTCTACCTTAGGAATTCATGTACATTCTCATCACTATACAGTACAAACTCTGCGCATGCAATCTACTATTACTGGTGCAAACCTTCAGTGAGAGACTAATCTGGTCAGCAAATTTCAATTGAAAACTATTATAACTAAAACTTGTGAGGTACTTTTTCACTTTGCATATTCCGACTTGTTAAACATTTCATGTTAGTATACTGAAAAATGTTGATATTTCCATTTTTGCCACATGCTAAACAGCTTCATCATTTCTGGGGGGGAAAAAAAACATGAAAACAGATGATAAATCTTTTAGTATATGGTTGTTTTATAACTTTGACCAATAAACACTACATTAAGGTGTTGAAATTAACTTTGTCAACCAAATTGGTGTCTGCTGCTCATCTAATATGCCCACAGAATGAAAACTGTGGTTATAGTCATGTTTGCAATGTTTCTAGAACTGTGCAAAAAATGAAACTTTCTTATTTTGGGTACCATTGTTTCACCTTGTCTACAGACTTATGGCATCACTGGACAGCTCCATGTCAGAACTCATCTAAATGTACATAAAATAAGCTTTCAAATGATATATGATGTAGGTGGGTGCAGGGTGCGTACATTAAATTCCAAAAGAGAAGTGCTGAATGCCCATACCTACCTCACACCAGTGGGCAACAGAAATGTGCTTCTGCCCATCTCAACAGGAGCAACCCATGAAAGAAGCCCCAAACCTATTATAATTTTATTACTGGTGAAGCAGTGAGCCCTTTTCAGCCAACCCCACTGTGGAACATCCTGTGCTAAAGGTGCTTTGAGTGTTCCCAAAGCAACATTCACAATTTGGAGCATGTAGTACATTTTAACACTTTTCCTTTCGGGACTTTGCAATGCTGAGTATAAAGCTGTGATCTTTTAATCTAGGTCAAAGTTACGAATGCCCCATGATCATCTGCATTTTCTCCTTCTATAAGATAGCATCCTAAATAAACCATAATTGTCTAATACAAGTCCTAGAACCACATAGGTAAGCGCAAATCTGTGTCTAAGGGTATGTCTACACTACGAGAGTAGTTCGATTTTACTTAAATCGAATTAGCGGAACCGATATTACAAAGTCGAACATGTGCATCCACACTACGAACAGTAATTCGACTTTGTGAGTCCACACTAACGGGGCAAGCGTCGACATTGGAAGCGGTGCACTGTGGGCAGCTATCCCACAGTTCCCGCAGTCCCTGCTGCCCATTGGAATTCTGGGTCGAGCTCCCAATGCCTGCTGGGGAAAAAAATGTGTCGAGGGTGGTTTTGGGTAACTGTCGTCATCCAACCGTCACTCCCGCCCTCCCTCCCTGAAAGGGCAGGCGGGCAATCAGTTCGCACACCTTTTCTGGTGAGTGACAGCGCGGACGCCACAGCACTGCGAGCATGGAGCCCGCTGCAACCATCGCTGCAGTTATGGCTGTTATGAACACCTCGCACCTTATCGTCCACCTTTTCCAGAGGCAGATGCTGAGAAATCAGGCGAGGAGGCTACGGCAGCGCGGTGAGGACATTAAGTCTGAGAGTGGCACAGACCTCTCGCAAAGCACGGGACCCTGCGCCGTGGACATCATGGTGGCAACGGGTCATGTTGATGCTGTGGAATGGCGATTCTGGGCCCGGGAAACAAGCACGGACTGGTGGGACCGCATAGTGCTGCAGGTCTGGGATGAATCACAGTGGCTGCAAAACTTTCGCATGCGTAAGGGAACTTTCCTTGAACTTTGTGAGTTGCTGTCCCCTGCCCTGAAGCGCAAGGACACCCGGATGCGAGCAGCCCTGACTGTCCAGAAGCGAGTGGCCATAGCCCTCTGGAAGCTTGCAACGCCAGACAGCTACCGGTCAGTCACGAACCACTTTGGCGTGGGCAAATCTACCATGGGGGTTGCTGTGATGCAAGTAGCCAACGCAATCGTTGAGCTACTCAAAGGTAGTGACCCTTGGAAACGTGCAGGTCATCATAGATGGCTTCGCCGCGATGGGATTCCCAAACTGCAGTGGGGCTATAGATGGAACTCACATCCCTATCCTGGGACCGGAGCACCAGGCCAGCCAGTACATTAACAGAAAGGGCTACTTTTCAATGGTGCTGCAAGCACTGGTGGACCATAGGGGACGTTTTACCAACATCAACGTCGGATGGCTGGGCAAGGTTCATGACGCTCGTGTTTTCAGGAACTCTGGTCTGTTTAGACGGCTGCAGGAAGGTATTTACTTCCCGGACCACAAAATAACTGTTGGGGATGTGGAGATGCCTATAGTGATCCTCGGGGACCCAGCCTACCCGCTAATGCCCTGGACAGTGAAAAAGAACTCAACTAGCAGCTGAGCAAGTGCAGAATGGTGGTGGAGTGTGCTTTTGGATGTCTCAAGGGGAGATGGAGAAGCTTACTGACTCGCTCTGATCTCAGCGAAACCAATATCCCCATTGTTATTGCAGCTTGCTGTGTGCTCCACAATCTCTGGGAGGAACAAGGGGGAGACGTTTATGGCGGGGTGGGAGGTTGAGGCACATCGCCTGGCTGCTGATTACACCCAGCCAGACAGCCGGGCGATTAGAAGAGCCCAGCGGGACGCACTGTGCATCCGGGAGGCTTTGAAAGCTAGGTTCCACAGTGAGCAGGGTAACCTGTGACTATTAATTTTGTTTAAAGAGAAGCTGAACCTGCCACCGTTTCTTTACCCAGTTAATGCTGACTATCCTCTCCAGTTACATACCCCCTTCACCCCGTTTCCCCCCTTCCAACACACCTTAAAAAATAAAATAAATGGAACTTTGTTCATTAAGACCGTTTTCTTTATTAAGGGTTTCGTGGTAAAGGGTTGAAACTGGGACGCAGACTGTGGTGGGGAGCGGGTGTAGTGATGGAAAGGACGCTTCTAAACTCGAGGAATGACAGGCTCCCGCTCCTAGAGCGGTCTGCAGTGGTGGACTGGTTGTTTCAACCGAGTCTACCAACCCTCCTTTTTGGGACTCGGGGGGGGGGGTTATGTGATTTTGTGGCGGGGGAGGACGGTTACAGATCCCCTGCTGCGTGGCTCTGTCATCCAGGCTAAGGACTGGTGCATAAGATCTGTAACCGCCCTCCCCCGCCACAAACTCACATAGCCCCCCCACACAGAACATGAAAACCACCTCCCAGACTGACCAGGGTGCCTAGTGACTGCAATGTGTGTGTGACATGCTGCTGAACCTGCCCCTGTGTCTGTACCCTGGTAAAGGTGACTGTCCTCTCCAATTACCAACCCCCTTTCCCTCCCTTCAGACACACTCTCCTCTAAAAGAACCTGACGGAAACAGTAATTAACAGAAACGTATTTTTTATTAACTACTACACAGTTAGGGGATGACACTGGAACGGGGGCTTGGGTGAGGTGCTTTTGGAGTGAAGGAAAGGACTTATCAAAACTTTGGGAGTGAGAGCCGTCTGGTACTTGAGCAGTCTGCAGGGGTGGAGTGACAGTTTTCACGGCCCCTGCCGCCCCTTCTTCTTGGGACTTTGGGTGAGGGGGGGATGGGACTTTGTGGCGGGGGAGGGCGGTTAGAGAGAGACTGCAGCGGGGCTCTGTCCTCCTGCCTCCGGTCCTGCAGAACATCTACAAGGCGCCGGAGCGTGTCCGTCTGCTCCCTCATTAGTCCAAGCAGCATTTGAGTTGCCTGCTGGTCTTCCTGCCGCCACCTGTCCTCCCGTTCGCTGTGTGATCGCTGGTATTGCGACATGCTCTCTCTCCACTGGGTCTGCTGTGCCGCCTCGGCTCGGGAGCAGCCCCTAAGTTCGGAGAACATCTCGTCCCGTGTCCTTCTCTTACGGCGCCTAATCTGCGCCAGCCTCTGGGAGGGGGATGCCAGGGTAGGTCAGGAGACACTCGCAGCTGTGGGATGGGGAAAAAGGGAGTGAATTCCTCACAAAGATACATTTTTGTGAACAATGAACATAGTCTTTCTCTGTGAACAAGCACCTATCACATGCGCACTCAGGACAAGGTCGAATTTTCGGCCTTCCCATTCACTGCCTGGGGTCTTGGAGTACAGATCACAGAAGCGGGGCAGGACAGCGGAATTCGGGTAGCAGGCGGACATGGTAAGCCGTAGACTTTTGGCTGCTGAAAGCTCAATTTATAGCAGTGCCCTCCTTTCACATTCAAAGCAATGCCCCTAGCGTTGGCCAGTTGCTGCTGCCGGCAATCCGGCCAGCATGAACTCTGCCCCTGTCCCACCCCCCTCGCGGCTGTCCCTGGGAAAGATCCCTGTATGCTACCCCTGTCCCGCCTCCACCGCGTGGCTGTAAACCGCCGGTTACACTTATGTAAAGGAACAGGCAATCAGTCCCAATACTAACATTCTCGTAATTTAAAGCAGGTCACCATGAGTGATATCACTCTGATGGGGATTTCGGACACCGAGAGACTGCGTGAATGCCAGCAAAAACCAGGGCTGTATGCGGCCATGCTGTGCGAGGCACTGATCCCAGAGTACCTGCTGATAGCCTGGCGCGGAAAAGTTTCCTACCATGGAGGACGCAATAAGGCCGCTCTCCGCAGGAACCTGATGCAAAGGCTTTCAAATTACCTCCAGGAGAGCTTCGTGGAGATGTCCCAGGAGGATTTCAGTTCTATCCCCGGACATATTGACCTAATTTTCCAGTAGCTGCACTGGCAAGGACTAAAAAGTAGAGCGCCTAGGGCAAAGTAATCATGAAAAACCCATTGTTAATATTCCATTCCTGTTCTGTTCCAAATAAATGTTTACATGTTTAAAACACTTACCGACTGATCCTTCCCCTGATTCAGGGTCACGGTTAACACCTTGGGAGGGTTGGTAGGGGATCTCTGTAAGGGTGATGAAGAGATCCTGGCTGTCGGGGAAATCAGCGTTGTAAGCGCTGTCGACTGCCTCGTCGTCCTCATCTTCCCCGTCTGCAAACATCTTCGAGGAAGCGGCCGTCGTCAATACCCCATTGTCAGAGTCCACGGTCAGTGGTGGAGTAGTGGTGGCGGCCGCACCTAGACTGCAATGCAGTGCCTCGTAGAAACGGCATGTCTGAGGCTGGGATCCGGAGCGTCCGTTTGCCGCTTTGGTCTTCTGGTAGCCTTGTCTCAGGTCCTTGATTTTCACGCGGCACTGCGTTGCATCCCGGCTGTATCCTCTCTCCGTCATGGCTTTGGAGATCTCGTAGATCTTTGCATTCCGTTTTTTCGATCGCAGCTCCAAAAGCACGGACTCATCGCCCCACACAGCGATCAGATCCAAGACTTCCCGATCAGTCCATGCTGGGGCCCTCTTTCTATTCTGCGATTGCATGGTCACCTCTGCTGGAGAGCTCTGCATCGTTGCCAGTGCTGCTGAGCTAGTCACGATGTCCAAACAGGAAGTGAGATTCAAACTGGCCAGACAGGAAAAGGAATTCAAATTTTCCCGGGCCATTTCCTGTGTGGCTGGTCAGAGCATCCGAGCTCGGACTGCTGTCCAGAGCGTCAGAGTGGTGCACTGTGGGATAGCTCCCAGAGCTATTAGCGTCTAATTCCATCCACACCTACCCAAATTCGACATGGCCATGTCGAATTTAGCGCTACTCCCCTCGTCGGGGAAGAGTACAGAAATCGATTTAAAGAGACCTCTATGTCGAACTAAATAGCTTCGTTGTGTGGACGGGTGCAGGGTTAATTCGATTTAACGCTGCTAAATTCGACATAATCTCCTAGTGTAGACCAGGCCTAAGTCCTGATCTTTATATTAGTAGCCAGATATTTTAACTTTTGGAATTTGACAAACCCTTCCTTGTTTAGGGACTATTGTGGTCATATGGATTTGTGCTGATTAATGGCACTTGGTGTCACCTTAACAGTAAGGAAACACTTGCTTTACTTGTCACATGCGTTTTGACTTCTCTTGGAAACTCCAGCCCCAATGAAGGAGATATTTGTAAGTGTTTGAAATGATATCGTAACAGAAGTCATGTTTGTTTTAGTCTTTCATCCTCCAACTTTGTATTAAGATCTTATTCACATTTTTAGCAAGTCTTTGAATTCATAAAGACTCTGCAGTCTCTCCAAGGTAAATAGTGTAAATAAGTAGTGTTTCTTGTCTTAGTCTTTATTTGTGGATTAGTGTGTTGTGTTATGAAGTGGGTATGGTGCATGTCTGTCCATTTATTTGTCAACAAAGTGTGTTTTGAATAGCTCTTGACTAGTTCTTCCCTGTAGGTGATGTGTGAACACATTGAGAATAACTTGATCCTTTCAAAACTACCTGTGTTTAGATACTTTCCTTCCTGTAGAGGTGACTTCTACCATCATTCCAATAAAAGGAGAGGACCCAGGGAGTGATCCCCAAAGGGATGGACTCCAGGGAAGTCTAGGCTTGTTGAGTGAGTGCTATCCTCTACCTTTATTAAATGGATTCCATGTTTCCTTTTAAAATTCTGTTTTTTTCCAGCAGCAGTTGTTGCCCTGTAGTAGATATTGAAGAGAGCCACAGAACGTAGTACCTTTCTCCTGGCCAACCCTAAGTCTCCTGGCTTACCATCTGTGCTTGCCCAAGAAACACAACTGCTGACCAGATTGTTCTTGAAACTTGGCTTCTTGTGAAGTACAGTAACTTGAGCCCATTCTAAAGGTTTTGATTTGACTGAAATGTGTTGTATTCTGCACATAGATTTTTATCAAAAGGACCTAGCTTTTGAACTGTTGGCCCCTAGTAAAATGTCCAATCTTTTCCCCCTTCACTTGTCTCCTTTGCTTGACTGACTTTGGCTAGCACCACAACTTTGTTATAAAACTAAATTGAATACACTCACATACCTGTAAAAATGCTAATTATATTGAAGGAAATTATTTTTTTCCTATATCTCCCTATACATTTAGGGTTTGTCTACTGACTTTCGGGGACAGGGACAGTGTCTTCTGCTCTTGTATAGTGTTGCGCACTCTGCTGAAGACTTAAGATGGGATTTTTCCAAAGGGCCAAATGGGAATTAGGGGCCCAAGTGCCATTGAATTGAATGTGCACAGTGCTTTACAAGAACATAGTTTAGGACATGATCCCTTCCTTTGTGACCTTACAGACTCTAGACAAAACCGCAAGGGAGAGCCCTTCAGGAGAGGGTGGTTATAAAGAGGCCATTGCTGAGGAGATTTAGGTTTGGGATATTTGGCAGACAAATAGGATTCTTCCAGACATAGGGAACAATGAGAGAGTCTGCACAAAGCCAGGAGCAGAAAGCGGTATGGGTCAGTGAGGAGAAGATTGGAAGGCATGTAGGGCAGGAGTAGAGGGAATTAACACTACAGACATAGGCAGCAGTAGTGATAGCTCCCTGAAAATGACATGAGAAACTTTAACTTCTTGTAGAATATAGAAAGTTGTGAAGAGTTTCAAGGATGGGGCATGGATGTAACTGCTTGAGCGCTCATGCCTTTAACTGAGCAATTAAAGAGGAGAGGCCAAAGAAGAGAAAGTTACAGTAATGAAGCAAAGGGGTTAACTAGGACACATTTGGATAATATAGAGAGAAGCAGATTATAGAGAGACTGGATATGGAGGGAGACAGTCTGCTTATTCTTGTATGCTGTTATAGCATATATAGTTCCAGGATATTGGAGAGACAAGATGGGTGAAGTAATATCTTTTATTGGACCAACTTCTGTTGGTGAGAGAGACGAGATTTATGGCTTATTACAACAGTGTAACTCACTAAACCCCCTTTTTGTCCTCTTACCACAGGGGTGTTAATGGGCCATTTCACTTGAATGGTTCCTTAGAATGTGCACTAATTACTTATGCTAAACCAGGGGTTCTCAACCTTTTTTTTTTTTTTTTCCTGAGGCGCCCCCAACATGCTATAAAAACTCCACGGCCCACCTGTGCCACAACAACTGTCTTCTGCATATAAAAGCCAGGGCTGGCGTTAAGGGGTAGCAAGCAGGGCAATTGCCTGGGGCTCCATGCCACAGTAGCCCACGCAACGCTAAGTTGCTCAAGCTTCTGCTTCAGCCCCGGGCAGTGGGGCTCAGGGCCCCGGGATTCAGCCCTGCATGGCAGGGCTTAGGCTTTCTGTCCTGGGCCCCAGTGAGTCTAACACTCGTCCTGCTTGGCGGACCCCCTGAAACCTACTTGTGGCTCCGCAGGGAGCCCTGGACCCCTGGTTGAGAACCACTGTGCTAAACTATCTATTCAATCTTGTATTTAGCTGCTTATCTTTGTCATTCTTATGTGATCATAGTTGAATACTGTTCCTATTTCAGCATCATCACCAGATGAAAGAAATAAATGTATCTGTTACTAAAATTATTTTCTCAAATCCCTGTGGATATTCGCTTTTTACATCTAGAACAGAATCCTCTAGATTTATGCTCTCAAGTTTAAGGCATCCTAACTTCTGGAAGATCTAATCATTATTTTTTGTGTCTGCCTTCTGTGATTATATGAAAACCTAACTTCAGGAGTGCTTTGGAGGTATCCTCTTGATAGCTCTGTAGGTATTCAAGGGACACTGTCAAGTTTGGGGTGGGGAATCACATTTGTCTGAGAATTTTTTAACTCCTGTGGTTACAAGTAGCATCTTAAAATGACTATAGCTGAAAAATGCACGCAATTAAAAAACCTTTACTTGACAGCATTTTGTATATAGGCTGTGCTACAGTTTTCCTCTAAATAGTCAGTTTCTCCTTTACTGAAAAGACACTTATAAATATGAATAGCAGGAAATCATTAACATTTGAAGGATTTCTTCAAAAATTGAGTGTATTCTATCAGAATTTTGTAAACTAAGCAATTTAAAAAGGTTCATGTTGAATGCTCCTTTAACTGATCTTCATCTTAAGATGTGGTGCCATAGATAGAAAACCTAGAGCAGTGGTCTGCTTTGTTTGTCAGAGAACAATTGATAGCCTCACTGTATTGAGACCATCTTGTTTTGGTAGGATAATACTGGTGCACAGATTGCAATGTATTTATTTAATAATAGTACTTGTACATTGCTTTTCCTCTGGTGATTTAGAAACGTGCACAAACATAGTTATCCCCATTTTGCAGATGGGAGTAACTGAAACATAAAAAAAGTTGAGTGAGTTGCCCAAGGTGTCACAGTAAGTCCATGGCAGAGCTAAAAATATTATGTTTGTTTCTGGTGGCACCCACAACTATCTAGAAACTACAAACCTGGGAAAGGCAAGGTCCCTGCCCCTACGAGCTCTAAAAAGAGAGACTGAGGGGTGCATGGGAACAACAAAGTAAGTGGCCAGGTGGTGGTAGATTTGGTACTGATAACTTTAAAATGCGTTATTAAAATATTATCAAGATCATCCCCAGTTGACATACAAGTTTGTTGACATGGGATGTGTAGCAGCTTGTAGGCTTCATGGTAACATTGCTTCTGCCGACTTCCCAAACCCAGTAAATTTCAGCCTTTTTCACTTAATGGATGATTCCACAAACCAATTATAAAGAGCTACAGGTTATATACTACAGATCTGTAGGATTGATTTTGCCAGATTTAGCAACATATGCTTACTAATTCATGCTATGAAACTGCTTTTGATGAGACCGCTTGTTCAATCCTCTAAAATGTTTTTTCAGACAAACTATAAACAGATTTTTAAATCGATAATATAGCTAAAATACTTAAGGGTTTGTTTACAAAGGGATGAAAGTTCATTCGAATTAACTAAAGGTGTGAATGTAAAGCGGATTAGTTAAACCGCATTAAACCTCTGTGTGGATGCATTCAGAATTAAAGGAGCCTTAGGACTTGTCTACGTGGCCCCACAGTTCAGACTGCGGGACTGTGAAATGCACACACCAAAGTGCTGCACTGTAACTGCCCCATGTGGATGCTGTTGGCACAAAGTAAAAGGTACCTGAGTTCTTTTGGAAGCCTTAATATGAAAAATCAAAGGCTTTAATATGTCCATTTCCATAGCTATAGTCTGTCCACTTATTTTGCTCATATTAATTGTCTATTCCCTTTATGTAGCTTAAGCTGAGAAATGTAGGTTTTGTATGAAGGTTCTCTCTCTTACAGATAATGAGAAAGTTAGGCAGCTGCTTCTGGAAGGTGTGCCTGTGGAATGTGCTCACAGCTTTATCTGGGACCAGACTATCTGTAAGAACGTTACTGAAAATAAAATCCCAGAGCAGGTAACTAACAGCATGGATTACTCTAAAGAAACTGTGGGTTAACATCTTACTGCCCTCCCCTATAATCCGTATATAAGAGTGTTATGTTACTGAGATGAAGAGTCTGTTCTCCAGTTCCCTGGAGTCATTGTATGCAATTTTCTTGCACAACCATTACAGTAATGCATTTTCATTACTTAATTTATGCTTTGAAATATAGTTTTGCTGGCTTGTGATTAGGATAAAATAATTCAATATCTTACTCTTGTTCTGGTGCCTTTACACCAGGTAAAAGGGTCAGAGGCTCTCAAAGCCTCCGATCTGGTTGGGTGAGGATTCCCAGGGTGCAGGAACTAAGCAAGATCGCTCTAAGGCTGCCTTCCAAGGCTTTGCCTCTCTCACCCTGGTGTAGGGGCGTTCTGGAGACTGGAGGGTCATGCCTGAAGCAGGGTTGACCATCTCCTTTACACATTTCCACCCATTTTGCTCATTCACAAGGTATTCCTCAAAATACGGAGAGAACACGCTTCGGTGATATTGATAGCACCAGTGCTGTGGAGATTCTGGGCAGTGCTGTAATCTGCAGACAGCTGGGGATAAACTGCCATAATTTAGGCTGTCACTCCAGGGGCTGTAGAACAGCCCAGGATCTGGAGGGCAAAAAGGTGGCTTAAAGTCACATTAGCTCCCACTCGCTCTGGGCTGCAACTTCTGGACTCCTCCTCCTTTTTGAAATGTAAAAATATTTGTGACTAATTTCTGTGTGAATTGGCATCATATTCCTTCAGATGACTACCTTTGTGTAAATAATCAAAGCTCTTCTAAAGCATGACCTGTGTAGCCAAAGAGAAATAACTGCATATAGGCAAAACAGAATAACCATTATGAACCTGGTGACCTTCTGCATGCTGCCATGAACTCGAGTGCTAACTACTCTGTAGAGCTATTAAAGCAGAAAGGAAATGTCAACAGATTGTAGCCTTACATGTTTTTGAAAATGGCTTAAGTATACCTTTCGTTCCTTGACCTTTGGAAACAAGGGGTTCTAGCAAGAGATGATTGAGAATTCTTGGGTGCCATTTTGATTTACGTTTATGCCACTGGTTGTGAAATTGGTTATAAAGCAATGCTCGGAACCAAAGATTCCTTTTTCTTGTAGCTATTGAATCCTAAAAATGATACAACTCAGCTGTTGCTCAGTGTAGTGAGTGAGAAATTGTCTGAAAACAGCTAGTCTGTTACACAGCAAAAATTTAAACACTCATGGGAAAAGCCCTTAAATATTAAATTATGGTACAGTATTTCTCTCCCTCATACAAGCTCTGGTAGTCAGATTTTCACAACTTGTTTACTAATGGGGCTTCTTCAGAAGTCGGCATTTCTACTTTGTTACCTTCGGCTTCGGTACCTGCTCTGCAATACAATAGCATGAATAACCTGTGCAGAATTCAGATTACCTACTTTCCCTGCCTATTATAAGGAAATCATTGTGTGTGTGTGTGTGTGTGTGTGTGTGTGTGTGTGTGTGTAACTGTAATAAGTTGTAGAAAAAAGAAAAATAACTATTCAATTATTGAGCATTTTTCCATCTGCTTTTATCCCATCTCAGGATTTAAACCATATGAGAGGTGAACTATTGGTACCTGGCTCACAGCTTGACTTGGGTCCTTGTGAATCCAAGATTCCTATACTCTTGGTTCAGCAGCCAGGGAAAGTGGCTGGTGAAGATCGACCAGGATGGGGAAGTGGCTGGGATATCTATCTCCCAAAGGGCTGGGGCATGGCTTTCTGGATTCCTTTCGTAAGTGGCTTTCATTACAAATTGCAGGCAAATATGACAGGGTATAAATTCATTTACTCTGATACATACATATTGGGGAAAACTTGTCCTTGTGCAACCCACTTACAACTACTGGGTCAAAATTTCAGTTTAAAGAGAGCAGATGAATATTGTCATGAAAGTGACTTGGTGTGTGTTTAAAAATATTTAAAACAACCTACCATTGTGTCCACTTCAGTTATTGCACCAATAATGGACATTTGACAGAGCATGAAATGAAGCTTTATATGGGGGCAGAGTGAGCAGGCCAGTGCTGCTTTATAGTTTTTCAGCTTTCATGTTTCTAAGGGTATATTTCTTTAAAAGATAAAATAAATACAAAATTTTAAGGAAAAAGGTGTATTCTGAGAGTTTGCAAAGGTTCTTATTTGGCACTTACTGCCATCCATATAGACTAGCCCTAGGTCGACCTCACCAGCATGCTGCCTGCTGAGGGGTCTTGCTGAACACAGGTTGGCAATCTCGGATTTCATGGGACCTGAAACAGGAGAGCAAAGTTTAAATTATGCTGAATGCTCTTACCTTGCTGTTTGGAACATTCTGCTCTTATAATTTAAAGAGGATGGTTTATTATGCTTGTCTGCAGTTCGCTATATAGTTCTGTGCTTATGGACGGAACAATTGTGGTGATCTGTTGTATAATAAAAGGTAATTGAATAACAGCTTTGCAGAGATATTATAACACTCGTGCCAATACTTGTACTAAAAATTTTCGAAATCATTCTCTAGATTTGTTGATGGCTTTTGAGAATTAAACTAATAAAGCATAACTAGCATTTCATTCAAATGAATCTTTAGAATGTGATAGCCATACTTTAATCACATCTTCAAAACTAAGGTGATAGAAGCTCAGTACTCTGACAGTGTCGCCTAAGGGGTTCTCCAAGATACTTCAGTTAGGAACATTAGAAAAATACTAATGTTATTACCTTACAGATATATCGAGGTGCACGAGTAGGCGGCTTGCAAGAGGGTTTGAAACATTCCGAATATAAAAGAACACCTCACATTCCAAATGACTTCCCAGACTGTCCTGCTGGAATCCAGTTTGCCAAAGAACTAGAAAACGTTCTTCTTGAAAAATTCAAGAGGTGAAGTTAATTTCTCCAAGATTGATTGCCACTTTAATCGAAACTTTGATATGCCTTAAAATTATCTGTTGCTCAGTTCAGTTTCTAGACTTGTGATTTGTGGTAGAGTTTTATTAGTGTTTTAAATCCCCACTATAATAAGAAACAAAAATCCATGTTATGTAGACTAAGTGCTCTCCCCTGAATAGGGTGCATAAATTAACTAAAACCCTATTCCCAGAGTTCTGTTCAGAAAAAAGCTGTAATATAATTGTGCATAATACATCAAAGTAAATAAAGCCATACATTTCAAGTTCCATTAGCAACTTGTAGGGGAAAACCAGTGTCCGCCAAATGGAGAAGGATAAAATTGGTGACAAGACATTTTGGTATCATCTATTAAATAGGGTGCAAAGATCTATAGAGAGCACAACAATTAAGCCCATTAAAGCACTTGAGTATATTTATTTTCCCAAGTAAATGAATGCTTATATTCTAATTCTTTGCTTCAGTATGTGGGGCAAGCAGAAGTTCTTTCTGGGCAAATAATTGTCAGATGTTTTGCCTGCTGCCGGGGATGAGAGGCTAGGGAAAAGACTGAGTAATATCAGGCACAACAGCGCCAACCAGGGTGGATTTGATTTAAATCAAATTGATTTAAATCACTAGGTAGGAAGACTTGATTTAATCATGGATTTCTACATAAAAGTGCATTCTTCTTGGTTGTTATAACCTTAATACATAGTCTTCACTGCTCAGAGATGGATGTAGGTTTCATTTTTAGAAGGTACACATTATACATTTTTAAACTGAGATTCATTTTGAAAACTTTTCAGATTAGGTTTACAGCTCTATCAGAGAATGAATGATTGTTTGGGTATTTCATTTACCAAAGATAACTGAAGCAGATAGTTCACCTCCCAATGACTTCATAAATATCTCCAATTCAACAGGTTAATCATTAATATTTGGAGGATTTTCTTGCCATGCTGTATTAGGAGGAGAACATCACCAGATAGGCATTTAAATTGTTTTATTTAAGTAAAACAACTACTGTATTCTGGATTTTTTTTCTTTAACAGCAAACATATAATATTTTAACAAAACAAGCACATGAATTTTTGAATTTAGTTAAACATTCCATTTTTTTAAAAAAAACCCATCAATTAAATAGACTTATGTCAGCCAGGTCAACATGAGAAACTTAAAATATTGGCTTCTGCAGCTAACTCAGTCGTCTTCACCTTCATTTTCCTGTTTGTTCATAATCTGGAAAAGAAAAACAAGCTTTCCTGCTTTTTCAGGTCCCAAATGATTTCTCAATTTGGAATGAATTAGTCCAAAGGAAGAAAATATTCTTTCTACACTGGCAGAAGAAGCTACTGCTGTTAAAAGTGAAATTGTCACTTCAACAGTCTCTGAATCCATGTGCTTAAGTGACTTCCCCCCAGTTCATTGGTGTGACTTTCTTTGAAACAGCATCAGCAAACATATATTTCTTGAATGGTTCACCCTTAGCTCTGAAGTTTATTATGGTTGGCATTATGGAGGGATGATTGCTGAATGTCCATGTCATAGACCATGTCATGTCATAGCTAATTCCTCTTCTTCAGCAGTTAAGGTTTGCCCCTGGTACCGAGTTATGAGAATATTTGCAAGAAAATGAACTGGAGAGAGTGCTTGTCCCGTTTGTTTTTTTTAATGCTTGTAATTTAACTCTGTCACTGCATATTTCTCTTTTTAAGATCTCACTCAGTGCCTTCCAAATTCAACAGTGTCAGCAATAAAACAGCTATTTCCCTGCATTTTGTTCAAGGCTACAGAAATAGGCTTCAGGGTACTCAGCATGTGTTCAACATTTCTCTTAAGCCCAATGTTGAGAACTTTGGCTGTGACAGTGCCATCTATTTTTTTCACGATTTTGTTGATAAACTGTCATCAGATTAGGCCAGTTCTTGATATAGTGCTCAAAACAGCCCACTTCTGAGTTCCATTGCTTGTCTTGTGGGAGATTTAGCTTGGTTCCTCCCACTTTTTTCAGAGCAGCTGCTGCAAAGTGGTTTTTACGGAAGTATTTTGCAATTTCAACATTAGCCTTTATTTCTGGAACACTGAAGTCTTTGGCTAGGAAGTGCATCAAATGAGAACTGCAACTGTGTTATTAGCTTGGGACTCTCGTCTAAATTTCTTCTCATCTTGGATACATTTGCAGCATTGTCTGTGACCAAGCTGCATACTAGACATTTGAATTTTTTTTCACAGTTTGTTATAGTTTTTATTGCTACTTCTTGTAAGTATTCTGCTGTGTGTGCATTTCCTGATATATCAATTGTTTCTATGAGAAAGACATTCCCTTCTGTTGTCACACAAGCACATACAACAGGATCATTGTGGACATTGCTCAACCCATCAAGACTCAGGTTAACAATTTCACCCTCTAGTTCTTTTGCACACTGCTCAATTTCTTTCATACACTTTATCCAGCAATTTGCCTGCGACATCAGCTCTGCTGGGTGGACTGTATCCTGGTCTTAATGACTGAACCATGTTAATTAAGTATGGGTTTTCAATCGTAGGGAAAGGAGAGTTTGTTGCATAAACAAACCGGGCATTTTTTCATCAATTACCTCTTTTTGTAATCTGTTTTTTATCACAAACTTACCTGTGGTTGTTTCTGGATAATGGAGATTTTTTCTTTTTCTTTTTGCTACTGGTGGCTATATACTGTGGCTATGTGACATACATGATGTGACTGAAACACTATCATTGGCAGATAACTCTGAAACTATAGAAAATGATGGTGATCTTGAAGGTGGATAGTCTTCAGAATCCTGTATGTTGAGGATGGAGTCTCCTAAACAAAATAAATAACTGCATTGACTTCTTATTACCATACTACTCATTTAGTATTACTCATTGCATTCACTGACACTCAGTACTACTTTAAAGGTCAAATTGTAAAAGGAAGATCTGCCTATTTCAGCTATTTAATTTTTTTATCACAACTGCATCTAAAATGATAGTAACCATAGAGTAACAACTCTATTTTTTTTTTGCTCAAACATGAGAATTCAGGAATAGTCCAACAGGACGACCAGCAGTCCTTAAGAAAGAAGTATGAAATAAAAAAGTTTACCAACCTGAAGATCCTGCATGTTCAGACATGTTCCTTTCATCATCTTCAATGCAGCTTCCTCCTGAGAAGGAACACTTCTCATGATGTTTCATTCAGGCAACCAGGCCTTGTATTTCTTTGTTGCACTGTTTGCATTTTGCATGCATGCCTGTCTTACCCACAGGTAGAGGAACTTCATTAAAATATTCCCAAACTGGGTCTCTTTTACAGCCTGCTGCCATTATAGGTTTTCCCTTCTAGTGAGAGAATGGTATGGTAGATCTCAAATCAAAGAAGGCTACACTCAGAAAGACCTCAAGACTTCTGGAATATGCTGCACAAACAGTTTCACTTTTGTTTCTACTGCCTGTCCCTCCCTTCCCACATTCATCTCCAGACGACTTCTCCTTGTCCAGATCTATTCCACCCCCAACAATCTTCTGTTCATTAAACTTTTTGAAACTTTGCACTTTTAGAGAGAAGTAAGGGATTGACTTTGTGTACACAAATTTGCAGAGGGACAGTAGGGTTGAGGTCTGTTATTTCTCACCTCTATATATTTATTTATCTAAAACATTTTTGCTGTTAACAAGCATATTATCTCTGGAGACACAAATCCAGAGTTTGAGAACTGAAAAACTAAGCATCTCTGATGGTATCTTCTAGACTGAGCATTGAGTCCCATTGAGTAGATAGAAAGATTAACCTAAGTCTATACAGAAGCCGCTGGAACCCCATAAGATTGGGTCCCTAAACTATTGGAACTCATTTACCCACTTTTCTTAAACATTACATGAATTTGTCTCATTTGTCTCATGATTAGAATTTATAATCCCTATTCCATGATGAGATACATTATAGCTCAAAGATATCTTAATTAAAACGATCTTTTGATAGGTTTTTTCCTCAAAAAGCATTTTATCCAAAAAATACGATCGATTTATTTATTTATTTTTAAATCATTGATTTTTATCCACCCTGGTGCCAACAAAGTAGACCTCTTGTAATGCAGAACCCTTGCACTCCAGAAGTACAGATACATGGCACTTTTGTATGGAACTCAAACTTCCAGAGATTCAGAATTCCTGCTTAACAAGATTAAAGAGTTAACTCCCCGTCTTTTTTTTTTTTTTTTTTTTTTTTTTTAAGTTAAAATACAAGGAAAAAAGATGCTCGGTTATTAGTTATTTGGTAAACTGGGCCCTGTCACTTAATTTTTTCTAATGATTTGCAAGTTGCTGAATAGATTAGTTTCCTTTATCCAGTATTTCGGCATCATAATTTTTCTTTATTCTTGAGGTGCACTGTAATGAACATTTGTTTCATTGCTTCCAAGTTATGGGACATTTTTTCTGTTTCCTTCTTTCTTTTAGACGCCCACCTGCAAAAAGGGCAAACTATGTCAAACTTGGCACCCTGGCACCTTTCCTCTGCCCATGGGGGCAACTAACCAGGGACTGGGAAGTAAGAAACAAAGCTCAGGAAGAATCTGTGGTTACTTCATCTGCAGACAGTAAGAGCGGTGCAACTGAAAGACAGGTTCCCTGTGAGCCCAAACCTGGACTGACTATAGAGGATTCTCAGGGTGACATCATGGAAGAAATGGCAAAGATTCAAAATTTATGCAAAGAAGATGGAGCTGCAACAAGTAGTGGCTTCTTTGTTCTCAGGTATGTAGGAGTGACTTACCAGTAAGTACTGTCCTGCATGCTTGTTAAGAGGGGATGACTTACTGGCAAGCCATGAGTCTAATTGTGTCCCCCGGCTCCCGGAGGGGATGGGAAGTGAATTCTGACCTGGTGGATCTCTACCCAGGTGGGCGGATGAGATAAAAAGCCCTCGGGGGGGAGGAAGGGGTGGAAGAACCTGCTGTGATAGGAAGTAAGCCATTTTCCTACCCTTCCTCAATGGAGAGTGACTGACTGCAGTGGGGAGCCTCTTTTAGTAAGCAGTTTGGGTTGATACTTGCTTTGGAGTGGCCCTATATTGCCTGCCTCCAGTGGGAAGGATATTTGGAGGGCTCAGAGAGCCATTGGTAGGGCGAAAGTGGCATATTTTAATAAATGTATAAATGATTAAAAAGAAAAGGAAACATGCACCTACAAAGCTCCTATCTAAAAAGGATTTAAATTTTAATTTAATTTTAAAAGCTCCAGTTTAAAAACTCTTGATGCATTTACTTGTATTCCCATCTCTAATGCATGGATATGGACAGTTCCTCTCACTACTCATGTTTCTATAGAGTGAATGGAGGTCTCGCATGACTTGTAGAACACTGATTAAGCAAGATAAAGCCATGCTAGCGCACATGAAGAGAAGTGCCTGGGTGGGGGTGTCTCATTTTGTATCGCAGCATATGAAAATAATGATAAAACTGAAGAAAAGCAAATCTGGCTTCAAACAAATTTGAAGCCAAAAGCGCTGATAATGTAACTGATTTTTAAGTGGATTGTGCCCTTTTCAGTGAACAGTTCTATAGTTATGTTTGTGTTTGTTGTGGGTTTTTTTTTTTAATTTTGAGAGCTTTACAAAGGCTGTCCAAGGTGTGTGTGTGTTTTTTTTTTTTAATCATTAATTTACAATGACACTTCTGAATTTTTATTGTACTTTGTTGAGCATCCCTAATGCATCTTTTAAACTTCAAACAGGAACAGAAAACTATTAAAGCAGTTATCAGCGAGGTGCCGGCCTACCTGTGGAAAAGGTCAGAGAGTACGCCCTGCTTCAAAACTTGGACAGAAGGAAATGACTGAAGATGCCCTCTTATCGATCTTTAAGTGCTACCCAAGGGTGCTGGTGTGGGTCAGCTTGTCCCTGCTAAGAAAGGGTAGCCCTGAATTACATGCCATGATATGCATTCCAACACAGGAGGATTTTCTACAGCTTAACAAAGACCAGCTCTTCTGTGGTCCTCAAGAGCCCAAACACAGCGACATATTCAAACACAAGATACTGAAACTAAAAGAGAGAAAAAAGAAAAAGAACAATGGGAACGCTCTAGAAAGTGGTGCTTCTGATGCCCTGGAGGCAAAGGCAGTTGAGGAGCCTAAAGAACTAATACTTGGCTTATGGCCTGACCCTCTACCAGATGTTACTTCACATTGCTCTAGAATTCTTTTAGGGTTTGTCACTCAAGGGGATTTTTCATTAGCTGCTGGCTGTGGAGAAGCACTGGGATTTGTTAATTTGACAGGATTACTACATATGTTATCCAGTCAACCAACCGATAAAAAAGGGCTTGTTTTGTTAAGAACTCCAGCATCTCTGCAGTACAGATTTGCTAGACTTAATATTGAGGTATAAGCATCATATTTGTAATGAAATAATGTACAGATATTACCAAAGAAATTATTCCTTCGAATCTCAAGAAATGCTTGTGTACCCCATGTCGGCAATGGGCAGTTTATTTTCCATCAAACTAATCTGTTAATGAACTAAGCTGTTGATCATTTATAATGTTTGTATAGCTCAAATGTTTTATTTTCTTCTGAATGTCTATATCAGTTTGTTTTAAAACATATGTTGGCTTTTGCATCCAGAAACACTTTCTTTATGCTGATATTGGTTTTTCTAATGGGCATACTATTTTTTTGTTGTTGTTCCAATGTAGTTGAAGCCAACGATATCAAAGATCTTTTTCACTTTTACAGTGTTCCCACTTCAAAAGACTTTTGGTCATATGGCTGCTGGACTCTGATTACAGTTCATGCTTCTGGTACATGCATGCCATCTGGGCCTGTGTATATAGCAATCAGTTTTTCAGGGCCCATTCAGTCTTGCAGCTGAACAGGTCTGGCTGCTGCAAAGTAAAGTTCTGTAAACACCTCTAGCCTAGACAATGTAGATGACTTGTTTCCATTGAAATAATTCAGTGCTTAAATGGAACATAAATAATAACTTTCTACATTTAAAGGCTGTGAAACACTGACTGCAGCATGTTGGAACCTGTATCATCCAAAGCGCTAACTTTTTTTCTTTCTGGGTCAGTGTGAACTTATTAAAAAGGCATTTTCTTTTCAGAATAAAATTTTTTTCATTATCAAGAAAAGTGGGTTTGGCCTACCGTGTGAAGAGAACTCTTAGTTGAGATTCCAATGTTATTTAAAGGTGCACTGAAATGCTTTAAATGAGACACTTAGGATCCTACACTTAGTGTGAAGTAATGCAAATTAGTGGTTACCGCTCAAGAAAGAGATGTTGACATTGTGGAGAGTTGTTTGAAAACACTTGTCCAATGTCAGTCAAAACAGCTAACAGTGTTAGGAACCATTAGGACAGGAATAGATAATAAGACAGAAAATATAATGCCACTATATAAATCCATGGTATGCCCACACCTTGAATACTGCATGCAGTTCTCGTCACCCCATCTAAAAAAAAAGTTATTAGAATTGGAAAAAGTACAGAGATGGGCAACAAAAATGATTAGGGGTATGGAACAGCTTTCATATGAGGAGAGATTAAAAAGGCGAACTGTTCATCTTAGAAAAGAGATGACAAGGGGCGTATGATAGAGGTCTATAAAACCATGAATGGTGTGGAGAAAGTGAATTAACGAAATGTTAGTTACCCTTGCATGTAACACAAGCCCTAGGGGTCACCCAATGAAATTAATAGGCAGCAGGTTTAAAAGAAACCTAAGGAAGTGTTTCTTCACACAACACACAGTCAACGTGTGGCACTCTGTGCCAGGAGATATTGTGAAGGCCAAAAACATAACAGAGTTAAAAAAAAAGAATTAGAGAAGCTCATTGAGGATAGATCTATCTGTGACTATTAGCCAAGATGCACAGGGACGCAACCTCATGGTCTGGGGTGTCTAATTCTCTGACTATGAGAAGCTGGGACTGGATGACAGGATGGATAACTCACTCTTAAGCATCTGGCCACTCTTGGAAGACTGGACCTTAGGCTAGATCGACCAGTGGTCTGACCTAGTATGACCACTATAAAGAGAATACATGGGTTACACTTAAAAATAAGTAAATGTACTTTCAAACACTAGCTGAAAATCAGTTTTTTACTCACCTGCCTAGAAAAGAGTTGTGTTTTTTCATTTAACTTATTTAATACCTTAAATAGTTGAAGAGCTGCTCTAAGTGTAGGGGGTATCAGCTGTTGCAGGAGAGAAATAGAACCCTGAACTCAACTCTTGGAAGTTAAAAAGTCTTCAGTTCATCTTTAGCCCCAATAACAAATAATTGTATCTTATACCTCTTTTTTTTGCTAGTTTGGGATTTCTGCTGGTTCCTTTTAATGTGAATTTAGTCTGTGACATGTGCTGGAACCTGCAATTGTGCATGGAAAGTTTGCAGTATGAGCATCACTATACTCTTCAGCATTTTTATATATATATATACACACACACACACACACACACACACACAGAAAATTTTTTAAGGCATTACAGTTCACCTTTAAAAATGACAGCCTTAAACTTCCAGCCATTCTTGAGTTACGGAGCTCTGACAATTGTAAGATGGACAATCATGTAGGAGTGTGCTAATAAAATTTGTAGATGACACAAAGACGAGAGGTATTGCCGATATGTAGGGCCATCCCTAGGGGGATGCGGGGTCCAGGGTGGAATAGTGCAAAGTGCAAGGTCATGCACTTAGGGACTAACGAATTTTTGCTATAAGCTGGGTATGTATCACTTGGGAACAACAGAATAAATTGAGACCTGAATGTATTGATTGATCACAGTATGATTACACTGCTCTACAGCCAAAATGCTTCTGAAATAAATGTAGTCAAACTTTACTAATTCTGGGTCACTGAGAACAAAAATGATGCTTAAAATTGTTGATTGGCTCTAGTTTTCAAGATATGCTATTGGGTCAGTATATACGATCCTTGACTTGGGAATGGCGGAGGATAAGTGAGCTATAAAGGGAAGGGATCTCAATTTAAACCAGAAATGACTAAAATACATCTTTGACTGGATCTATGAATAAATCTATGACTGGGTTTGGACAGTACTTGCTTTTTAGGCAAAACAATGAATGATGCAATCTGAAGCTGGTATTGCATCATACATGATATGAATTGCATCATGTTATTCCTACAAGTCATGGATGATGCAATCATAACGAAGCTTACATCACTCTGCTGAACAAATTGCCCTATATCAGCTCTAGAAATCATACAATGTCGTGCTCTCTTATTTCTCAGTATTTGATTTTGCAAAGGGACACATTTCTGTTTAGCCAAAGTGAGCAGAGATGCCTCGTACTTGTGTGAACAGTGCAGATAACTTCTGCTATGTTTGTGGTGAAGTGACTTTTGCATCACAAAAGCGCAGTATAACCACTATGGTTAAGAAAGCCTATCACCTTTATTTTGGCTGCAAAATTGGAGATCAGGACAAGAAGTGGGTCCCACACATATGCTGCAACACTTGTGCAACAAATCTTCGCCAGTGGTTGAACAGGAAAAGGAAATCTTTGCCTTTTGCAGTGCCAATGATTTGGAGAGAGCCAACAGATCATACCAGTAATTGTTACTTCTGCATGGTGCCTCCAGTTGGGAAAGGTGTGTCAAAGAAGAAAAAGTGGACTGTGCATTATCCAAACATTCCATCAGCTATACGCCCAGTACCCCACGGAGAAGGACTGCCGGTTCCTGATGCACCAGTATCATTCTCACTTGAGTCAGATGAGGAAGAGAAGAGGATGAAACTTCTGGTCCTGATCCATCAATGTCACAGGACCCACATTTTCTCCCATCCTCCTTCTCTGAACCACACCTCATAACACAAGGTGAACTGAATGACCTTGTCAGGGATTTGGAACTACCCAAGAGTAAGGCAGAGCTGTTGGGCTCCAGACTACAGCAATGGAATCTCCTGGCAGGTGATGTTAGGGTTTCCATGTTCCGTGACCATCAAAAGGATCTTGTCCCATTCTTCTTCATGGAAGGTGATCTTGTAGCCTGCAACAACATCGATGGTGTGATGGCAGCCCTCAACATCGTTCACGATCCAGATGAGTGGAGACTGTTCATTGATTCATCGAAGACGAGTCTTAAAGCTGTTTTACTGCATAATGGCAATGTTTGCCATCAATTCCAGTTGGTCATGCAGTCCATATGAAGGAAACCTATGACAACATGAAACAACTTTTGAGGTGCATAAACTATGACCAACATCAGTGGCAACTTTGTGGCGATTTGAAGGTTGTTGCTCTCTTGCTTGGTCTGCAGACTGGATACACAAAGTACTGCTGTTTTCTCTGCGAATGGGATAGTTGTGCAAGAGATTCCCACTACATCAAGAAAGATTGGCCACTCCAACAGTCATTGGAGCCTGGGAGGAAAAGTGTTCAGCATCCACCACTTGTTGAATCCAGGAAGATTTTGTTACCACCCTTACACATCAAGCTGGGTCTGATGAAGAACTTTGTCAAGGCCATTGACAAAACACAAGCAGCTTTCAAGTATCTCCGTGGAAAATTTCCAAGGTTAAGTGAAGCTAAGATAAAGGAAGGTGTCTTTGTTGGTCCTCAGATTCGTGAACTTCGAGATGATGCATTTGACCATGCACTGCGTGGCAAGGAAAAGACGGCATGGAAAGCCTTCCAGTTAGTGGCAATAAATTTTCTCGGAAACAACAAGGCAGACAACTACAAGTTGTTGGTGGAAAACCTCCTCAAGGCATACAAAAGCCTTGGTTGCAACATGTCACTAAAGATACATTTTTTGCACTCTCATCTAGATTTTTTTCCATCGAACTGCGGAGCAGTGAACGACGAGCACGGCGAGCGATTTCACCAGGACATTGCAACAATGGAGAAACTCTATCAGGGCAAATGGAGCCCATCAATGCTTGCAGACTATTGCTGGACAGTGACAAGAGATGCTCCATTTAATGAATACAAGAGACAAGCCAAGAAGGGCCGAGTAGACACTGAATAGGACTAAACTATGTACAGAATAGTTTTTTGCCTTTTGTTTCCTAATAAATTTTATATATATAACCCTTTTGCTGATTTTTAAAGTGTTACATAAACAGGACAGGTGAAATATTATCATGTAAAGCAACCATAAACACATGAAAAGACCTAGGTTTACAATTTATGATTAAAACTCTACTATCTACACAATATACATAGACATAAAATGTAAAAACTTAAATATCTTAGAAACAGTAGCCGATCAGTTGTTTTAATTGTCATATTTGAATTCAGCACATCAAAATACATAATAAATAGCACATTTTATCTCTGAAGCAGACGACTTCTCAAAAATTGTAGACCAGTGTTATGAGCTGGCTGCCAGTGTGACACAGCTGGGAAAAAGGCTAAGGGAATCCTAGAATGCATCAGGAGAGGTGTTTCCAGTAGAGATAGGAAAGTGTTATTACCATTATACAAGGCCCTGATGAGGCCTCATCTGGAATATTGTGCAATTCTAGTCAACCATGTTTCAGAAGGATTAATTCGAACTGGAACAGGTGCAGAGAAAGGCTAGTAGGATGATCAGAGGAATGGAAAACCTACCTTCCAAGAGGAGACTTAAGGAGCTTGGCTTGTTTATCCTAACAAAAATAAGGCTGAGGGGAGAGATGACTGATCTCTAAATTTATCAGAGGAATGAACACCAGGGAGGGAGAAGAGAGAAGTTAAGGGTCTGTTGTTGGCACAAGAACAAGGGGATATAAACTGGCCATCAAAAGTTGAGGCTTGAAATCAGATGAAAGTTTCTAACCATCAGAGGAATGAAGTTTGGCACAGCAGTGCTTCCTTTGAGGCTTTCACTCCTCTTAACTTCGGTACAGTCAGTCACTCTGGTACTGTTGTTCACGTCGGGACCAACACTGCTTGTGATAGACTGTACCCCTATGATCACCATTTTTATAACACTATGATAAATTTTGTACAAAGTCAAGTATCAGAGGGGTAGCCGTGTTAGTCTGGATCTGTAAAAAGCGACAGAGTCTCCTCTGACACCTTATAGACTAACACGTATTGGAGCATAAGCTTTCGTGGGTGAATACTCATGCATCCAACGAAGTGGGTATTCACCCATGAAAGCTTATGCTCCAATACGTCTGTTAGTCTATAAGGTGCCACAGGACTCTTTGTCGCTTTGTACAAAGTATGCCTTGTGAGGTATCATTTGAAAACTCCTAATTCTCTGATCGTTATTGTTTTGGTAAAATGTGTGTGGCAACGTATGTAAAGTTATAAGATTCTACTGTGTGATGTTACTAAGGCGTATTCCAATTCTGGGGAAGCAGCCCAAACCAGTTTCTCAGAGACAAAAAGGTAAACTGATGCCTCGGCCAGGTGTCAACATAATCGGATGAACTATGACTTGGTTAACTTGCCATTTTTTGGCAGGAAGAAGGGTGTGAGTGAGAAATTTACATATTGGCAAAGAAACAGTTGGGAGTTCCCATTCCCCAGACTTTCTGTCACCTGAACCCCAGCTGAAGATAATCCTCAAAGAGGAGAGACAGGTATAAAAATAGAGAACACACAACACAAATCATCTCTCCTCCATTCCTCTCTGCTCACAGCAGCAGCAACACCTGAAGAAACACTGAACTGGGAGAGAGGTCCTGGCTGGGAGGCTTTCCTCCAATAAACACTGCAAAAAGCATGTAGTGAGAAAATTTTTTGCTTTGAATTCATTTAGCTTGCTAAAATGGGTATTCGTTTGCATTTTTTCTTTTCTTTGTAACTAACTCTGACTTCTATGCCTCATTACTTGTAATCACTTAAAAGTTTTATTTCTTTAATTAATAAACTTGTTTTACTGTTGTATCTAAACCAGTGTGTTTGGATTAGAGTGGTTGGGAACCTTCAGTTGAGATAACAGGGTTTATGCATATCATTTTTTATTAATGAAATGATGGACTTGCATTATCCAGAAGAAGAGAGCTGGGCAGTACAAGATGCACATTTCTGAGGGAGGGTCTGGGATTGGGAATTTGCCGGTGTCACTCTGTAATGTAATTCATGAGTGGTTAGCTATAACACTCCTACACTATAACTGGGAGTAATTTACATGCTAGAGGTGGGTGTGAGCAGAACCAGGAGTGGTTGCTCTCAAAGCAAAGAAGTGCAAAAGGCATCCCAGGCTGGAGGGGACACAGCTGTCCATCTGTCCACATTATACCCTGGGTAATGTCACACTGCTTCCAACACTGGCTTTCTCAGTACAGATGGTACCGCCTCCATCTGCAGCACTGCTTCCTGCCTCATTCTGGGTGACAGACGAGTCAAACCACCTACTTGTTCCTTCTGCTCTCGCTCTACCTTTATCACCAGGATCCCGAGGCTCCTGTGCAACTGAGTTGGGTTTGTCATCCTACCGTTCCCCATCATCCAATGAGAGCACTGAGGGCTGCTAATGGACTGTTACAGTTCCCAAGTACCTCGACAACTGGTTACTGAGGGGCAGATCCAGAGAGGAATTTCTTGTCCATGTTAGGACCATATTTTGCTTGCTTGACTGTCTGGATCTCATTCTAAACAACAGAAAATCAACCTTGACTCCCGTTCAAAAAATCGAGTGGATGGGGGCCCTGTTAGATTCCATGACATCAAGAGTGTTCCTGCTGACCAACCATTTTCAGACAATTTGACACCTTTGCTTCAATCTGCACTCTGTCTTCCATGACAATTTGATTGTGTTTGAGACTGTTGGGCCACACGTCCTACTCCTGAGGGAATTCTACACCAGAAAATTAAAAATTTTGCCCAAAAAAAAAAAAAAAACAGTCTGTGCACAATATTGTTAAATTCTGCACATTTTGTCAATAAATAGATGTGGAGGCTCCATTATGGCAGTGGGGAGCTCAGGCCACTGGCTACATGGAGGTGGGAGATCACCCTGAAACTCCCCACCCCAGGACACGGACTTGATGGTGAGGCTGCACCCAACCCTGACACAGTGCAAGGGCAGGGCCTGCCCCAGAAACACTCTGGGGCCATGCCCCTCCATGCCAGGTGCACCAGGTTTGGGCAAGCAGGCTCAGCATGGCAGGATCCAAGTGTGAAGGGGCTTAGTGTGGAGGAATCCAGGTGTCGGATGAGAGGGTTCTGGTTGGGGCAATCTGGGTGCGGGCAGGTCAGTGGGGGGTCTGGGTGGAGGGGGGGTCTGGATGCACAGGTGCTCACTGGGGGGGGGGGGGGGTTCCAGGTGCAGGGACAATGGAGATCCAGATGAAGGTGGTCTGGGTGTGGGGATGGGGCTTGGCGGGGGAGTCTGGGTGTGGGAGAGTGGGGCTTGGTGGAGTGGGGATCTGGCTGCAGCTGGTTTGGGCTTAGTGGGGTGGCTGTCCAGGTGTGGGGAGCTCGTTGGGTGGTCGAGGTTTGGGGGAGCTCATCAGAATGGGGATTCAAGTGCAGGGGATTCAGTGGGGGTGGTCTGGGTGCAGGGGTGGGGGTTAGTGGGGTGGGGGGGTCAGCTGCAAGGGTAATTCTTGGCAGGAGGGGCCTGGTTATGGGAGATCTGGATGCACAGGAGTTGGGAGGATGGGAGAACAGCTCTCCATACAATGATCCCTCCCTCCCCTGCGGCTGAGGAGCAATTTGGGCAGGAAAAGGGGAGGGCAAGTGCGGCGCTTCCTGCAGCCAGAGGAGGTTTCTGGGGGTGGTCTGACCCAGCCCCAGCTGCTCCTTGAAGGGGAAAAGGAAGTCCCATCGTCCCCAGCTCAGCCAGGACTAACAGCTGAGTCCGGCGCAGGGTAGGAGCCACTGGCGGGGGCTGTCCCCAACCCCGTGGTGATTTACCTCTCTACCAGCTGCTCTGGGTACCCCAAACGACGTGCCCATGGTGCTGAGGTAGGGCACATGACCATTCTTGCAGCTTCCCTTTGTCTCCCCATCAGAAAGTCATTTTTCTGCAGAGAAGCAAAGAAATTTGAGGGGGACATGAATTCTGCGAAAGCGCAGTGGTGCAGAACTCCCCCAGAGAAATGTCCGCTTGCATGTAGGTGGTCCAGTTTGCAAGACTGTGCCTTTGCTCCCTTCAAATGTGACTCAGGATGGTGTACTGTCCTCCCCTTCATCCTCTGGACAGATTGGTTTAGCTTGCTCTGCTGGTCCTAGACTCCTTGTAGTGGTGGATGTCCACAGAATGTTTGCCAGTGTGTTCCCTTTGCCTGGCCCTCACCAACCAAGTCAGTTGTTATCGACACCTCCCTGATGGGTTGGGGGGTACACCTGAGGTTGCTGAAAGTACAGCTGTGGTCAGAACAGGAGGCCTCACTCTATATCCATGTACTGAAGCTTCGGGCCATCTACAAAGCATGTTGCGCCTTTCAAGACAGTATCAGACACTTAGTGGTTCACATACTTACTGACAATACCACCACGATGTTTGTACTATGTGAACAAACAAGGGGGCAGCACACTCCAGGGTGCTCTGACTAGAGGCAATAACTGTGGTACTTCTGCATCAAAGAGAACATTACTACAATAGCCGTCCACTTGCCCAGGGTACAGAATCATTTCATAGACCATCTCAGCTGGTTATTTTTCCCTGAATCACAAGTGTCCCTGAAGATGAGTGTCCTCTGGATGGCCTTTGCAGTGTGGGGCGTTCCCACCATTGACCTGTTTGCTACAAGAGAAAATTGGAAATGTTGCCTGTTCTACTTTCTGAGGGTGTGTGCGGGGGGCGGGAGGGTGAGGCTCAGTCTGGGCTCCCTCTCTGACATCTTCCACTGCAGTTCGCAGTCAACTCTCCATACACCTTTTCCCCTATCCTGATCATTCCTCAGGTCACTCTCAAGCTTAAAGCACATCGGGCCAAGCTCATTCTCTTTGCCCTGATGTGGCCAAGACAGTGCTGATTCTCCGACCTTCTCGCACTATCAATTTGATCTCCCGTGCCGCTTTCTCTTCATCCCGAACTGCTCACTTTGAATCACAGCTGCACTTTGCATCCCATGTTCTGCTCCCTGCATCGCACAGCATGGCTGATGCATGGTTGAATGAAGATGAAGTGCGGTGCTCAGCAGCTGTCCTCTACCAGGATGGCTTACTTAGCAAAGTAAAGGAGGTTTCAGTGTGGTCCTTGGCCTGTGGGATCTAGCTCAGTATCCCGTCTTTCGACAGTGGCCAATGCCAGGTGCCCCAGAGGGAATGAACAGAACAGGTAATCATCAAGCGATCTATCCCCTGTCTTATCTTATCTAGTTCTTTTTTGAACCCTGTTATAGTCTTGGCCTTCCCCTTCTTGGCCATTATCGCCATTACCGCATCTTCCAGAGTGGAAGCAAACTTTCGAAGAGTGGACATGAGATCCTTATTTAGGTAGACTCCGAGCCCCATCGCCTGGAAGGGGTACTGCTTGGGAGTCATCTAAGTGGAACATACATCTGCTTCACATCTCGAAGAACCACAGTTATGGTACATAACCATTTCTTCTTCTTCTTCTTCTTTCGTCAAGTAGGCCCCCCTCCATCCACTCTGCATTGGAGTCTCCTCTCATGGACATTCGGTGCAAAGGAATTAAGGGGGGGTCAAGCCGGTGCTGCCTCCTCTAGCCATGGGAGGGGCCCTGGCCGCAAGGTGCGAGTTCCACGGATACGCTTATGCAAACTTGCTGGCTCTGTTGCACTGGGCGTGCACACACCTCAGTGGAATACACACTGCATCACAGCTTGAAGAGCCACTGTTACAGTAACCATTTCTTTATGGAGGGGATAGTATGATGAGATTGTCTACAATGGCATGTGGTCCATCCATGACTGCTAGTAGCAAATAACTCCAATGGCCAGAGATGGGACACTAAAGGGGGATAGCTATGAATTACTACAGTGAATTCTTTCCCAGGTGTCTGGCTGGTAGGTCTCCCCCACATACTCAGGTCTAACTGATCACCATATTTGGGATCAGGAAGGAATTTCCCCCCAGGTTACATTGACAGAGATGCTGGAGTTTTTTTGCCTTTTTCTGCAATGTGGGGCAGGGTCACGTGCTGGTTTGAACTAGAGTAAATGATGGATTCTCTGTAACTTGAAGTCCTTAAATCAAGATTTGAGGACTTCAGTAACTCAGCCAAAGTTATGGGCCTATTATAGAGTGGGTGAATAAGGTTCTGTAGCTTGGGATGTGCAGAAGGCCAAACTAGATGATCATGGTGATTCCTTCTGGCCTTAAAGTCTATGAGTCAATGTACTGTAGCCTATGTACAGCATAACAAAACACACTTACCAACCACTGGGAGTTTTCCCTAATTTATATATAAAATAAAGTTGTACCTGCTCTTAATACTGGATTACATTTATTGAGATTGATTCTTTAGATTAAAACTGAAAATCCAAACAGAGATGTTTTAGTGACTGCTATCCTCTCTTTACAGACTATATTTGGAAATGAATTCATACGTTTATGTTTTAAATCAAAAATGGAAATGCAGGAATTGAAAACAAATTTCTGAAGCCTTAAAATATTTTAAGTTCACAAACATTAAAGGGTTCCTGCTGAACATTGTATTGCATTAGTTATTTAGCCATTACTGATTTAAACTTAAACACAGTAATGCGTTGTATTTTATTGGAAGTCTCAGATGATAGAAAGGGGGTTTATTTTCCATAAGACTAATCAGAGATCCAACCAGTTCATTTCTAGTACTGGTTAGATTTGGATTTGTTAGAATTTTCCTTTTGGTACTGACAAGAATCATACACCCAGCTGCGTTGAGTAGCCCATTAGGTGAGTGTATTTTTTTTTTAATGTGGTTCACCTGAATATTGTATGTACCACTTGTGTAATTCATTAAAGAACACTGCATCACTTTGTCACCCCAGCTAGAATTCGGACATTGTGTGGTATATACTGGGTTACAGAGGAACAATAGGGTGACATAGAATGCCATCATAAATTGTTTACAACTGTTTCTAGATCATGTGCGTTATAGACATCTGATTAAGCAATCTTCATTATGAGAATTAATTGAAAAACTACAGTTTCATGCATGACATTTTGAAGATTTACTGTTATATAGAAACTGTGCACTAGATGGCCCCATAGGAAAAAACTTTATTCTTCCATCCTAGGCCTCATGTGCTCACCATGTCATTTTGAACACTACTACAGCATGTAGGTATGCACAAATAAAAGAAACCCGTAAATATTACAGTCTGTGTGGCTGTGGTGATGAGGTGCACCCATGGTAATGCTGGATTTAGTGAACTGGATTTTAGTGAATTTAGAGACCTCAAGTGGAATATTTCTAGGATAAGAGTTTCCAGGCCTTTGTTTTTTGGAGGGCTGAACATTTCTTCCTATTTGTTTCTTCTCTGTATGTTTTCCTGTCTGGATAGACCTTTTCTGTGGGGGTCTTTTCATCTTTTCTCCTGCTTGTCTTTCTGCTAGTGGATCTTAGGTTCACTGAATTTCCCCTATGTTTTTTTTAAACATCTGGAGTTTTTTCCTTTCTCTCATACTGGTAATTCTTGCCAGGTTTTCATTTTGACACTTCCTCTTACTTTTCTTTGATTTTCATGCTCTATCTCTGATTTATGATTCCTCATTACTGGTGAGCCAATGAGTAGAAAAGTAGTGTCCAAGAGCATCCTGTTCTGTATATCTTGTAATACTGTTATACAGTTGGTTTCACATTGTTATGCAGTTGTTTTTCTTTAAGCCTATGATTTATGATTCAGGACTTCAGCCTCCCTGTAAAAATGTAGTTTAAGCCGGATCATTTAAAAGTGCTTGAAGCTCTGAGCCAAAGTTAGTAAAAAAAAATACTGTCATTCTATGTAGTTCCAAGAAAAAATTTTTATTAGCTGTGGTTGGGATTTCCAGATCCTCAGTGCCACGAGGGTGACTTAGTCATAAAGACTGTGTCAACACTGGATAATTAAATCAATGATATATATATATATACCAATTTTACGGTATGTCCACACTAGCCAAGTTGACTCAGGGGCAGTTTTGTCACATGTCCATGCTTATGCTGTTCTACTCCATTGCAGTTACTGTCTGTCGGGCAACTGTCCCACAGTTTCTGGATCAGCTCCCTGAAGCAGTGACTGGTGGGGAATTTTGAGAAGTTCCCATAATTCCCTGAGGAAACACCCTAAAATCCTTGGGTTTCCATGCCATTTCTTGGTAACTTTCTCAAAATGGAAGCCAAGATGAATGCTCAGCTCTTTAGCAAGAAACTTTTGGCTGGAATGTTTGAAAAGCAGTTGTGAGGCAGCAGAGGCTATTCTGGTAGTACTGCAGAGAGTCAGAAATGGAGACCAGCCATGTCTGCTGCAATGATTATGTCCACTCACTATCTCTGGAGTAGCTAGATGAGTGCAATACTTGAAGATAATGTTCACCAGGTGGCACATCTCTCTTGGATCCGGACCATGACCACAGACTAGTGGGACTAAGTTGTTCGCTACTTTGGACACACCGCAGTGGCTGCAGAATTTCCAGATAGGAGACTTGTTTGTACCTCTGTGGTGAGCAAGCCCTGCCATTGCAACACTAGACAATGAGGCCGAGTGCATGACTCACCATGGATGAGAATGTGGAAGCTTCTGACCCTGCATAGTTAATGATCAGTTGTGCTATGGTTTCGGGGTGGGAAGTCCATAGCAGATGCAATGGTGATGGTTTGAATAGCAATATAGTGTGTGTGGCAGTGGCATAGGCCACCTTGCTCTATTGTGCCAGACATCACTGAAACCAGTCTTGGAGTATATTTAGTAGGACTACATACTACTTAACAGTGATGCAAGCCTTAGCAGGTCAGGGCAGATGTGTACCTGGGATGCCCAGGCAAAGTGCATGTGTTGGTCATTAGGTATTCTTATGATCTTCTTTTACTTGCTGATTGGGGTCTTTTCCATACTAGTCACAAACATAAAGCAGACATTATGTTCTTAACCAAACTTAAGCTAACTTTAATTAACTATCCCTAAAGCATGCTAACCGGAATTTTCATCCAGTGGCTTGAACCTGGAAAAACTGCAACAAAATCTGATTCATTAACACATACCAGTGATGAGGTCAATAAGAAAATCTTAAGAGGGGAGTTAAACTACCAAAGTGTGTGTGTGTGTGTGTGTGTGTGTGTGTGTTGTGAAAAGTTAAGATTCCAAAAACTGTTTTTATTTTAAATAGCATTCAAACAATAGCCCTCTATTCTACTTCATTTATTGGCTAGAAATCCAATCTGTGCAGAAGCCTATGGATTCCACTCTCTACGTGTTGTTACTATATATTAATAATATAATCAAAATAAAACCTGCAGTTTACCCCCACCAATAAGACTTGGCCCCAACATAATGCCTCCTGCATAAGCATTAGAATCAGCAAGTCCCATCCTCCCTAAAAGCCCAAGTAAATAGGTCTTGCAGGATACCTGCTATTTTGAATCTGGGGATAGAAGGGGTGGATGTTAAAGTCTGAGAGGTCCTCTAGGAGAATACTTGTAAATTGAAACTGTTCCAGCCTCCGTGCTTCTGCTGATCTCGGCTACAGCAATGTGACAGGGGAAGAGAGAGAAAATCCAAACAAGGCAGATCCCAAACCATTTAGGCTTTGTAGCTCAAAACCAACACTCTAGATACCACCTTGGAACCAACAGGCAGCCAATATGTATCCTAGAGCACTGATTTAAAGTGCTCACAATAAGATAAATTCTTCTTCAAGTGCTTGCTCATGTCCATTCCATGTTAGGTGTATGTGCTCGCCACATGCACCAGTGCCGGAAGTTTTTTCCTCAGCGGTATCCGTAGGGGACCGGCTCTGGCGCCCCCTGGAATGGCACCCGTATGGCATGGTATAAGGGGCACCGCCAGCTCCCCCAACCTTCAGTTCCTTCTTACCGTCAGTGACGGTGCTGGAATGTTCCTTTGCTTTGGCAAATCTTTTCTTCTCCAGATCTGTCCGTTGCAAAATTTCTGTTGTAAATAGTTATATCAGTTAGTGTTAGTTCCCTTAGTGTGTTGTTAGTTACTTATAGTGTCCCAGACGGGACTTAGCCTCGGGACGGGGCATGCACTGCTCCCCGGGGTTTAAGAACTGCGACCCGGTGTAAAAAGCCTATGCCAGTCAGTGACCCCCACACCAGTAGTTTAAGGTGCTTAGGGGCATCTCATATTAGCGACAGGTGTCGTATCTGTAAGAGCTTTAAGCCTCACACTAAGAAAGAGTGGGACATCCGACTTAAAGCGCTCCTTATGGAGTTGGCGCTGACACTGGCACTGGAGCAGCCGCGATTGGACTCTGCACACAGCACCACAGCTTCGGTGCGGAGCACCCTGCAGGTACTGTCGTCAGACAGGCGAAAATCCACCTCCCCGGCTCCTGCCAGTAAGAAGAGGAAGACCAGGAGACGTTAGTCTTCTGCTCACAAAGTCAAGGAGAGGGCGGGAGGCAAGCCTAGACCCACGAAGAGTGGCTCATCACCTCCAAGTGGGAGTCGGGCCCCAGCTTCGGTTGAGCGGGTTAGCCCATTCTGGGATATGCCCGCCACCCCGGACAGTGGCACGGGAATCCGGTACCTGGAAATGTCATTGACCCCTGAGGCCCTTCAGGTAGGATATCTTGTCCCTCCTGGTGCTTCCCACACCAGCGATGGCAGCTCCCAAATCAAGGGGTAAGCCTGCCATTGGACCACCTCCTCGGTCCCCATCAGTGCGGCTCTGCTTGCCACCTCAGGGAGTGTCCTGCCAGCACTCACCTGCTCAGAGCCAACACGCCTCGGACGTTGGGCTGCCTACTAGTTGGAGCCTTCGGCACCGGTCTCCGGATTCCGGCCATCGCTCTGCGGGCTCGAAGGGCTGGTTGCCGGTAGTGTGGCGTGTACCTAGCAAGGCACGCACGACCCCGCAACCCCGGTCCCAGGAGAGTCGGAGCCACTCCCCTTCAGTACGATGCTGATCCTGCGAAAGCCTCCGTCGGGACTCTTGGTACCGGTCACTGGCCTACTGACATAGGTCACCGCACGAGCGCCGACGCTCAACATCGTGGCGTCGGTCGTGCTCCCGCTCTGCTATTCGGCACCGGTCAGGAAGCATTCGGCATAGATTGCCGGGGTACCATCGCAGATCCGCCAAACAACGACACCGGTCACCAAGATTTCAATGTGGTGGGTCGTCGCTCGCGCGCGGATCCCACTCGGAGCATGGAAGTGAACACAGCTGGGACCGGGACACCTGGTTGGCCTCGGTGCAGTCCCAGTCTCTGGAACACGGCCCTCCATCTCAGGGCTCGGAATCGGATCAAGAACCCCTGCAGGCAGGTCAAGGTCCTCCATTGATGGCACCGGTCATCCCTGCAGCACCACCAGGATTATCGTGGCCCCAGGGCCAATGGCCTATGCCATGGCACCCCTGGAACCTGTGGGGCGTCCTGCAGCTGTCCCAAGGGCATAAATCAGTGTCGGGAGTCTCCAACAAGCATTCGGCAATGGTCTCCCGCCCGCCTGAGACAGAGGCCACCATACCTGGAACCCACCAGATGCAGCAGACGGGGGAAGAAGGCCCTGCCAAACACCTCACCTGCATCATCCTCCTCGGCCCCCACCTATAGCCCCCCAGGATGATGCCAAAGCTCATCCAGAGCTTTTGAGGAGGGTAGCTTTGAACTTGGGACTAGAAACCAAGGAGCTAGAGGAGCCCTCGGACACCCTCTTCAACGTCATCAGCTTGGCAGCTCTGGCTAGAGTTGCACTGCCAGTACATGAAAGGGGTGGCAAAGATTACCAAGGCCCTCTGGCAGACCCCCTCATCACTACCCCCAATCTCCAAGCAAATACTATGTGCCCGCAAGAGGATATGAATATCTTTATACCCAGGGACAACCGGGGGCTACTCCCAAAAATAAAGAGGCAAAGAAACTGGACCTTTTTGTGAGAAAGGTTTATTCGTCGTCAAGCATACAGCTGAGGGTGGTGAATCATAAGGCCCTATTGGGCCACTATGATTTTAATATTTGGCAATCGATGGCCACATTTGTTGATTCCCTTCCAGAGGACCCCAGAAAAGAGTTCCAGGCTATCCTGGAAGTGGGGCAGGGAGTGGCGAGGGTGGCACTGCAGGCAGCCTCGGACGTGGCTGATTCTGTGGCGTGGACCATGGCTTCAGCCATAACGATGAGGAGGGCGGCGTGGCTGCAGTCCTCAGACTTGTCGGTGGAGGTCCAACAGTCCATCCAGGACCTCCCCTTCGATGGCCAAGCTCTGTTTGCGGAGAAAACAGATGATAAGCTACACGGGCTGAAGGACTCACGCACTACGCTCAAGACCCTGGGCCTATACACCCCGGGGCAGCAGAGGAAGCAGTTTAAGCCTCATCCTCCCCATCAGCAGTGTAGCCAGCCGAAGCAAGAGCCCTTCCAGAAGAAGGGCAAGGGCTACAAATGTTGTCAGGGCCAGCAGCCTCTACCTCAGCACAGGCCGGCTCTTCCCGCTCTCATCAGGGGTCGAGGCAGGCATTTTGAGGGTGCACCCGAGGGTAACATTCCAGCCACTGTCCTGGATCCTGCCCCTCTCAGGTTCTCCAATTGCCTTTCTTTTTTCTTCCCGGCCTGGGCATCTATAACTTTGGATCGTTGGGTCCTCAATACTGTGGTGCAGGGCTATACCCTCCAATTTGTTTCTACGCCCCCATCCCATCCTTCCTCCCTGTCCCTCTTCAGGGACCCCTCTTACAAGGGTCTACTGCATCAGGAGGTGCAAGGCCTGCTGCAGGCGGGGCCATAGAAGAAGTCCCCTTAGATCTCAGGGGCAAGAGGTTCTATTCCTGTTACTTTCCGATTCCAAAGGCCAAAGGGGGCCTAAGGCCCATCCTGGACCTGCAAGACCTCAACAAGTATCTCAAGAAGTTGAGGTTCTGCATGGTCTTCCTGGCCTCCATCATCCCCTCCCTGGATCCAGGAGACTGGTGTACCGCCCTTGACTTGAAGGAGGTGTACTTTCATATAGCGATCTTTCAGGACACAGACGCTTCCTCCGCTTCACAGTGGGATCTGCGCACTACCAGTTCGCGGTGCTCTTCTTCGCCCTGGTAACGGCACCAACGGTGTTTACAAAATGCATGTCGGTGATGGTGGCTTACCTCAGGCATCGGGGTATCCTGATCTACCCGTACCTCGACGACTGGCTGATCAAGGGTCACTCCTGGTCCGAGGTCCAGGGGGCCGTTTCGATTCTGCTGACCACATGCAGGAGACTGGGCCTGTTGATAAACAAGAAAAAATCAACATTGGCTCCTGTACAAAGAATAGAGTTTATCAGGGCAATCCTTGACTCCACCAGGGCGAAGGCATTTCTGCCGCACAACAGGTTCCAGATGATGAGGGACCTCAATGCCGGAGTCTCCACGATTCCTCTCACAAAGGCCAAGGTCTGCCTACGGCTGCTGGGCCACCTGGCGGCATGCACGTACATCATCCACCATACGAGGCTCCAAATGTGACCCCTCCAGCAGTGGCTATGGTCTATGCCCTGTCCAGGGATCGCCTGGACAAGGTTGTCACCATCCCACCAGAGGTACTCACAGCGTTGCAGTGGTGAACTGACCCTGGAATGGTCCTCGACGGAGTCCCGTTCGACAGCCCACGTCCTTCGGTGTCGCTAATATCAGATGCCTCAGACCTCGGCTGAACGCAAGGTATGTGGTCCGCAGGGGAGATGCCATTGCATATAAACATCAAAGAACTCAGGGTGGTTCGCCTAGCCTGCGCAGTTTTTCTCCCATAGTTATCCGCCCAAGTGGTTAGAGTGTTGATGGACAACACGGCCTTGATGTTTTACATCAACAAGCAAGGGGGAGTGCGCTCGTCGGCTCTCTATCAAGAGGCACTCCGTCTATGGGACTTCTGCATCCAGCATGTGATCCACCTGGAGGCCTAACACCTCCCTGGCATCAGGAACAGGCTGGCAGATCACCTCAGCAGGTCCTTCTTTTCTCACCACGAGTGGTCGCTCTACTCAGAAGTGGTCCAGATGTTCTTCCAGTGGTGGGGAACTCCCCGAGTGGACCTGTTTGCCACCAGCTAGAACAGGAAATGTCATCAGTTTTGCTCCCTGTGGGGCCTTGGCAAGGGCGCTCTCTCTGATGCCTTTCTCCTGTCCTGGTCAAGAGACCTGATGTACGCATTCCCACCCATCCTGCTCGTCAGCAGATTCCTGTCAAAAATCAAGAGGGACAAGGACCGAGTCATTATGATCACCCCGGCATGGCTGCGCCAGCATTGGTTCAGCATGCTGTTGGATCTGGCAGTAGCCCCCCTGTGGCCGCTGCCTGACCACCCAGAGCTTCTCTCACAAGACTATGGTCGCCTCCTGCACCCCAACCTCACCTCCCTCCACCTCATGGTGTGGATGCTGCATTGTTGAACATGGAGGAGCAAGTCTGCTCCAGGGAGGTGCAGCAGGTCCTTTTGGGAAGTAGAAAACCCTCCAGTAGAGCAACTTACCTGGCGAAGTGGACGAGGTTCTCCCACTGGGCATCTGAGCGTAGCGTCTCCCCGATGCACTCCTCTCTGCAGTCAATCTTGGAATACCTGCTCTTCCTGAAGAATCAGGCCTGGTTCTCTCTTCTATCAAGGTTCATCTAGCTGCCATCTCGGTGTTTCATCCGTTGATCCAGGATAGATCGGTGTTTTCACACAAGATGTCTGTCAGGTTCCTGAAAGGCCTTGAAAGGCTCTTCCCTCCTATTAGGGATCCCGTCCCACAGTGGGACCTCAATCTGGTTCTCTCCAAACTCACGGGTCCGCCCTTTGAACACTTAGGCTCTTGTTCCCTTTCCCACCTATTGTGGAAAGTCGCCTAGATGACATCGGCTAGATGAGTGTTGGAGATTAAAGCCCTGACCTCGGAACCACCTTACATGGTCTTCTACAAAGACAAGGTACAGTTGCAACCCCATCCAGCCTTCCTGCCGAAGGTGGTGTCTTCCTTCCATATCAACTAGGACATCTCCCTCCTGGTGTTCTGTCCTAAGCCGCACAAGACCAATGAGGAGAGGTGGCTGCATGCCCTGGACGTCTGACGTGCCTTGGCATTTTACCTGAGTGTACCAAGTCCCTTCGCAGGTCAACATAGACAGGATGAAGGGCCTTCTGGTGTCCTCTCAAAGGATCTCCAACTGGATTACCTGCTGCATCGGACCGGTTACGAGTTGGCGCAGGTCCAACTGCCACGTCTGGTGAAGGCCCACTCGACGAGAGTGCAAGTGTCCTCATGGCCTTCCTGGTGCATGTCCCTATCCAGGACATTTGCAGAGCTGCAACATGGTCTTCGGTTCACATGTTCACGACCCACTACGCCATCACTCAGCAGGCCAGAGACAACGCTGGGTTTGGCAGAGCTGTATTGCAAGCTACACATCCACGAACTCCTACCTGCCTCCCTTGGCACTGCTTGGGAGTCACCTAACATGGAGGGGACATGAGCAAGCACTTGAAGAAGAAAAGAAAGTTACCTGTTTTGTAATTGGTGTTCTTTGAGATGTGTTGCTCATGTCCATTCCATGACCCGCCCTCCTTCCCCACTGTCAGAGTTTCCGGCAAGAAGGAACTGAGGGTGGGGGGAGCCGGCGGTGCCCCTTATACCACGGCATGTGTGCGCCGCTCCAGGGGGTGCCAGAGCCGGTCCCCTACGGATACCACTGGGGGAAAGACTTCCAGCACCAGTGCATGTGGCGAGCACACACATGAAATGGACATGAGCAACAAATCTCGAAGAACACCAGTTACAAAACAGGTAACTGTCTTATTTTTAATAATCGGGTTAATGTGTTCTGTACTAGATTTAATTTCTAGGCTGCCATAGGGGTGGTGCCATGCAATAATTAGGTGTGGATACACAATATACTTACAGTAGTATACTTACACTTAGACTGTAAGCTCTTTGGGGTAGGGACTATCTTTTTGTTTTGTGTTTGTATGGTGCCTAGCACAATGGGATCCTAGTCCATGAGTAGGACTCCTAAGTGTGACAGTAATATTAATAATATTAATAATAATAGCAACATCTGCATCAGCTGCAATCTCTTAGTCAAACCAAGGTGTGTGTGGGGGGGGAGGCCCTTCCTAGGCACTGCTGGCAATGATCATTTCACAGCAACTAGGGATTCAGCAACAACTTCAGTTTGTGCAGTATGGTAACAAAGGACAGGCAGGCACCCTCGGTAAATGGAGCAGAGGTTACCCTGGCCAGATTTTATACTTGCTTCCTCAACCTACAAAGCTTACCTCAGTCTTATTTTATTTATTCTAGTTCTCATCCGTGTGTCAGCCTCAGCCAAACATTAGCCCAGCTGTTCAACAGCACTAGATGGTGAGACAGAAAGGCCATAGAGAGCTGTGTTACTTGCATAGTGAAAGCAACATAGTCCATAACTCCTCATTAACCCCCTTATGGGCCTACTATACATGCTTTACTGTTCAGGGGTAAGTACTGATCAGTATTCTCAAACTGAGAAAACTCCTCCCTAATGTGTGATTCTTATTAAGTTAATATGGTGATTTTAAAGGGCTCAGTTGGAAGTGTTTTCGGTACAGTGCCCCAAGGGAGTAAAGGGTTAACCAAATCTATATTTTCCAGTAAGTCATCTTGTAAGAAAAATCAATTGCATCCAGCTTTTCTGAATATTTTTACAATGCAATAATTCTTGTAAATTAGTTGGCAAATATATCAAGGGTCTCCAAATCTTTCCAAAGGAGAGCAGATGAAAATAGGCATTAGTGCAGCAAGAGGAAAGTCTTCAAAAAAGAGGAAAAAATAGAATCTGCAATCAGTTCTGTTTTTAGGGCATGTCTACACTATGGTCCTAAGTCAATCTATGTTAGGTAATTACTGCGGTGGCTGATGTCCACACTAACCTCCTGTCGGTGTTGCACAGTATTGCACGTCCTCACGTGGAAGGAGTGCTTCCACCAACTGAAGAGGGGCAGCATGGGGGGCTCAGAGCCAGGGCTCTCAGCTCCCCACCAGGAGCCCAGCTGTCCCCGGGCTCTTGGCTCCCCACTCCAGCGGGGGGGGTGGGGAATGGAGGGGACAGCTGCCTGGATTTCTCGGCTCCCTGAGTGGGGAGCCAAGAGCCAATGTAAGCAATGCAGGATCTACACAGACACTTTGTTCCCTAACTACCCCGACATAAGCCCTATGCCTCTTGTGGAGGTGGAGTTATTATGTAGATGTGGACACTGACATATTTAGGTCGACGTAAGCTGCCTTACATCGACCTAACTGTGTAGTGTAGACCAGGCCTTAGAGCAGGGGTGGGCAAACTTTTTGGCCCGAGGGCCACATTGGGCTTGCAAAACTGTATGGAGGGCCGGGTAGGGAACGCTGTGCCTCCCCAAACAGCCTGCCCCCCTGCCCCTATCTGCCCCCTCCCACTTACCGCCCCCTGACTGCCCCCCTCAGAACTCCTGACCCATCCAACCCCCCCTGCTCCTTGTCCCCTGACCACCCTCCTGGGACCCTCCGCCCCTAACCGCCCCCGGGACCCCACCACCTATCCAACCCGCCCCTGCTCCCAGTCCGCTGACTGCCCTGCCCCCAGTCCGCTGACTGCCCTGCCCCCTATCCACACCCCCGCCCCCTGACAGGCCCCCCCAGGGCTCCCACCCTCTATCCAACCCCCCCATTCCCTGTCCCCTCACCGCCCCCCCCAACCTCCGACCTATCCAACTGCCCCCTGCTCCCTGTCCCCTAACTGCCCCCCGGGACTCCCTGCCCCTTATCCAACCCTCTGCCCCCTTACCATGCTGCTCGGAGCGGCAGGAGCTCACAGCTGTGGGGCCCGGCCAGAGCAGCCACGCTGCCCAGAGTGCTGGTGGCCCAGCGCGGCGTGGTTGCGGGGGAGGGGGAACAGCAGGGGAGGGGCTGGGGGCTAGCCTCCCCGGCCGGGAGCTCAGGGGCCAGGCAGGAAGGTCCCAAGGGCTGAATGTGGCCTGCGGGCCGTAGTTTGCCCACCTCCCTTAGAGTCTACTTTTATTCTTTAGGAAGCATATTAGTCAAACACCCTCCAAAACTGTGACTCCCAACCTGTAGATCATGGCAACCCACAAAAGAGTCACCAGCAGCTGCCTTTGAACATGAGGGATTTACAAGGCTGCATCCAACCTATATCTGAAGCAGAAGTGCTCAGTAACCTGCCACAACTGGTGAACCTTAGATAACAGGAGCATATCTAATAAATCTTTGCACAGATTTGCACTGCATCACTTCTGGAGCAAGGGGGAAGCAGCATCTCCTTTAAAGTGCTGTGAGTATCCATCCCAAAGAATACTGTGGTGCAGATGAGGAAGTGTTGAGTTGTTGGATGTTGTGGGAGGAAGGCATAGTCTGAGCAAAGGCTCAGAAATCCTGACCTGGTTTTGTTTTTAAAATACATCTGCAATAATTGGTTAGGTTAGTAAATGTGTGATATATAGCCTTGGTTTGGTCCCATTTGAGTTACACAATAAAGCTGAAAGCACCGAAGAAGTAATAAATCCCAGCCTGGGGGCCTGATCCTCACTTCTCATAGGCTTGAACCCTTTCCATTAGATGTCAGTTTACTATAAAACTGGAACTAGTCATCACTGAAAGGCGTCAATACATAGATGGTTGCCTCTTGGCACCACAAACAATGCACATGCTAAAAGGGGCATGGCTACCTAATGCATGAACGGTTAAATTGGCCTCTTCTGTTGTAGGGGGAATATGCAAATAATTTGCTTTATTTATAGCTACATAAGGGTTCAGAAAGACTTGCCAGTAGATTTACATTTTAAATCTCCAAAGGTCAGTAATGTTTTTAATGTAGTTTGAAAACTGTTTTATTTAGAAGGGGAATTTTAATAGTATGCCATATTTTATCTTGTAAAAATGCCTCAGTTCAGTTCCATTTTATGCAGCATTACCGCCTGTGGGTGCATTGTTGAGATAACATTGCACGTGCAGTACACAGTAAAATAGATCACCTCAGAGATGTGGCCATTACTCAAAGGAGCCAGGAAATGCTTAGCTACACTATAGATTATAAAAACATTAAAATACTTGTTTACCCCAGATGTCGGTTGTACCACATGACTCTGAAGGAAGGCATATGAAAGCATACACTGTCTCACTCTCATGGCAGTCAGATGCAGTTAGTGTTGTTTTCTGGCCAGGCTAAGATGGGTCGTATGCCTCTTCTGATGTTAATGATAAGAGACTACAGTGCGCACATGATATTAGGACCACTGCCTGGAATTCTTTCAATCAGAACTCGCATTAGGCAACATGTACTTGCCGAGGATTTGGAAGGGATCTTCAAGAACTGTAACCAATTGGAACTCTAGTGATAGGCCCTTCAGACTATTCTTTGGATTTGCAGTTAATCTGCCCCTTGGACCGATGTGGATAAATAGGGGCAGTGATCAATTTGGGTTGTGTTTTGATTCTTCTAGTGTAGGCCCTTTTGTGATGTTAAGGTACCTTATACCTTTAAAATGGTAAGCTCTCTGGACGTGGGACTATTTTGTACAGTGCCAAGCACCTGGTCAGGGCTTAAAAATAAATATAATAACGTGAAGTCTCCACTGAAATAGCTATAATAAAATATGTACTAGGCATGATTAGGTCTCTTAATTTATTGACCTATCTTGCTGTTTCTACCCTTGTTTTGCAACAGTTAACTTTTTCAAAACATTCATGTGGTTCACTCCATGACTAGAAAATGGAAGTTAAAATACTGAAGGCTTCGCTCCCCATGGCTTAACATGGTTCTGATGAGATGTTCCTCTGAATGCTTTGATGGCCTTTCTTTTATTCGCGTGTGCTCAGTGCTCTTGCTATCTTTGGTTCTGAGGGGAGGAGTTTCATTAAAAAGTAATCACAAGATGTGGACAAAGCAAAAGGGAAGGCCTATGATATGTGTGTTTTTAATTGCAGTTTAGTTCATTTCCCTTATGTCTGGGTTTAGATAGTTTTACTAACAGTAAATCTTGACCTTAATTTTGCAATTCTCTCTCAAATGTGCTTATTTGTGGTTTTGATTTTACCTGCTTTTGCCATGATTGACACAAAAGTGAGAGAACAGGAATACTGTCCCACAGTACCATGAAAAATTCCACTTATGTGATCGAATAGTTGCCAAAAATCCTCGTGAAATTAGATGTTAACTCAATTTTCTTCTACAAAACAAGAGACCAAGCTGATGTTTTTCTGTTAGTGTCAACCCAGAGACTGCAAACTCATCAGGCTAAGCCATAGGTCTCAATACAGGTGGCCAGGTTTCACCTTCGCCTTCAAAGGAGAGGGAAGAACGTATCAAACACTCACCTGATGAAGCATACTTTTTAGTACTGAACATAGCAGGGTCTTGTCAACTAGTTCTTAGGATTATTTGGAAGCAAGAAAGGCACCTTCCTTTATGTCAAGGATCATTTGACCTATGTCTGATAAGAAAATCTTCTAAACTAGTAAATGAATGTCAGGTTATAAAATTAACTTTCATACTTTCAGAAATATAAACTAGCTTACAGAGATCTAGAATAGGATAAAAACATATAGCCCCATCTCGCTCAGCCTTCCCAGTCTCTGAAATGTTGAGACCAGTGCACGTTTAACCCCCTACCCCCACCCCGAATACAACCGTGTTTGATTGAAGCCCCAACCAATCTTGTTCACTGGACTTAAACTACTTCTAAAGACATGTGAGCAAATTACAAGTTGCGCAACACAATTACCCACCTCCCTTCTGCTCAAAAATTGAATTTCTTTGTATCCCAAAGCACAGAACCCAAAATCATGTAATTATTCAGGGTTTCTCCCTTGAGTTTTGATTGGTAGCATCAAAAGATATTTTTTTCAGGATGTGTTCTGACATTGGCAGATATTTCAAATCTTTATGTCAGTATCCATTCCTCCCTCTATTTATTTCTTTGATTCATAGGACCTCATCATTACAGTAAATACAATTTTCTCCCAAGTGATATTTCTTCATGCACAGAATATTTGGGAAAATGATAGACATAGGCATTTTATTATCCCTTCGGCATCTGGCAAACATTTTCTTCAAATCTCAAGCAAAAACATCTCCTAGAAAACTCAGTAGGATTATGGTTCCCTAATAAATTAAAAATGCTTCCTATTTGCATAAAGCTTTCCATTACAATTAAATCTAACTCAATACTACTTTCAAAGCAAGAATTACCCTCTAGTATCTCTGGCTTTACATCTAAGGTGCTTGCTCCTTCAAAATCCAATGTGTTGGGCACAAACACACATTCTAAACCGATTACTCTCCTCTAAAAAAAACCAACCTCAATTTCTGTTTCTTGGCAATTCAAATCAAGCCTAATGCTGAAAGAAGAAAAAACCTGACTGGCAGAGCTTGGAATAGGAACCAGCAGTAACTCGGAATGCCAGCTCACCCAGCTGAAGAACTCACATGGATCTATTCATGATCCAAGGAAACTGGACCAAAACTCACACTATAAAATCAATCGCCTGGAAATAAAAGCCATTAAGCCTTCTGGGCTTTTCCTATTTAATTGAGGGACTGGCGGTGCAAATAAAACTGGAAAAGCCAACTGCAATAGTATGTATAAACACTGTCTCTTCATCAAGGAAGTAAAGAAATATGCTCAGTTTGGTTAATGAGAATTTATGGCTCCTCAACAGGGAGCAATGAATATTTTGTTCCCGACCAAATGACAATTTTTAAGATCATAAAATTGGACTAAACTGGAGCAGCAAAGAGATTCTACAATATCTAGTTCTTCCAGGCTGTATCATACAGGGCAGAAATAAGTGGTTGCCTAGGGTTGCAAAATATTAGGAATAACATAATATTTATTATAACTATTCATTATGAGAGTGACTGTGAGCTGGGAGGTGTGTTCATGTGTTAGTTTGCTTATAGCAGAAACCCTAGAGCTGAGTCAATCCTGAATGCTCCATTTCTAGCCAACTTTCCAGCAACCACAAACCAATAGGACTCCTAGGGTTAAGATTTCTACCTCTTTGCCAAATGGTAAGGTCATGCTCTATTATTCTGCTAATGCAATTTACTTTTCTTGGTTTTTCTCATGACCTTTCCCCCTGTATTTGCCACATCATTTTTCTCTCTTTCCTATGTCACCAGGACTTTTATACATTTCTTATATTGTTCACTTTGGTGTTGCATTTTTGATATATATGCCCATGCTAGTAGTCTTGCCAGGACTGTTTTATTCCCGAGTAATACAATCCAAGTTTTAGTTGCTGATCCTGCAAATAATTACGCAGGTGCATAACTTTATGCATGGATAGAGTTACTCGTGTGTAAGTCTCTGCAGGGTTTAAATACTTCTTTTGTATTCCATGGCAAAATCCCACATTATAGACTGTTAAGCTTGTATCAGTAAGCTATCAAGTCAGCAAATGTCAAAATTTCAGCTTGGATGATGCTCTCTCTATTAGACATTCACATCCTATTTTGCAAATCTGAAGGTATTGTATCAGACATTTTTTCCCCAACAGGCTAAGATCCTTGTATAGTATCTTGTATTTTTTTCTTGTATACTTACACTAAGCTCATTGTCATAATGAGACATTTATACAGATAATAAGAACATCCACAGTTACATTAGATAAAATTGAACATGTAGAAGAGATCTGACACTTCCACTTATTAAAATAAACAGGGTCGTTTCTCTGTTTTACTCACCCGATGATATCTCTTCACTTGTGTAGACTGTAAAATCTCTGAGGTTGGGTCCAGGACTGTCTTTTTATTATGTGTGTGTAAAGTGCCTTGATCAGAGCCACTAGGCCCTACGGTAATAATAAACCCTCACATTTTAGTGCATACGTCAACTTCTAACTGGTGGGGGCTAGAAATGACTTCTCCCTAGGTGCAGATTATTCCGTAGTAGCCAGCTACAGCATTTCTTATACCTTCCTCTGGAGTGTCTGGTTCTAGCCAGTATCAGCAACAAACTAATGGTCTGGCTAGATCACTGGTCTTATCTCATATGGCGATTCCTGTATTGATTCCATATCTCTTTCTTGACTCAGCACCACGTCCTGAGTGGTCATAAGCCCATGCAACTCCCATTGATGGATTTGGAAGTTTTGGTGGGTTTTGTCAGATAATTTCTCTTCTCTCTAAGGAATGTGTCTGAATGTTTCCCCCATGCCAAGGTACTACACGTCTAGCAGGATATTATTATTAATATGTATTATTTGTGTGATGTTGGCACCTACTGGGCCCAGCCATGATCATGACCCCATTGTGCTCGGCACTGTACAGATACATAGTAAGAGACATTCTCTGCCCCGAGAACATTATTCTTGCATGTGCATACCTCTGAAGAGTAATTAGTGTCAGTATTTATTGTTCTCTTTCGCTTTGTCTCACAGAAATACACATACAGAGTGGTATTAGGTATGATTCCTTGGTTGACTATATTACTTATATAGAAGTATAACTAGTTTGCATTTTCCATGTGAGCAGACTCCACTATGCCTGAAGCTAAGCTAAGCTCCAGCAGAGTTCCTACACTGCTAGAGAGCATAGCTATAGATGAACTTACTCTGTGGGCAGCAGTTTATCTGAATGTTTCAATCATGCCATGGAACCCCTCCGCTCTACAGAATTGATGCTAAACTCCACAGGAGCGGAGCTATAGACGAGCACACTCCCACACAGCTAAGAAATCTGCAGGAGCTTACTCCAGCTATGGGATATAACTCTTCCTCCTGATCTTTGTTTCCTATGGCCGGTTTGCAGCCATTCCGGAGCCTGTGTGACTCAGCGCACAACTGAATTGGTTGCACATGCAGTCACCAGGTGCACATGTAATGAGTTTAGTAAAACAATAACAATCTACTGCACATGCTCATTAGTTGATTTCCAAATACTCATAACTCTGTCAAATCTCAACATTTTCCCTCCAGGACAAGGCCCCTCTGTTACCCAGGGAGGGCTGTTTCCATGGCAAATGGCAATGTCCAAATCTCTGCAATTTAGGCTGAAGGGTTGATTGGGTGTGCGTGGGAGGAATTACAAAGATTTTTTTTTTATACTGAGGAAAGAATTTTTTTTCACTCTCATCTCACTCAATAATGGCTGAAATTCTGTTGCTCAAACTTTCCGAGAAAACAAAAAAACATATAGCTTCAAGCAGCTTCCAGGCCTGGAAAATCTGAACTCAAAAGGTGACAGTTTCTTAAAATTATGATGAATGAAAATGAGGTTATAATAGAAACCCCTTTCCAATCTTAACTTCTGCGCCCATTATAGCTTTTTCATATAAAGTATTTCCCAAGTAAATAATAGTTACAAGGTTACATTTAAAAAAAATAGCTGAAGGGAGAAATTACTATCTATAACCTAAGAAGAAAAGAGGGATCTTCCAATGAAATGTGAACTGAGAAAGCTGAGCAATACAGAATGTCTAGTCTAGTTAAGGAGCTGCAAAGCAGAAGGTTCGTGCAACACGAATGAAAAGAATATATGGTGGGGCAGAGTGGAGACCAGTGCTAGATGAGGGGGGAAGTGGGAGCTCTGTGAGACAGGCATGCTGCTAGAAAACAGGTGGGACACTGTGGGAGGACAGTTTTAAGCTGAATATTGTAATGAATCGAGAGTAGAGATTTGGGTGTGGCTGAGAATTTCAGAGAGGTGGAATGGAGGCAGCAGCATACACAGTGTGCTGATTGGCAGATATGAGGAGAAGCAAAGTTCAGGCCTAAAGACAACAGCAAGGATCAGACAGTGGAGATAATGGAAAGTCTGAGCTGAGGAGGGAGAGTGAGGCGACTGAGCTGTGTCTGAGGATGGGCAGAGGAACACTTCTGCCTTAATGACGTTTAGCTGGAGGCAGTTGAGATGAAGCCACACATTTACTCAAGACGCACAGAAGGTGGGCAGGGAACAGTCATTACTTGCAGAATGCTGAAAACTCCCAGTTCCCACTGAAATCAACAGGGGATGAGGGCCACTCGCCACGTCTGAAAATCAGACTAAGTGTTTGAAAGCTCTGTAGTTCTATCTCGTTGTGCAGCCAACAGCCAGCAGCAATAAAACCTCCAGAGGATCCCCTTACAAACGTGCAGGCTTTGTTTAGGCCACTCTGTTCAGTGTTTAGCCTCCTTGTGCTTCTACTCCTTTGAAGTACATGGTTACTACTGAAGCCATGTCTTTGGGAGAGGTGGAACACAGGGACAGCTAACAGCAGAGTAGGAAGTCAGTTTATGGAATGGTTTGACATTTGTACCATGGTGAGACTCAGGTGTGAGTAATTGTCATGACTGACCACGTCTGTATGTGCTCACACAGTCACCTATAGCAAAATGCTCAATAATAAAGTGCATTCTTGTTCTCTGTGGCAAACTATTATACTTAATAATTTCATAAGGGATGGTTTGGGTGGGTGGAGGAACCCTTGCAACTATAGGGAGGATGTTTCAGTGCTAACATAGCAGAGATGGTACACTTGTCTGTTTCAGAATGATCCTTTTGGAGACACGTCATCTTTGTATGATATGTGCAGAGAGAAGCAAGACCGACTCTTTCCTAGATGTAATTTATATGTTTTACAAATATATATAGAAAGTGATGGGAAGAGCGAGAACACAGCATGATTACTACACCTACTGACTATATTATTGGTTATGCTGTGCTGTCTGCTAACGTGTGTGGGTGTTGATGGTTGACTTTGAGAAACTTAATGAAGGTTGCCAATGGAAATTTTGACATTCATGATGATAAATATGCAGAGCCTTCAGAGGAATTCAGATAGCTGAACCGATTATAACTGCAAATCTTTTTCTGGAAGAAAAGTTTAAATTTTCACTTGTTTTTTTTCTTTCTGTTGTTCTGTCTTTCTGTTTTCCTTTCTTGCACCTCTGCTTAATGCCAGTAATTTTAGGATACCAGTAATTGTATTGCGATCCTGCAGCCGACAAAGAAAAAAGAGAGTATCTTTGTCTGTCTTTACAAGCTGAAGTGCTCCTCAGACGGAAAAGCAAAGCAAAGCCTTTCTGAATATTGCAAATGGAATCCCTGACATCTGCACTCTAGTACCATTCATAATTAAACTTGAAAAGAAGCGGCTGTGCATGTGTTAGCTCTAGTCAGATTCTCGTTTTACAGCATTTTCTGAGGCACCAAACACTCTTAGCATCTTAGTTTGTGCATCTTCTGTGGTCCTTCAAGCTTCTGGAGATGGGGATGAGCTCCCACTTTTGAATGGAAGCTGAACCTGAAGAACAAGTGAGAAGGTTACTGGGTAGTTGTCACATGCTGCAGGGGACACCTAGAGCTGTGAGCCACTCTGTTACCCCTCTGCTTCTGCAAGAGTGAGTTTTGCTGGTGATTAGACTGTGTGTCAGTTCCCTGCCACACCACTCTGTCTTCCTCACCAGCAAACTCCTCAAGGCTCTCCCGGCCCAGACCTCGCCTTGCAGGTAACAACCAGTGAACTCCAGCCCCCAAGCTCCTCAGAGGTGTTTCTTTGCAATGCATAGCCCCTATCGCTGTTCATTCACAGAAGATATTAAATTCACTGCTCTATTAAAGAGTCAGTACCTCACAGCTTATTAATTTAACTGGGATAAGTGCACTCTTCCCTTCAAACACAGCCCTGAGTTGGTTTATAGTAAAAGTAAAATAAGTTGATTAGCAAAAGAGCAGGGATTAAGCGATAACAAGTCAAAATGATAAAGGTAGAGATGGTCACACAAATAGAAGTGAACACATGCATCTAAAAGTCTAAAACTTAATCTAGCAAGATCCAGTCGTTGTTCAAGGTGGTTTCTCTCACCCACAGTCTCCTTTCTAGCATTTGCTGGCCAGGATCCATCACAGAGATGAAATCGCCTGGGTCCTTTGTCTCCTAAGGTGAAGGATAAAGATAGTCTCTCTGTGTTCCTTATATCCCCACAGGATCGCCTTTGGCTTACAAGTTGGGAAGGCCTCTTGGAGAACCAGTCTCCTGTGTCGCTCTGGGGTGCAGGAGCCATGTTAATTCTCTGTCTCTCACGCTGAGGCTCAGGTTTAGCTTGATGGCTTTGTTCACTGCTAATACATAAACTGAGGTAAACCCAGATTCCTTTGTCTAGGACAGGCCTGTTTATCACCTTTGCCTAGGCGAGGCTATCTGGTTATGTTCTAGTGACAGCATACAGAGGGAATTCATAACTTCACATTAAAAAGTTATCACATGCATTTGGCAATGATATCAATAACTAGTGTTATTAGCTTTCATATGATACCGCACAAAGCATATTTTGTACAAATATTATTGCAGTAGTATGGAGGGTGTGAATACAGGGGTGCCTAGGGTCACAGTAGTTCTCCATGCACCCCCACAGTTTTGGAAACACTGCACTGGGATGTGTGTGGCTGGCTGACAATTTCACTGTGAGGTTGGCTTTTGTGCAGGTGTCCTGCAGGAGAAATACTATCACTATTTTTGTCAGTTGTAGAGGGGAAAATGTACCTTGTGAGTGCTACGTAACACTTGGACAGAGCCATGACATAATGGTCTATCTGGCTTCTCTCTCTTAGTTATTCACTTTTGCCTTCTACCAAATACTAATGTTGATTATATGGACTAGCGATGGCAGTGGTACTCATAAAACCACTTGTACCTATGTATTGTCTCTGCTCCATTACTTGTGTCTCCCTGCCACGGCTAAAATGGTGCCAGAGTCTTTATTACCCCTATTCTAGTAGGGGCACACCTCAGGCCGAGTTGACTTTTTCCTTATAAATGCTGCTTGAGGAATGCCGAGGTTGATATACCACTTCAGCCCAGATCCGCATCTCTTCCCCTCCTCACAGTCCAACTACATTAAGCTAGTGTAATTTCTGGTGTGTATAGAGATGTTTGCATTACAGCTTTGAATGTACTGTAAATCAAGACTGCGTGTAACAGAATAAATTGGATTATGGGATCATAATGAGACAGACAGAGGTAGCTTCTAAGTGAAAGAGTCCCAGGAAGGAAATTCACCTTTGCACTTGCACTGAGCCCAGTGTATCAATGGAGGAGATGTGGGGGGGGGTTGTCTCTCCCCTACCCTGGGGCTGCCCAAGCTTACTATATTAATTATGCATATTGCAGTAGTGCTTAGGAGCCCCGATCAGGACCCTATTGTACTAAGTGCTGTACAGGCACCCACCAAAAAGATGGCGCCTGCCCCAAAGAGCCAGCAAGCCAAATCTAAGATGAGAGACAACAGGTATGTAAAAGAGAGTCAGGGGAAGCACAAAGTAACACTCAGAGGACCGTGCACCTTAAGAACATAAGAACGGCCATACTGGGTCAGACCAAAGGTCCATCCAGCCCAGTATCCTGTCTGCCGACAGTGACCAATGCCAGGTGCCCCAGAGGGAGTGAACCTAACAGGTAATGATCAAGTGATCTCTCTCCTGCCATCCATCTCCACCCTCTGATAAACAGAGGCTAGGGACACCATTCCTTACCCATCCTGGCTAATAGCCATTAATGGACTTAATCTCCATGAATTTATCTAGGTCTCTTTTAAACCCTGCTATAGTCCTAGCCTTCACAACCTCCTCAGGCAAGGAGTTCCACAGGTTGACTGTGCATTGTGTGAAGAAGAACTTGCTTTTATTTGTTTTAAACCTGCTGCCCATTAATTTCATTTGGTGGCCCCTAGTTCTTACATTATGGAAACAAGTAAATAACTTTTCCTTATTCACTTTCTCCACACCACTCATGATTTTATATACCTCTACCATATCCCCCCTTAGTCTCCTCTTTTTCAAGCTGAAAATTCCTAGCCTCTTTAATCTCTCCTCATATGGGACCCATCCAAACCCATAATAATTTTAGTTGCTCTTCTCTGAACCTTTTCTAATGCCAGTATATCTTTTTTGAGATGAGGAGACCATCTGTACACAGTATTCAAGATGTGGGCGTACCATGGATTTATATAAGGGCAATAAGATATTCTCTGTCTTATTCTCTATCCCTTTTTGAATGATTCCTAACATCCTGTTTGCTTTTTTGACTGCCGCTGCACACTGTGTGGACATCTTCAGAGAACTATCCACGATGACGCCAAGATCTCTTTCCTGATTAGTTGTTGCTAAATTAGCCCCCATCATATTGTATAGTTGGGGTTATTTTTTCCAATATGTATTACTTTACATTTATCCACATTAAATTTCATTTGCCATTTTGTTGCCCAATCACTTAGTTTTGTGAGATCTTTCTGAAGTTCTTCACAGTCTGCTTTGGTCTTAACTAACTTGAGCAGTTTAGTATCGTCTGCAAACTTTGCCACCTCTCTGTTTACGCCTTTCTCCAGATCATTTATGAATAAGTTGAATAGGATTGGTCCTAGGACTGACCCTTCGGGAACACGACTAGTTACCCCTCTCCATTCTGAGAATTTACCATTTATTCCTACCCTTTGTTCCCTGTCTTTTAACAAGTTCTCAATCCTTGAAAGGACCTTCCCTCTTATCCCATGACAACTTAATTTACGTAAGAGCCTTTGGTGAGGGACCTGTGGGCACTTGCACTACTGGAGAATAGCCTGGCTATAGGCTTGCCCCAGCCATGCCTCATCCAGCATCCTCTTGCGGGGCTCCTAGAGGGGCTGGCATAGAGCCAAAGAGGCCCTCTATGCAGGGCCGCTGCCAGGAGGGACAGAGGGCAGGGTTTATGGCTGCTGCGCATCCATTTTACATGGGTTCAGCCAAGGGGAAGTGACCACAGTGCAAACACACATTTCCCTCCTAAAGCACAGTAAGTATCTTGCAGAACTTCTATAGGCTCTGTCCGTACTCTGTGCTATAGCACCAGGCTGTCTGTTATAAGCTAACCCTCACGTGTTCTAAAGGCACATGGCTGAAAGGCTCACAGTACATCTACCAAATTAAACCAGCCATTTGATTGTTACAATGCAGCCAGCAGAAAACATCAGAATGGTGGTATCTCTTCTGGTGTCTGTGATTTGCTAACATCACAATTTGTTGAACTATGATTACAGAATTTTACATTTTATAACCATTTCTGCAGTGCTTTAATTCAACTCTGTTTTGTTAGTTCTTTGTTTAGATCATCCGACCCCATTTTAAATGGCGGTATGCTATGGTAAGAGTTTCAGACATAGGTTACTCTATCCTCTATATCAGTGTTTCTCTACCTTTTTGATACCAGGGACTGGCTTGCTGCCTTCCTAAACTGTGTCAGGGAGATCTCAGGGACCAGCGCCAGACCAAGGACCGGTTGTTAAGAAACGTTACTCCATATGACACTACTGCAATCTGCTTGCGTTAACGGATTGGTGGGTTTAAAGCCATTAAGTAGCATATCAAAAGCCAATTATCAAGGTTTGGAGTTTGGCCAGTGATTTGTGTTGACAAATTTTTAAGCTATTTCTTTTATGTTGGAAGTATTATTACTGCATGCTGAATAAATATTGTCTCCACTGTTAATGGTATTTGTGCATGTTACACAGCTGTCTACAAGAAAAAAGCAGCTATTGCAGCAATTAGTGGTGTGACATGAATATGGCAAATACTGCAGGTATTTGCTGGATGCTAATAATACAGTCAAATGCCACACAGTACCCAGTTAATCAGAGACAAAGCCTCTACCAGATTGTACTGCTTATCTTTTCCCTTTACATACAATATTTCAAATGAGTGAATAAGCCAATTATAGGCAGAGCATGTAGCACTGCTTATGGTTAAGGTTGCTCAACACTCTCCGTTATAAGACCAGGCGCTAGATTCACAAAGGGAACTTAGCATTGCTGAGAGTTGCAACACCTAACTCTTAGGCACCCTGCCACGCAGTGACACTTGCTGCCTGAATTAAGCACCCCAGCTCCCGGTGCATTGTATGGGGAGAGTTAGGTACCTAAGAGAGGGATTCTCAGAAGGCAGCAAGCTGAGTGGGGAGCCGCCTAAGCTAGCCAGGTGTAAAATGCAGAGGAAAGAGATAGGGTTTAGGGCCCAGATCCACAAGTCTCTGCTCCAATGACTATTTAATTATCTATACGAAGTGGCACAGCTCCAGCTGGAGAGATTGAAATGGTCCTTGCCCACTGCTACCACCACCTCCACGGGTACACAGGAGAGGCTGCAGCCTGGTAGTTCAGGCACTCACGTGGCTTTGGGACACCTGACTTCATGTCCCTGCTCCAAATTAGGCAGAGGCAGGGCCGGCGCTTCCATTTAGGTGACCTAGGCGGTCACCTAGGGCACCAGGATTTGGGGGGCGGCAATTCGGCGGCGGGGGGGTGTCCTTCCGCACTCCTGGTCTTCGGCGGCGATTCTGCGGCAGGTCCTTCACTCACTCTGGGACCCGCCACTGAAGTGCCCCCGAAGACCGGGAGTGCGGAAGGACCCCCGCCTAGGGCACCAAAAACCCTGGCGCTGCTCCTGGGCAGAGGGAGGGTTTAAGCAGGGCCATCTCTCTACATCAAATGACGCCCCGGATGAGGTGCGTCTTTGGTGCCCACCCCCCTCCATTTGTTAAACTTTTGAATACCCCTACAAAGATCTAGAACATTCCAGGCTGTTAGTGAAAAATGACGCCGCATATGGAATACCCGAAACATTTTACTTCAAACATTCTATTCTCTTTTGTTGCTAACAACCAAAACTGCACCCCAAGCCTGGTGCCTCCTCCCCCACAAAGCCTGGCATCCCAGACAGTCACCTGGGTAGCCTGTCCGTAAATCCAGCCCTGGGTTTAAGCCTGGGTCAGGTGAGTGCCCTCAGCACTGAGCTTTAGAATCAACTGGGACACACACACACATGAATGCCAATCAGCCAGCCCCAAATGTCCTGACCACCTTCCCCCAGCTGCCTTTTGTGCAGATTAGATGTGCGCCAATAATGCCAACTGGCTCAGGCCCCACACGTGAAAGGAGTGGGGGAAACACCTAGTTTGAGAATCCTGCAGGAAATGGGGGCTCTGAGCAGCCCATTAGCAATGGGGGCAAGGGGGTGGCATCCACATATGTAACCCCCTTGGGGTTCAAGAGCATGGCCCCTTTAAATCATTCTCCTGACGGGGGGAGTGCTGATTGTTCCAGAAGGAGGCAGTGCTGTTCGGGTTTAGGGGGAGCAGAGAGAGAGGGGAGACAGGAGAGCGACAGTATGTGTGTGTCTGGAGCTCCAGATAGAAGGGCTGCTGCAAGCAGGCTCTCACAGAGTGAAGCAGCCAGAACCTGCCTGAAGCCTGGGAGGAACAGAGCGGCTGACCAGGGACACCCCAGGACAGGAGCCAGGAGGAGCACTGTGCCAGGGAGGAACCGCCCGAGGAGGACAAACTGGAGCTGGACTCAGTATTACTGCTACCCAGAGCAGCCTGGGGCTGTGATTACTAGGGCTTGTGACTTTGCATTGGAAATAAGAAGGGAGGCTGTTAGCTAGTTAAGCGGGGAGGTTGTCACTCTGTGTGGCTTTGCAGAGAGCGGCAGAAGAGGGCACTGGAGGGGTTTGTTGGGGAAAGTTCACTGGCGCCGAAGACGATGAGGAGCACCCAAGATTCACCCCTGGACTGGAACTTTTCTCAGGACTCCTGAACTCTGTGTGCAGACACATTCCTGGGTGTCTGCCCTTTCAGACTGTGGCACCATTGGGCCTGTGGGGCTTTGTGTTGAATGCACCTCTGTTTTACTGGTCCCCCTATATTTCCCCCTGTTGCTTTTCTCCATTCATCCCTCTGTAAATAAATATTTCCCTTGCCTATATTCATTGTACTCTTCCAGTATCTGTGTGTTCACTCTGGGGGGTTTGGAACAGGTGCCCCTGAGGTAGAAGGATCTTTCTCTGCTGCATTCCTGCGCACACCTTCGCTTGGCCAGAGCAGACACCATCCTGGCAATGAAGGCGCTAAAGTTACACATATCTGTGACTTTGCATGTGCCTGCCAGGGGAAACTTAAGCAGCAAGGGGCCTTTAGGCACCTCCAGGGTTAGGTAGAACTGAGAGGCGGCTTTGTGAATGTCAGTGGTGCCTAAATGTTGGCTTTAGATGCCTATGATCCTTTGTGAATCTAGCCCCCTGTTTACTTATAACTATGCCAGACTTCCACCATTTGGGCTGATCATTTCCATGCTGTGTCTGCCTTAGGCTGAATTTGTTTTGAAAGCTTCAACAAAAATGGTTCAGCTGTTTCTGAGCATGAGATTAGAGAAAAATACATTGTTTTATCCCGTTTTGAAAAAAAAAATTGTACAGCTGTTTAGTTGAGAAGCTCTAGCATCTCCATGCTTTGGAGGAAGGACTTGAAATTTGGCATGGCAGCTGCCCTGGTGTCAGGAATGTGCCTTTTACAGGCCCTGGGGTGACCATTCACCCAAGTGACAAGCCTTTGAAAAACTGCAGTTTGCAAATACTCAATAGTGATTTATTAGTGTTTGGCGGCTAAATGCCCTGAAGACTCCATCTGCAGGGGCTGAGCTGGCCTCTCCTGGCTGCTGCAGCACTGGGCACAGTACTAAGAGCAGGGAAACTGTTTTTCTTGTGGTCTCAATGCTCCCTGCCTGCTGAGGCCCTGCCAGCATGGATGCAGCCTGATTCAAAGCAGAGGGAATAAGAGTTGGACAGGGTGGTGGCGGGAATAGATTGGACTGGGAGCTCAGGCGGGAGGAGGCGGGGGGAGAAATACTGGGACGTCCTGGCACTGGCATAACCCCCTAGAGTAGACCAGCCTACACTGACAGCTGGGCTGTTTCTGTTAACGACATTGACAGAAGCCCTTTTCCAGCACCATAGCTGTGCCTACCCTGAGGGTTTTGTTGGCATAGCTACATCGCTCAGGGATGTGTTTTTTCACATCCTAACCCATATGGCTATGCTGATGTAACTTTTAAGCGTAGACCAAACCTGGGACTTGGACTCTCAAGATGAAGACTGAAACTGCCTGGATATGGAGATTGGTACTAGGACAAGAAGCCAGGGTAGGGCGGGACTTTGGCCTGGTCTACACTAAAAAGTGAGGTCGACCCAGCTGTCACTGGGGGGGTGGGGGTGAAAAATCCACACACCGCCTGAGGATGTAGTTAAACTGACCTAATCCCTGGGGTAGATAGTACAGGGTCAATGAAAGAATTATTCCGTCAACCTGGCTACCGCCTCTTGTGGAGGTGGATTACCTGTGCTGACAGGAGAACCCTTCCCATCGGCATATGTAGTGAGTGTCTACACTGATGCAGCTGTAGCGTTTCACGTGTAGACAAGCCCTGGGCTGAGGAGATAGAAGTCCAGGGGGACAGATGGGATTGGCACAGGGATAGGCTGGGCAGACAGTGTCAGGCTTGGTGGGAACAGGGGCAAAGGTGTCTATTATGCCCACGAGTAAGGCTATGATTTAGTCACAGGTATTGTTAGTAAAAGTCATGGGCAGGTCATGGGCAATAAACAAAAATTCACGGCCCGTGACCTGGCCATGACTCATACTATAAATCCCCCTGACTAAATCTTGGGTGGGGGATGCTGCTGGGGGAAACCACTGCTGGGAGGGACCCAGGGGCTGCTGCTGGGGGGGGCATCTGGGGGACCCACTGCTGGGGGGGGGGCGCCATGGAAGGCCACCGCTGGGGGGGACGGGGTGCTGCTGGGGGAGGAGGGTGGCGAGGCCAGCAGCTCCAGCTCCTGGGGGCCACTGAGCAACGGCTGCGCCAGCCGTCCCAGGAAGCTCCCAGTGTCCGCCGAGAGCGGCTGCTCTGGCTGTCCCTGGGACCACTGCTTGGGCGGTCCCCGGGGCCAGCTGCACCGGCCACTGCTTGGGTGGTCCCCAGGGTCAAACACAGAGCCCTACCAATGAGCTCTCACGCACCTCCAGAACCTGAGACTGACGCCAAGATTTCTGAGTCTCAGCATTCATGAAACCCAGTATGTGAAACCCAGTCACCTACTGTGTCTCATCACCCTCAAGTGGGCTGGTGCACATAGGAGAAGAAAACTTATCTACCAGTTCCTCTATTAGCTCAAGTAATGGAGAGCTGTGCTGTGACTACAAAGGTGCTGACCCATAAAGGGGGTCAGTATGAGTCCACATGTTGGAATATGTTTTTTCCAAATTGCTTTTTAAAAAGGCCTAGAAAATTATACACAACAAACTACAGTAAAGACCTGTTAAGGTTGCAAAGTCAAGCACTCAATCGCTAGGAAATGTCAGCAGTAAGGTGGGCAGGGATTGTGTCCCTAGCCTGTTTGCCAGAAACTTGGAATGGGCGATAGGGGATAGATCACTTGATGATTACCTGAGCTGTTCATTCCCTCGGGCACCTGGCATTGGCCACTGTTGGAAGACAGGATACTGGGCTAGATGGACCTTTGGTTTGACCCAGTATGGTCGTTCTTATGAGCCATTCAGCCTTTGTTTTGGCATTGGCTAACTTTTGAGTGCTTGATGGTTTTGCAACCTGAATGTTCTTTTACCAGTTATTTGTGTGTGATTTTATTGTTACCGCTGTGATCATCTGGGCTTGTGAAAGATATGAAGGAAGAAACTTTGGCTGGCTTAGCTTACAGTTTAGGTCTGCTCTGGCCACCCTTTACTTGTGTAGGAAGCTCCTACTCACAGGAAAAGTCCATTGCAGCTCAGTGAAACTACCATGCTCAAAGGCTGCAGCATTAGCTCCCTGAACACATGCCACCGAGGCTTTGGAATAACACCACATGAGAAATGCCATGGCAATCTCACAAGGATGGCCAGGGTTTCTTTGCCTGTCTCCTTTTTCTTTGTTACCCTCCCTTCTGCTCTTTCAAAGGTGCTATCTTCTGTGCCACGGTGGGGACTTTGTCAGTCACACTTGAGGAATGAGGGCACTCAGTAAATAGGAAACTAGGACTCTCTTTCCCTTTGGCATGGCCTGCCCTTTTGTGGTTTCAGTGGAAAACTAGACTAAAGACCACAGAGCTCTTTAGCGAACAACAAATGGCACAACAACAAATGGAGCTGAAAAGAATGCCAAGGCTGTCATTTCCCCATCAGTGGTTTGGATGGATTTCATCCTTGGAGAAACGTTTAAAATGCTTGGGGGCTGAAGCCTATCCAGGAAACAGGTGGTTTGCTTTACTAAGTGGCATGTGGAATGGTAAGTGAATAGTGCTGTGCCTGAGTCCAAACTGCAGCAGCTGTACGGCCATATACGCTGCACTGCAGAAGGATATTTTTCATGTGATGCGTGGAAAAGAGCAGTAACCCTTGTTTGTTATATGAGGTCTTGCAGGACTTCATTGGAAAACAGCCAGTGTAACTTGGAAAAAAAGCCGTTAAAAATGAGTCACCATAGCCACAGTTCTCCAGCATAGGCTTCAGTTGCAAATACTCAGCTATCCAGAGCAGATATGAATGCTTTATTAAAATGGCAGTCTCTATCACAAATTAAATTACTTGAAATTATGCTAATATTATAATAATATAATAATTTTAAAATATGAATTTAGACTAGTCATAGTACAGTCGCAACAGCAAAATAGTCATGCATGCTGTGTTGTGTAACATCACAACGTGCATTCCAAAACCACCAAGACACTCTATTCGGCGTGAGATGTTTTTAATCTTCTAGTTCAAAGTACCTTATATAGCACTTAATAGGAAAGCATAGTTTAAGAAACTAATTTTTAGTCTGCAACTTGATTAGGTAGTTTGCTACTATTTAGCTATTTGTTTTATCCGTATTGAATATTTGTGTGTGCCTAAGATCAAGTTCAGAGGTAGCTATTCCTAGTCATCTGAAGGAGGCTGATGATGCGTCTTCCGTCTCTACCTACTAGCACTAAGGTTGAAACTAGATTAGGATTTGGATGGTGCTGACGAACGTGCGTTACAGGCTACTGTGGACACAGCAGTAAGATTTTTAACGTGTGCTAAATTGGTTCCAGTTTAAAATGCATGTTAAAGGCACATTCCCTTGTCTACACTAGTCTTCCAAATCCTAGTCCAGAGAAGACCTTAAATACTTGGTGACATTAGAAGAACACATATAGATGTATTACAGAAGTTAACAGCTGGCATACTAGGGCTGAATTTAACAGTGATACAAGTCAGTTCAATCTACGCTGATGGTAGAGATGGGCAAATAAAAAAAAAATTCTATTTGTAAATATGTTCACCAAAGCCAACATGCCATTCAGTCTGTTTAAATCTGAACTCTTTCTTCAAGCCTTTATGTGACTTTTCTTTCCATGAATGGTTGTAGAAGAATTTGCTCTTCGTGCAGATATGGGAGCCAAGCACTTTCATGCTGGAAACAGTCACCTGCTATCAGGGTTGGTGTCATGTCTCTGTCACCCAAACAGGAAACAGAACCCATACCATGTGACCAATCATACAGAATACTTCATGACAAATACTGAAATGCTTGCTATGACCAGTGACAATCAACAGTCCCCCAGCTATGTCCATGAAACATATGGGTTGAGCAGCTTTGCATAGTAAATAAATATGTGAGAGCAATAATCCGTTTGCAGCCAACAATATGCAATCAGGGCAAAAGCTAAATCCAATGCACAGGTAATTTGCAACCAGTAGACCTGCTCTACTCCTAGCCTTGAAAGTAGAAGGGCACTTGACATCAGGGCCGGCTCCAGGGTTTTGGCCGCCCCAAGCAGCCAAAACTGTTATACCAATAGAATAAAAACCAGCAGGATCTTATTAAGAGGGATAAGGCAAAGATGACACATTTATTGTAAATATACTGATAAAGCAAAAGATAAAAGTAAACAACGTTGTTTGACTACTTATTTCTTATACACACATACACACACACACACACACACACACACGTATATATATATATATATATATAGGTGTTATAGTTACCAGCCTAGAAGTTGCTCATGCCAAGTTACTGGCCAGGTATCTTGGTCATGAGGATGGAGCCGAGTCAGGTGCACCTGATGCTCCTGGAGGCTGGCAGCAGAACCAGAGGCTCAAAGTCATCAGTCTTTAGAGTCCATTCTTATAGGAATTAATTCCTATGTTAGTCTATGGGAACTGTTTCATCCTGCTGTTGCTGACTCAATCAGCAGATGGCACATTCCTGTCCAAAGTGACACATTCCTGGTGGCTCCACACTGTCCAAAGTTTGTGTTTCTCATCCTTCCAGGTGATGGGGTGGATCCCAGTTTACCCTCAGGGGGTTGTCTGGTGGTCCTACTTGACACATTCTTCGGCCGATGGATACTCCCTTTCTAGGCTGGCACCTCCCTAACCATTTATGTACATCAAGCATTCATCAACATACATTCCATATCTTAATCATATTTTAATTTACTGTCTCCACCACTTTCGGGGTGTGTGCTAATTCATTTGAGACTCCCGGCCCTTTAATCACAGAGGGTGGGGGGTCTGTCCTAGGAGCCGTTGAATGAAGTGAAAGTCACTTAACAGCTTATAGTGTTTGTTTACATTGTATCAATTACTTCAAGAACAAAGTCAATTAACTTGTTTGTAAGTTTTACATAGTAATAAAGTATCTTTCACAGGATAGATATAATCAATGGTTTCTACAGACAGTAGCTTACAAGTTTTAACAGAAGACCCAAGAGATTTTTGTACTTGGTGAAACTGTTGGATTTTAAAGTGTGGGGGACAAATTATGAGGGGGTCACTGTCACTTGGGGGAATCACTGTTAGTACCTTCTTTTATATCCCTACAAAACAAACAAACAAACAAAAAAGCCGCGATCGCGATCTGCGGCGGCAATTCGGCAGGAGGTCCTTCGCTCCCAGGCGGAGTGAGGGACCGTCTGCCGAATTGCCGCCGAATACTGGACGTGCCGCCCCTCTCCGGAGCGGCCGCCCCAAGCATCTGCTTGACAAGCTGGTGCCTGGAGCCGGCCCTGCTTGACATCCTGGCATCTGAATGAGCAGTTCAATTGTTGATTGACTAGGGTTATCCTTAGGCTTCATTATTATTCCTGTGGGGCTGGAATTCTACAGCAGAGTCAGATAGCATCCTTGTCTGGCTTATAGGCACAGAGAGTTGAGTTGCAGAGCCCATATTTAGAAGAAAATTGATAGTTTTCAAATTAGAACTAACGAGAAAGTGATTAAACAGGTGGCTTTAACACTGTTTTATGTTGAATTAATGCATTATTGCAAGACATAGAGTTAATGCTTTAAACCTGCACAACTTCCCGTGGCCATGAATGATGAAACCAATTGTTACATTTTGCTAGGTCACATCAGGAAAAATGGAACTGATTGATTTAAGCCTCCAGCACATGCACACACTTGCCAACACTCAGCTGGAGATTTCCAAGCCTGGAATAGGCATTGCCTCCCCTATTGCAATTTGCTGGAGACTGCCACCACTGTGCTTGCCAGAATTATTAAGCTTGTCAGAGAAACAGCATTGGCATTTGTCCTTTGTGCGATAGTTGATGTGCATAAATCCAAACTAGTGTTAACACAGGAACAGAAACTTGTCTCTCCCCCACCTTCTTTTAATTAATTTCCTTGAGGTTTAATAGTGTGCTTAACAGGCTCAGTAGTATCCCTTATCCTCTCTAACATAGCGAGCCAAGAATAAGACAAAGACACAGAGGCTGTTAGTAGACAATTCTACCTGCTAGTGGAGGTTACTGCTGGTAATGCATCACAAGGCAATAAAATACATCAACCATCACTATATTTCAACCTCTAGTGTTCCAAGAATAGATGCTCTGTATTTTTACAAGGGAACTGTAATGAAGGATATAAAGAGAATGAACTTAATGGAAACACTAAACATCACCGTTCCCCATGTAATCTTGTTTTCTTTGGACAATGTTTAATTGTTATTATTAGCAAAAAAAATCCTGACACTCTACAGACTGAGGACTATGGATGTGAACATATTTTAACAGTCAATGTAGTAATATGAGTAATCGATCCATAGTTTTAAGGCCAGAAGGGACCATCGGATTATCCCATTTGACCTCCTGACAAACCCACATCCTAGAATTTCATCCAGTTCTTCTCTGCATGATTGCACATGTCCATTCCACTTAAGGCATGTGCACATGCAGCCCATTGGAGCTGGAGATGTTTTTCTCTTGGTGGTAGCTGTTGTGGCACGTTTTTCAGACCTAGAATCATTTATGGCTCTTTTCTGCACCCTCCCTGTAGTCACATCCTTTTAAAAATATGGACACCAGTACTGTATGCAGAAATCCAGTATCAGTGTCAGCATGCCTTATACATTTCCATCGACTCTGCAGATGGAAATACGAATGGGGACTACCCAGAGATGATGCTATTGCCTAGTGAAAAATGTAGGTTTCAGATTTACTATTACAGATGTAGACTAAGTGGCAGATTTTCAGCTGCTCTGCTCCAGCTCAGTGAGAGGGGGAGTGAGCAGGGAGCTCTAACTGATTCCTTGACTCAGAGCAGCAGGGGAAAAGCTCTGACTTATACACTGGGTGTGAAGTGCCTCTGGGATCTTATACCAGGGGATGGTCGGGGTAGGGGCAGTAGCGTAGCTAGCGGGGTGCAGGGGAAGCAGCCGCTTCCCCTCAGCACATTTTCCCCAAAGCCGCGCCTTTCCAAAAGCGGCTGGAGGAGCAAGGGGGGGCACAGGCTGGTTTCGCTGCACTCCGCCCGGAGCTTTGGCCAGGGAGCGGGTCCGGGGGGTCTGGCCACGCTCCGCCTGGGGCTCCGGCTGGGGGAGCGGGTCCGGGGGGCTCGCTGTGCTCCTCCCGGGTCTCCGGCTGGGGGAGCGGATCCAGGGGTTTCTCTGCGCTCCGCCTGGGGCTCTGGCTGTGGGAGCGGGATTCAGCGCTCCGGCCTGCAGAGCGGGTCCGGGGGTTTCGCTGCGCTCCGCCCGGGGTTCTGGGTGGGGGAGCGGGTCCGGGGGTCTCGCAGTGCTCCGGCCAGCGCTGCAACTGGGGCGGGGAGTGGAGTCTGGTGCTGCGGCCGGGAGAGGGGGTCTGGGGGTTTCGCTCTGTTCCTCCCGGGGCTCCGGTCGAGGGAGCGGGGGGTCACAGCATGCGGGCCGGAGGAGCGGGGGGGGGGGGGGGCGCGGGCGGGGCCCCCCCCCCGCCGCGGCCTGTCAGCGCGACCCGCCCACAGCCAGGCTCCGCCAGCAGCCCCGGGCAGGGCAGCACCCCCAGGCTGAGCGGGTGAGCCGGGCTGCAGCTCGCTTGGACCGCGCCTGGCGGGGCTTGCTGCCTTCTGCCCCCACCCCCCCCAACGGGTAGCACCAGCGCTGAGCCTGGGCTGGCACTGCATGTGGCGAGCCCCTCCGAGGCAGTGACAGTGGGGTTTGTTCTCTGCTGCTGGCTGGGCCGGGCCTACTCCCATCCCCCAGCCCACTCCCATCCCCAGTAACCCCTCCCCAAGCTCCATACCCCGTGTACGCCTCCCATGTACCCCGTGCCCCTGCCTTTCCCTCCCCTTCACCTCCCCTCATACCCCTGTCCTCTGCCACCCTCCCTACATCCTCCCCTCAAGTCAACCCCCCTGTCCCTCTCCCTCCACATCCTCCCCTCCACCTCCCCTCAAACCCCCTGTCTTCTGCCAGCCTCCCTCTACAGCTATGGGGGGGCGGCGCGGCCGGAGGAACAAGGGGGGGCGCAGCATGGCCGCAGTGTGGCCGGAGGAGCCAGCCAAAGGGCGGGGGGACGGTGTGGCCAGAGGAGGAGCCAAGGGGGGTGCCTTTTTTATGTTTGCTCCCCTTGCTCTTAGAACCTGGCTACGCCACTGGGTAGGGGAACACTGTTCTCACCACTACTCCCCACCTACTCCAAGGGTTGAGTGGGTGGCTGGTACAGGAGGTGGCAGACCAGCCTCTACCACTTCAGTGTTCTCCTGAATAGGAGGAATTCACAACTGGTCATCTCAAGCCATTTTAAGGCCACTTTGCACTACTTACATGACACAAAATGGACCTAGACTGGGCAATCTGGTCCTAAAAGTGTATTGATGACACACTGTAATTTTTGAATAAAATTATAAACAAATCTAGGTGGCTGAGCTTTCCAGTCATGTCCATGTGACCATCCACCAATGTGGATCTTGCACTTTTGAGAGAGAGAGAGAGAGAGAGATTAAGTCATTTGCAAAAGTCCCATGCAGAATCAATGGCAGAGCCATGATTAGAATTCAAAAGTTCCTGTTTCCAGTCCCATACTCTACAAGTTAACATTCTGGCTCCCCCTCAGTATCTATCAGCAGTGTAACAAGGGTTGAATCAATCCAGCTGGCCCTGGTTTGTCAGACTTACAAACTAGATGCTGCAGAAACCATTCAGAGGGCCTGACTTTGGGCCACCCTTCTATTTATTTCTGTAGATTTTATATTGTACCTATTCAGGCTCTAGGCAAAATCAACTTGCAGAACAGGTTTCAAAGATCACATTTGGCCCAAAATTTTGATCTTGGTGAAAGAAAAGGTTCTTACAAAATTTAATACAATCAAAAACATTTCTATTTTTTCTTTAGAGTCCAATGAAAAGGTTTATGTTTTAACAAACACTCCCCTATAGTGTTTGCAACCTAAACATAACTAGTGCAATCTGAAATTGACTAGAAGCCAATTCTAAACAAAGTGAAACTGAGAAGTTTATTTTTTGGGGGCAGTAATAATGAATGCCCATTACTATACATTACAACAGTGTAAAGTGAACTTATGTAGATTAATTGAAGTGTGCCTAAATCTCTATATCAGGTCTGATAACCATTGTTAATTGTGTAATTACATATCAGTGGCTCCTAGAACTTTTAATCAATATATCAATTTCAATTACACTTAATTTTACACCGAAAGTTACCCCTCCCCATCTATAGAACATCATTTTATTTTTTATTAAATTGTCAGAAGGAGGTGACGTGTCACACTGAATTACAGTACTTTTAAAATAAATAATGGATTTACCCAGAGATTTTGCATCCAATTTCCAACTGTCACTAGAAAATCCTGGGAGAATTTCCTCCTTCACCCCTTCCAAATTGTGGAAACAAATTTCTGAGAGGTATCTGCTGCCAATACTTAAAAAAATAATATTTCTAGGAAATAATAGCAATCAAAGTTATAGACATCTTATTTCCATCTTTAGCACACACTTTCACTTGACAGGTAAAAAGGGTGCTTAAAGTTGAGCTACAAAGGAAAGAAAAATTCAATTAGTGCCCTTTTGATTCTTTAGGGTGTGTTAAAAAAAATCTGCATTTTTACCGTAGATTGATCAGTAATGTAAAGTCTAGTCTTTCCTGTTTTTGCTGGAAGACTCATTGGGCATCTGAGAGATATAGATGGGTGGCTTCCTCAAACTTTAATAGAAAAGTGGGGGAGGGTGGTATTGAATCCATGGGTACATGGCTCTATCCCAATTTGCAAAAGCTTAAATCATAAATAATAAAATGCCATAAATCTTGGATGTAGGGAGATTAATGTATAGCAAAATGTACCATTCTCTAGGTACTTCAAACATGTCTTATAAACAAATCACAGTGTTAAACTACTGAAGTCACTTTGACTGGATCTCTTCTAAAATAAAAATACTGATTACAAAAATATTGTGTTTAAAGGAGGCATCATTCAGCAGACCCCATTGAAGCTAGCTGCATGATATATGACATGCACTTTAAAAAGAGCAAAAGTATTTTGTACAAGGTTCAAATAGTAACCCTGAACACTTATAAAGTGCTTCTTCTTTCCCCCCAAAGCACCCATCTAATCCTCACAACATGCCCATGAGGTAGATCAGTATTATCAGACAGAAGCAGAAACTGAGGCTGTGTAGCTCCCTATGGCCATAAGTAACTTTCTCCTTTGAGTCAGCAGCTACATTAGGATTACAACTTTCTGATTCAAAGCCCCAAACTCAGTCTGCATGACCACAGCTGCTGCCAGTACTAGCTCTCTAGCTTAATGCAGGGAAATCTTTTTAGGAAGGAAAAAGATATATTTCCGCCCAGTGGCTTATCCTTCGTGATTCTGATTCTTTTACCCACACAACATTTTCGTGGACTGGGCCCCATATATTGAACTCACTTTTTCCCCAGCCGGGCCTATTCAAAATACAACAGCAGTGGAAGGTTGGCTTCCCATTTCTCTATTGGAATAGTGTGTACCCTCTTCAAAATCCCCACCAAAAACATATATTTTCTAATGAAGACAGAGGGGGCAAGGCTCAGAACGGATTGTATTGAAATAGCTGCTTGCTGCTCCAATCCAGCAGGACAGAGACAAGCTCCCCTCCCAGAGGACTCCTTTGGAGGAATTTATGCTGCCAAGCCTTTTACCGTATCTCAACATAAATTACATATCATGTGTATGCATCCATATTTATGTATTGGAACAAATCCCACTCACCTTACTCACATGTGTAGTTCCTTTGAAGGTAATGGGACTAGCTGTATGAATAAGGTAAGCAGGATTTCTCCCAACGGATGCTTACATAGAAACACACTATATTTTGATGACTGATTTTTAAAGGAATTAAGCACCTATAAATGCAGGCAGGTGAAATGGGTGCTTTTGAAAATCCCACTATGTGGCTAGTTGCATCTTTAGACATCTAAATACCTTTAAAAACCTGACCCTAAACCACCGGTAAGAGGTATTTTACCAGGAAAATGTCCAGCTCCATTTAATGGTTACTAGCTTAATAGCCCTCCTTGCTCATCGTAACACATTTGTGATAGGCAGGGGATACTTAAGGATACTTAAATAACACTAAGGGTTCTCAACATAAAACAACATGACACACACACTGAATATATGCAATCAACATGGGGTGATGAATATGATGTCAATGAATAGAGAGTTCCTCTTGTTAACTGGAATTGAAGCTGCTCTTAGCTCTGAGCACTCATCCAGTCATCTTCATCATGCAAAGTGCCGTAGGATAAGCTGTTTGAATCCGGCTGTATTTTGTCAATCTCTTTTTTTCCTGTGGGAAACAAAAAAAACTCAATGAAACAAATCACAATCCTGCCAATCCATTATTTTTCTGTTAAAGGCTCCTCAGTCTAGACGCCTTTTGTTTTCTTTTGATAGGCTGTGGAAACAGTTAAGAAACAATTTAAGAAAGTCTTTGAAAAAAATCAATTGGAAATAGGAATAGAAATGAAGAAAGAAGTATGTTTATTAAATATGATAGGAGGATATTTCTGCTTCAATGCTCTCCATTCATTCCCCACTCCATTACCTGATGCTTTTAGACTTTTAAACATAGATGATTGGCAAATATTTGACAAAGAACGTCCAAAACCATGCTTACCAGGAATGTGTCCACAATCAATATAAGGAACTTGCAAATGCTCCTCTTCTCGATTTCGTGTGATTACAAACACGCCAAGAAATGACAGAAGACACCTACAAAGGCATTGTGAAAATAAGGTTAGAAGCAGCTCATTGCATTTGAAGTGTGGGTCTTGTCCTGGGCAGGGCCGGCTTTAGCAGGTGCGGGGCCCCACACCGGGTTGCGAATTGTCTCGCGCCCTCCCCGCCCCAACTCCGCCCCCTCCCTGCCCCATTGGAGCCCTCCCCAAATCCCCGCCCTGGCCCCGCCCCCAGCCCCGCCCCCTCCCTGCCCCATTGGATCCCTCCCGAAATCCCCGCCCTGGCCTCGCCTCTTCCCCAAGCACGCTGCATTCCTCCTCCTCACCCCTCCCTCCCAGGCTTGCGCTGATCAGCTGTATGGCGGCGCAAGCGCTGGAGGGAGGGAGGAGAAGCAGGACGTGTTTTTGTTTTTTTTTCCCCCCACTCTGCCGGCAGCCCCGGACGTTGCAGAGCCCTCTTAGGCGCGGGGCCCCATTCCGGGGAATCAGCTTAAAGCTGGCCCTGGTCCTGGGTAGCCGTGTTTCTCTCTCAACAGCTTCCATATCTGAGCTGCTCAGTTTACAAGTAAAGAGAATTAGTTTTTCATGACTGGCAGCCCAGCAAACTCATCCAGGGCTCAGTGGGTCTGTCTAAACAGCAAATAAAAAAACATGGCTGGCCAATGCCAGCCGACTCAGGCTTGCATGGCTCAGTCTCTGGGGCTATTTCATTGCTGTGTAGGCTTCCGAGCTCAGGCTGGAGCCTGAGCTCTGGGACCCTCTACCCCGCAGGATCCTAGAGGCCGGGCTCTAGTCTGAGCCCAGACGTCTACACAGCGATGAAACAGCCCTGAGGTTTTTCTTTGCTGTGTAGACAGACCCAATGTCAGGCTGGGCTCTTAACTGGGAGTGCGGTTTGAGAAGATAACAAAGGTTCTGGGGACCAAATTATGCTCTCGACAATCCCTTGGCAGCTTATGGATTCCTGTGGGTTTTCAAAGGCTGTTTGCCTTACTCACACACCTAATCTCACTGACTCCAAAGGAACTGATGTGAGAAAGCTGAGCTGAGCCCCAAACTGAGCCACAGCAAGGAAAACACATTTGCATCCTGGAACAATTGTTTGTGGAGTATCTAGACTAACATTTACAGTTAAATTGATTATTAGTTAACTCAAGTTACAACACAACCAAAAACTCTAGTCTAGACAGTCCCTTTGTTTCGCTCATTTGACTTTTGTGTCTCAGAACCAGGCTTCTGGCCGGCAGTGATTTTCAACTGCTTGGTAAGTGTCTTCTGTCCCTCTAAGGCTGTACACAACATCAACTTCACGCCTGCCAAGTGTGTGCATTTAATTTGCTTATCTTCATTTTCTACCACTTTCACTACAAACACTGTCAGTCACACAAACCATTAAATAGTTCTATGGGGCCGCTCAGTCCTACCTCCAGTGGGAGTGGTCACATACAATTGTCAGTTGTGTTTGGTTGACTACATTAGGGCCTGGCATCTGATCAAGAATTTTGGGAACTGTTCTTCCACTTGTGTGTTAAGTATCCCATTCCCATCAACAATGATCTCTCACCTATCACCTGAGCCTTTACTGCACTGGCAACTCCTGAGGAATCTGTGGCTGCTTCTGTTTCACTTGGCTGTATGACGGGTAGGCTGCCCTTCAAGCATTTACTGCTACCACTTATTTAGCATGACAGGATCTATAATCACCAACAGACAGATTGTCCCTTCCTATCCAAAGGCAACAGGAGAGAGGCATGCCGTTACTAAAGTGAGCATGGTGCCTTCTGTGTGATTAACTAACAGTATTGCCCATGGCTAGTAGCAGCAGAGAACAGCAGGTAGAAGATAACATGGAGGGAGGGTCTTTTCTAGCACTAATCAGTACATACTCCATAATACGATCATTGATGGAAAACAGCCAATGATTTGTCTCATTTACAAAGGGAACATGTAATGTTAGCTTTTCATTCCATTGGGGAGAGTGGGAGAGATAGGGGCTCACAAATGGCAAATATTAATATTTTTACAGGTTTGGATTCAAAAACAGGCCCTTATAACAAAACACAAATATTAGACTTTGTAATGTTTTTTATCCTACTGTAACAGCTGCTCCCTAACACATTGCAATGAAATAGGTTTCTTCTTCAGGAGAAAAGGAAAAGTTGTTTGGAAAGGTAACTGCTGTTTCGATACAAACTTTGTTACAGATTTTCAGTAAATACACTTACCCGAATAGAAACATGAACACACTCAGCAAAGCTGCACCTTGGAATTCCTGATAAAATATGACCCCTAGAATGTGACAGAAACAAGAAATGCAGATCTTGAACAAATTCCAAGTGATGTGAATTACCGATGACAGGGTCAGAAGGTAGGTTATGATCAAGTGGAAAAAAATCCCAAATACGTCAATACAAATTTTGGGTGGGTTCATATTATATGCCCATATTCAGTATCTATGCCTTTTTTTAGATAATAGTAATTGCATATATCTTAATAAGATAAGATCTCACTCTACCAGGTTTGGACTTCTTGCTTGTGTTATTAATTGTTCAGTATAGTCACATTTTATATTGCCAACAACTGAAAACCCTTGTTAGTGTAAAAGATACTTTTAAAGAATAAAACCTTGTTGAATTACATAGAGGTACTTACACAGTGTTTATTCAGGTCAGGCTCAGACTGAGGGCTTGTCTACATGCAGAGTTGCAGCAATTTAACTAAATGTGTTGTTTTAAACCAATAAAGTTAAGTACAAAAGGCTCTGTGGACACTCTTACTTCAGATTAAATCAGGTTTATTTGGGTTTAGCTTAGACAATTAGGAACACATTTAAAACAGCAATAAGTTTCTCTTAAGCCACATAGGGGCTTGCACCATTTTAGCTCGTTTAACTAAACAGGTGCAGATTTGTATATAGATCAGAGGTATTCAAACTGGTTCGTGGACCACCAGTGATCCGCAAGCTCCATTCAGGTGGTCCACAGATAGTTCCCTGTAAGGTGCGCGCCTGGGCGGCTGCACATGAGAGAATGAAGGGCCACTCATCTAACTTTATGTCAGTTCATATTGTGGGGCTGCCGCAGCAGGGGAGAGAGGGAGAGACCCCCCCGCCCTCCTTCCCAGCCCCAGCTTGGGGACTGCCATGGCGGGGGAGAGAGGGCACAGCCATCGTATTAGAAAGGTAAGACTACCGATATTAAAATATGAGTTGTGTGCTTTTATTTGTAGAAGAAAAAAAGTTAATTACTATTAAGGTTTTTTATATAGCCCTTTTATCCAAAGCGCTTTACAATAGTTAGCTAATGGTACAAACAACATTTGGAAAGATCATTAAGTGGTCCGCCAAGACCCTCAGCAATTTTCAAGTGGTCCGCAAAAAAAAAAAAAAAAAAAAAGTTTGAGAACCACTGATATAGATGATCCTGAATAAGGATGTGGCCTTTAAAAAAAGTAGGAACAAGACCAAACTCTCCATATGGTTACTCCAGTGCAAGCCCTTTTGGCCAATGTCTCCTCTCGGTCACAAAGTGCAGGTCTGTTCTAACACAGCTGCTGAGACAATCTTCATGGAACTCCCTTTACCATTAATGGAAGTTCTGAATATTAAATTTCCTGCAGACCAATGACAGGACTGCCCCTGTGTACGTTAAAATCGGTCATAAATATTATAGCTGTATAATTTTGGCTTATTGCTGAAACAGGATCTTTAGGTACATTTATACTACAATAAATTAAATAAATACATAAACAATTAGGGCTTCAAATGATTAAAAAATAATTATTATTAATCGCAGTTTTAATCGCAGTGTTAATCAATAATAGAATACCATTTATTAAAATATTTTTGCATGTTTTCTACATTTTCAAATATATTGATTTCCATTACATCACAGAATACAAAATGAGCACTGTACACTTTGTATTATTATTAATTACAAATATTTGCACTGTAAAAAAGATAAACAAAAGAAATAGTATTTTTCAATTCACCTCATATAAATACTGTAGTCAATCTCTTTATCATGAAAGTGCAACTTACAAATGTAGACATGTCAACTCTAAAGTTTTACATTGCTTTGTTTTTGAGTGCAGTTATGTAATCAAAAAAATCTACATTTGTAAGTTGCTCTTTCATGATAAAGAGATTGCACTACAGTACTTGTATGAGGTGAATTAAAAAAATACTATTTGTTTTATCTTTTTTACAGTGAAAATATTTGTAATAAAAATAATAATATAAAGGGAGCACTGTACACTTTGTGTTCTGTGTTGTAATGGAAATCAATATATTTTAAAATGTTGAAAAAATCCAAAATATTTATAATAAATGTAAATTGGCATTCTATTATTGTTTAACAGTGCGATTAAAACTCAGATTAATTGCAATTATTTTTTTTAATTGAGTTAATTTGTTTTGAGTTAATCATTTGAGTTAACTGCAATTGATTGACAGCCCTAAAAAAAATAAAAATCTGAGTCTTAGAGCCCGGGTCAACAGATTTGGGCTCATGCTGCGGGGCTTAAAATAGTAGTACAGATATTCCTAACCGGGCTGGAGCCCCAACCCCTTGGCCAGGTTTCAAAGCCTGGGTTCCAGATCCAGCCTGAATGTCCACACTGCTATTTTTAGCCCCACAAGTCTGAGTCAAGGTGCCACAGGACCCTCTGTTGCTTTCTAAGTCTGAGTCATAGAATCATAGAATATCAGGGTTGGAAGGGACCTCAGGAGATCATCTAGTCCAATCCTCTGCTCAAAGCAGGACAAATCCCCAGACAGTTTTTTTTTATTTTTAAAAAACACACACACCCCCATTCCCTAAGTGGCTCCCTCAAGGACTGAGCTTACAACCCTGGGTTTAGCAGGCCAATGCTCAAACCACTGAGCTATCCCTCCCCCCAAGTCAATTGACCCGGGCTCAGAGACTCAGTGCGGCAGAATTTTTTTTCAGTGTAGACGTCGTCGTCTTTCTCTCCTCTCTTGTTCTTTCAGTGCAGACAATTTCCAAGATTTTCAGTCTCTTTTTAATGAGAGCAAGTTCAAAGTTCTCACCCAGAATAAAACGTTATAAGGTTTAAAGGCCTTTGGAGTATTTTATTTCCTTCACTTAACCTAGAATGCAGCCTTCTGAAATATAATACACAAACTACTACAAAACACAGCTGTCTGTCATTTGAGTAGCTTGCCACACTATTAAAATTACTTTACCAGCTAGGATATGGAGACGCCAATGTACACATGGTAAACACATTTATGGTACTTCCAGAGGAGGCTAATACAAATGACAGTACCTAATAAGCCAGTACAGCAGAATAAACTGTACATGGCTGTATTGTACTGGAAAAGTTAGAATCTGATGGCATTTAATTTTATTTCAAAGTTCTGAACTTATGATCATTTTCAAAATATACACCTGTCATATTACATAAAGATCTCTCCCTGAAGATAAAAAAGTGACTTGTTTGCATTCCTGATTCAAAGAAGAGAATTCAATCTTGCTATTTAGAAAGAGCTTTTGTTTGGATAAAAAGTAAAAACAAACCTGCAATGATGGCGCTGGTTGTGAAGAACACAAAGTTAATCGGCACAACGACTGTTGCATTGTAGAGCTGCATAGCTTGATTTAAGAACCTAAAAGAAGGCAGTTATTACATCTCCTGGATACAAAGTGTGCTGTGCACTAAGTGTAGTAATAGGTGTAATACTTTCACATCAAAACAGCTAACAGCGCAGTACAAGTTGGTGTCTGCAGTAGATATGCATACTGGTTTTGACCCTGCATAGTACAAATGAATAGTGCAAGATAAAAGATGATGAGCACAGGAAATCCAACTCTGAATCAATGAGAGTAATGTTGTATGACTGCCAAATTATTCCTGCCTATTAGCTGGAGTAAAATCTAGCCTGGGGACACAAAGCTAAATGCTGATTAGCATGAAGAGGCTTAAGTTTTTGTTTCTTCAGACACCCACCCTCTTCCCCTTTTTAAGAGCTTGATCCAAAGCCCACCAAAATCAACAGGAATCTTTCCACTGACTGGGCTTTGCATCGGGCCATTATACCTGGGATAGAATCATAGAAGATTAGGGTTGGAAGAGACCTCAGGAGGTCATCTAGTCCAACTCCCTGCTCAAAGCAGGACCAACACCAACTAAATCATCCCAGCCAGGGCTTTGTCAATCCGGGCCTTAAAAACCTCTAAGGATGGAGATACCACCACCTCCCTAGGTAACCCATTCCAGTGCTTCACCACCCTCCGAGTGAAATAGTGTTTCCTAATATCCAACCTAAACCTCCCGCACTGCAACTTGAGATCATTGCTCCTTCTTCTGTCACCTGCCACCACTGAGAACAGCCGAGCTCCATCCTCTTTGGAACCCCCCTTCAGGTAGTTGAAGGCTGCTATCAAATCTCCCCTCACTCTTCTCTTCTGCAGACTAAACAAGCCCAGTTTCCTGGTAAGTCATGTGCTCCAGCCCCCTGATCATTTTTGTTGCCCTCCACTGGACTCTCTCCAATTTGTCCACATCCTTCTTGGAGTGGGGGGCCCAAAACTGGACGCAATGCTCCAAATGTGGCCTCACTGGTGCCAAATAGAGGGGAATAATCACTTCCCTTGATCTGCTGGCAATGCTCCTACTAATGCAGCCCAATATGCCGTTAGCCTTCTTGGCAACGAGGGCATACTGCTGACTCATATCCAGTTTCTCGTCCACTGTAATCCCGAGGTCCTTTTCTGCAGAACTGCTGCTTAGCCAATTGGTCCTCAGCCTGTAGCAGTGCATGGGATTCTTCCTTCCTAAGTGCAGGACTCTGCACTTGTCCTTGTTGAACCTCATCAGATTTCTTTTGGCCCAATCCTCCAATTTGTCTAGGTCACTCTGGACCCTATCCCTACCCTCCAGCGTATCTACCTCTCCCCCCAGCTTAGTGTCATCTGCGAACTTGCTGAGGGTGCAATCCATCCCATCATCCAGATCATTAATGAAGATGTTGAACAAAACCAGCCCCAGGACCGACCCTTGGGGCACTTCACTTGATACCAGCTGCCAACTAGACATCGAGCCATTGATCACTATCCCCTGAGCCCAACAATCTAGCCAGCTTTCTATCCACCTTATAGTCCATTCATCCAATCCATACTTTTTTAACTTGCTGGCAAGAATACTGTGGGAGATAGATTATGTTTCTGAGCAAGGAAGCAAGCAGGAGATTTGAGCCTTTATTCCGTTTAGCGCAGAGGAATAAGGCCTGGTCTCCACACAGAAGTTAGTATAGTTCTCCTTATTTTGGTGGGAGCTGGCATGTGTTCACACACATCTCCCATTGCAAGATCACTGGATTTGCATTTATTTAATGAAGCCATTTTGCAAATGCCACAACTCTATTTTGGTGGCAGTTAAATCAATTTAGCTCCAGTGGATGCATCCCACTTCTTATATAAGTGAACAGTCCTCCCATTACTATCCCACACTGCACCAGTCACTGCAGAATTGACCTCTCTGTGGGGATCAGCATGCCTGGAAACCACTCTCTGTTTAAACAGCTTTGGCAAATCCACATGGGCCCCATTTGGAAGCCACTTTGGTAGCAAGCAACTACCATTTCTCAGAAACGCACAATTTTTTGGAGAAAATTAAAAAGAGCTATCATGCAGGCCTCATGCATTTGTATGGACCCTTCTGGAGCTCACTGCCTTCAAAGATAGGTGGGAGGAGAAGCATGTGCAATCACAGCTGGGAAATAGTTGGCAGAATATCAAAGTGTACAAGCGCCTGCTATCCCCAAAGACAAAAGTCAGCGTCAGAGCAGGAGAAAGGAGTTCACCAAACCTGCCAGCACAGGACAAACCATGCCATCTCCAGTAAAGCACCCAAATCCTGCCCTTTTTATGGTATTTAACCTTAACGTTTAACTTGACTTGTGCCCACACACCACGCAAGACTCTCACCCCTGTTCCAGCTCCTGTACTCTGAATAAAAGGGGCTTAAAAAGCCACAGATTCTGACAGGGAAGAATACCTCCTTCCCTATGTCAGAGGTAAACAGCCATGGACTGTCTGCTGAGGGCCCCCACTAGGATTGCCAAATTCTAATTGCACAAAACTGAACACCCTAATCCCGCCCCTTCCCCAGACAACGTCCCCTTCCCCGAGGCCCTACCCCCCGCTCACTACATTTCCCCTCCCTCGGTGGCTCGCTGTCTGCCACCCTCACTCACTTTCACTGGGCTGGGGTGGAAGAGGGGGTAAGGCCTTTAACTGGGGGTGCGGGCTCCAGGGTGGGGCCAGAAATTAGGGGTTCAGGGTGCGGGAGGGGGCTCCAGGCTAGGGCAGAGCGTTGGGGTGTGGGAGGAGATGAGGGCTCCGGGTGGGGGCTCTGGGGTAGGGCCGGGGATGAGGAGTTTGGAGTTCAGGAGGGGGCTCCAGGCTGGGGGGTGGGGCACAGGGGTGCAGGATATGGGAGAGGACTCTGTGCTGGGGCAGAGGGTTGGGGTGCAGGAGGGGGTACGGGCTCTAGGCTGAGGGTGCAGGCTCTGGGGTAGGGTGGGGGATGAGAGGTTTGGGGTGCAGGAGAGGGCTCCAGGTTTGGGGAAGGGCTTAGGGCTGGGGTAGGGGGGTTGGGCACGGGCTTACTTCCAGCGATTCTTAGTCAGCAGCGCAGCGGGGGGACTAAGGCAAGCTTCGTGCCTGTCCTGACTCCGTGCTATGCCCCAGAAGCAGCCAGCAGCAGGTCCAGCTCCTAGGTGGAGGCATGGCAGGCGGCTATGCGCACTGCTCTCGCCTGCAGGCACCGCCACTCCAGCTGCCATTGGCCGCAGTTCCCAGCCAATGGGAGTGCGGAGCCAGTGCTCGGGGGGGGGGCAGCGCATGGAGCCCTGTGCCCCTCCCCACCGGCTAGGAGCCGGACCTGCTGGCTCCTTCCAGGGCGCAGCGTGGAGCCATTACAGGTAGGGGGAGTAGCCTGTCTTAGCTCCACTGCACTGCCCACCAGACTTTTAATGGCCTGGTCAGCAATGCTGACCGGAGCCATCAGGGTCCCTTTTTGACCAGGTGTTCCGGTGGAAACCGGACACCTGGTCACCCTAGCCCCCACCCAAGCATTGATGCAGGGGTGATGGCAGGCATCGGGGTGGGGCCACAGTACATAGCACCATGGAGATTTTGAGCAGCACCTCTCCCCACAGGCAGCTGGGGACAGGTTGATGTAGTTTAGTAGCCACGGACGATCATCTCATTTGCACTAGGGGCCACGTTGGCTCCCAGAGCAGCAGAGTTGGGAAGGCACAAAAAGGTGATTTACAGTTACCTTAGCCCCGCCTCCCTTTAGGCTACATGTTCAGTGCGGCACCTCTCAGAAGCACAACACAGAACCTCACCCGTAGCCTCAGCTGGAGTGCAACGGGGTTGTGCACTATACAAGGACGTGTAGGACAACGCTTGGATGTATGTGTTCTTACACCAACCTTCATGGTCTATTTAATCCAGTAACAAAAACAAAGCAATTCATCATGTTGAAGGAGAATGAAAGTCTCATGCAGAAGTATTACAACCTGCCACATCCATATCTACCCATAGGATTATGAATCATGCCTGTGAACACTGGAATGTATCTTTGTAAATTCAGTGTCACTGCACCCCCCACATACTGTATCCTGCCAACAATGCATTTGAAACAGAAAGAAATATTAAGAGATGGCAGAGTGTTTTAGAAACCTATAAAAAGAACTATGCTTAAACGTTTCATTGGTACGATATATGTGAATAGTAAAAATCCAAACTCTGATCTGTTTTAGCCATTAAAGTAATTGCAAAGTTATTTTAGTGACTGTTGAGCAGTCTCCATGGTGCTTTAAAAATAAAGAAATCCTACATATCCACAGGATAGTCAGGATTTTGAAGTCACTGAAAACACCTCATTATTTTCTCTCATTTGCAACATTCTTAGTCTCAGGGACCGAAACATAGATGCTGATGCTTAGCAGCAAGTCCCCAAAAGATGTAACAAAAGCTGTTCTGAGTTCTCAAGGATCAGTAAAATAAACTAACTTGGTGAGAGATCTAGGTAAAATGGGGGGGAAAAAGTCAGGAGTAACAGCATTGTCTCCTTTTGAAGAGTCTGCTCAGGTGGAATGGGAGAAGACAGATATTGGGCCCAGGAAGCAAAGTGGCCACATTTTGCCTTTGTTTGAGTTTTGACCAAGTGAAGGAAGAAAAAAAAAATCAATCTGCCGAAGGAGAAGAGAATCATTCAGCAGCTTCCCGTTTACCAAGCTCTATTTCCTCTCTTAAATGCCCTGAACTCTTCTCCCAGCAAAGATCTGGGTGTAAACTATGCTACAATCTGTGACAGGGAGTTCCAGAGTCACTGCAGAATGATGCACGGGCTTTCTTCAAAGGGAATCCTGATTCCCCTATGATAGCGCTGCCACTAGAGTGCTAGGCTGGCTATTTCATTAAAAACAATAAAAACAAACATTCCAAATTCATCTGGAGCAGCCTGTACAAGTGCATTGAATGGTGCAATCTGCACCAGAAGCATAGGGACAAGGATAAAGAGAATGGATTCTCCATTCAGCTGGGAATTCTATTTTACATTTCTGATGGCAGCAGCAGTCTCCAGTGGCAGCAATACAATGATCACTTAGCAGGCCAGAGCCCAGCAGGAAAAATCCTGATTTTGCAGAGTGCTCTCCAAAAGTTAACCATTTCCTAGAGAGGCTCAGCCATACCTAGCTTGCACTTCAGGCACAAATTTCTCAGAGGCAAAACACAGTATGCAGATTTAGCCGAAGGGGATGGGAGGATAATCTATTGCTTCCACCTTAGGACAAAAGGTGAACATAAATCTAAGGGCAGATCTAGGCTTAAAATGCTGCATCGATGCAGCTGTAGCACTTTAATGAAGACCCTCTTAGCTGAAGGGAGAGAGGTTCTTCTGTCGGTTCAGTTAATCCACCTCTGTGAGAAGCTCTTTCACCAGCGTAGTGTAATACTGACAGACTCTGGTCGTCGGTGGCTGGGATCGAACCTGGGGCCTTTGGAGCTTAGTGCATGAGCCTCTACTGCATAAGGTAAAAACTGGCTCTTAGTAAGGCTGTAGAGCAGTCTCTGTCTGTCTGTCTCTCCCCTCCCCCGCACCCCCACAAGGTGTGTGGGTTACAATAGCACTGTCTACACTGGTGCTTAGGTTGGATTGCGGATGTGATTGCAGAGCCATTGGCCATTATCTTTGAAAACTCATGGCGATCGGGGGAGGTCCCGGATGACTGGAAAATGGCTAATGTAGTGCCCATCTTTAAAAAAAGGGAAGGAGGAGGATCCGGGGAACTACAGGCCAGTCAGCCTCACCTCAGTCCCTGGAAAAATCATGGAGCAGGTCCTCAAGGAATCAATTCTGATGCAGTGATCAGGAACAGTCAGCATGGATTCACCAAGGGCAAGTCATGCCTGACTAACCTAGTTGCCTTCTATGATGAGATAACTGGCTCTGTGGATGAGGGGAAAGCAGTGGACGTGTTATTCCTTGACTTTAGCAAAGCTTTTGATACTGTCTCCCACAGTATTCCTGCCGGCAAGTTAAAATAGTATGGGCTGGATGAATGGACTATAAGGTGGACAGAAAGCTGGCTAGGTCATTGGGCTCAACGGGTAGTGATCAACGGCTCCACGTCTAGTTGGCAGCCGGTATCAAGCGGAGTGCCCCAAGGGTCGGTCCTGGGCCAGTTTTGTTCAATATCTTCATGTAAGGAGTCGGACTCACCCCTGCGGCGCCTCCTGCTGGTCGTCCATGGGAATTAGCTCGTTGCAGCTCCGGAAGCGCCCTTTGCAGGCCGGTGTCCCACTGCCTCTTGGCCTCCGTGTCCCTCCCAGGACCCGGTGCCCCTTTATCTGGGGTGCTGCCCTCTGGCAGTAATCCCTTTCTCTTTGGGTCTCCCCTCCCATCACCTTGCCTCAGAATAAGGCCACTGCCAGTCACCAACTAGCCCCCGCTCCCTGGGGCAGACTGCAGTATAAGCCACTCAGCATCATCAAGGTTGGGTTTGGACCTGCTGCCTTTGCCTACCCCTGGGCTGCCCTCTACATCTCCCAGTACCTATTTGCCTTTTGCTAGGCCGCAGCCCGGAGCTTTCCAGGCTGGAGCTCCCTGGCTCCTCTGCCTTTCCCCAGCCCTGCTCCACTCAGGTACCCTGTCTCTAGCTCCCTGCAGCCAGGCCTATCTCCCTCTACAAACAAAGAGAAACTGTTTGGGCTCCTGGCTCACAGCCTTTTTATACAGGCCAGCTGTGGCCTGATTGGGGCGTGGCCCAGCTGCGGCTACTTCCCCAATCAGCCCAGCTTTTAGAGCTGCAGCCCTCTCCAGGGCTGCTCTCCAGCCCTCCCAGGCAGCAGCGGGTGTCCACCCCCTACACTTCATTAATGATCATTAATGATCTGGAGGATGGCATTGACTGCACCCTCAGCAAGTTTGCAGATGACACTAAACCGGGAGGAGTGGTAGATACGCTGGAGGATAGGGATAGGATACAGAGGGACCTAGACAAATTAGAGGATTGGGCCAAAAGAAATCTGATGAGGTTCAACAAGGACAAGTGCAGAGTCCTGCACTTAGGACGGAAGAATCCCATGCACTGCTACAGACTAGAGACCGAGTGGCTAGGCAGCAGTTCTGCAGAAAAGGACCTAGGGCTTACAGTGGACCAGAAGCTGGATATCAGTCAACAGTGTGCCCTTGTTGCCAAGAAGGCTAACGGCATTTTGGGCTGTATAAGGAGGGGCATTTCCAGCAGATCGAGGGACATGATCATTCCCCTCTATTTGGCATTGGTGAGGCCTCATCTGGAGTGACTGTGTCCAGTTTTGGGCCCCACACTACAAGAAGGATGTGGAAAAATTAGAAAGAGTCCAGCGGAGGTCAACAAAAATGATTAGGGGGCTGGAGCACATGACTTATGAGGAGAGGCTGAAGGAACTGGGATTGTTTAGTCTGCAGAAGAGAAGAATGAGGGGAGATTTGATAGCTGCTGTCAACTACCTGAAAGGGGGTTCCAAAGAGGATGGATCTAGACTGTTCTCAGTGGTACCAGATGACAGAACAAGGAGTAACGGTTTCAAGTTGCAATGAGGGAGGTATAGGTTGGATATTAGGAAAAACGTTTTCACTAGGAGGGTGATGAAGCACGGGAATGGGTTACCAGAAGAGGTGGTGCAATCTCCTTCCTTAAAGGTTTTTAAGGTCAGGCTTGACGAAGCCCTGGCTGGGATGATTTAGTTGAAGATTGGTCCTGCTTTGAGCAGGGGGTTGGACTAGATGACCTCCTGAGGTCCCTTCCAACCCTGATATTCTATGATTCTATGTTGTTCAGGGGTGTGGATTATTCACACCCCTGAGCAACGTAGTTATACCGAATTAATTCTGTAGTGTAGACCAGAGCTAAGTGGGAAAAAGAATTCCCTTTCTAAATTTAGGACAAAGTTACTGAAAGCGCATTGGCTATTAGATTAATTGGTTACCAGCAATGGGTCTAAAAGCTGCATGACAAAGTAACAGAAAGAAAACATCAGGAAAATAGCAAGTTTCACTTCACAGTTGGGTTTAAGAACCGTGAGAAAAATAAACATGCATTTCGAATGAACCTGAATTGTTTGTTAATAAGAGAAGAAGGCACCAGTATAATAAATCCAAGTGAAATAATCCAATGAGAAATAAATTATAAATAAATAAATAAAAAATTTTAAAAAATCAGTGAAGGCAATCGGTGTGTTTAACTGTTATTCACACCAGGAGTCAATATGCACCAGTAATTAGCAAAACCAGCAGATAAATGGATAGAAAGGTTAGCAAAAACTAACTTACTTGACTTGGAAAACACAAGATGTCACCATTATAATGAACATGATATAGAAAATGGGGTATGTTAGCTGCATTTTGCCCTTTGCAGAGAATGTTATCATGCCTGCCACAGCCTTTACTGAAATGATGGTCAATGATGCTGGAAGAGAGACAGAGAGAGATGTTAACAAGGTAGAATTATTCGCCTTTACCCCAGAGTGTCAGTGCTGCAGAAAGACATATTGATCAGCAGTCTATTTAAAAAGTTAGTTATGTTTTTAACCCTTCTTCTGATTTTCTTTTTAAACCAATAAAAGGTTTGAAATGCACATAACCACAAACAAAGCTTGCTTTAAAGGAAACTGAGCAGCAGTCTTCAGGCCAGCCGAGGAGGAGAAGCATTGCAGCATGACGTACTACCAGTTTGGAGAGCAGAATCAGGCTTCCTCATCACCTGAGCGAGTAAAAGTGCAGATGGCTAGACTAAAAGGCACTCACACTTTTCCTCTGGCGTGGGCTCTTGATTTGCCCCAGCCCTTGCTGCTGAAGCTCAGTTGTGGAGGTTACAATAACCTCACAGAAAATAGAACAAATTCAAAACATATGGGGTGGCAAGATGAGAGGAGTAACAGTGCACTCGTCACACTAAAGGAAAGTAATTAATAGCAGGGGACAAAGCCCCATCACTTGGATCTAATTCCAGGTTCTCCAAGAAGTTCAGATCCAAAGTTCCAATTTGCCCAACTACAGAGATAGCCCCCAGGTGCAAAATTCATATTGACATACAGTTCAGAACTTCCCAACACTCCGGACAGGAGGGCAGGGGAAGGGATTCAGATCTGGGGTTCTGTTCCAAGTATTTTGCTTAGAGCAACTCTGGCATGGGGTTTAAGTGGTGCATAGGCCTTGTGGTGGCCTATTTGAATTTCACCATTAGGGCCAAATTCAAGGATTTCCTTTGCTCCCCTTGAGTAGTACCTTACTTCTTGAACACTCCTATTCAAATCAATCGGATTGTTCAAGGTAGTACTCAAAGTGAGCAAAGGGAATCCTTGAATTTCTGGCCCATAATGAGTATGATATAAAAAAACCAACAAATCATCATGGTGATGTGTGGGGTTAAAAACCTCAGTCAGTTACAGGGTAGCATGTAGAAATTGGGCTTTCCAGATGAGGGCTGGATTGCTGAAAGGTGAAGAGATTTGTCATGATAGTGTGACAGACATGACAACATCCTACCACATCCTTGGGAGACCTAACCAAATTACATTTAAGTACCTTTGAGGTCCATTGTATTTAATGAATGATTTATGTATTCTTGTGGGCTGGGATTGTACGTAAACTCTCCAGGGGAGATGTAAGGTCTGGGGATTCAAAGAACTACACTGCAAATGTACAAGACAAGAATGGATTTTTGGGACAATAAGTGTTAAGTGGATTTTCTGGGGAAAACCTAGGCAGAGGTTAATGCAAATGGCAATCTCTAACTAAGTTTAGTGGACCACTGAAGTCTTAATACATATCTATAAAGGCAGTATAGGAAAATATGTTGCATTTATTAAGGCTTCAGTTCTGGAAAAAAAATATTCATATATAGGTGGGAGTAGAGGAATGCAGGCAGAAGGTCCCAGGCAGTTACACTGAAGAACTGCACACAAGCAGAGTGGTTAAGAGGTTTTCTGTTTTTGTTTTTAAATTAGTGATTTGTTTTCCTCGGCTAGTCCTGGTCACCAAAATATGTTCTAGACATATGGAGTTTCAACAGTCTCTGTAATTCATTCTTCCAGGGAGCTAATGATAAAGGATTACTTCAAATGGCAGAGACAAAAAGCCTTGGAATATCCATGCACAAGTCGGATTCACACAGAATCAAACTGCAAATCTAGAAAACCAAACAGTACTAGCAATAGGCATATAAAGTTTGTTGAGTAACTGGCTTTGCTTGTTAGAAAGAGACTTCATTGAAGCCATATAAAAACCTAAGGATTCCCCCTTCAGATTGTCCCTTTAAACACAGCACTGACATAAACTAACAGGGGACCGAGTGACAGAGAGTGGTCAAGTGAGAGAGAGAGAGGAATATTATACAAACAGAATAATATGTCCTTACCTAGTAGTGCTACCATCATTAACAAAACCACGATGTGCTTCACATCCTTTCTTTTGTAGAAATACAGAAGAATGCAGAATATTATTATTTCTAAGATCTGGAAAAAAAGGCAAGAAAGGTTAAGCTGTAAACAATATAACAAATGCGTCATTCAGATTCTTTAAAATGTCACATTGATCTACTCTGCTCAAACAGTTCAAGGGAGGATTGCTTTATTAAACATCTACTAAAAAGTAACTGGGACGCTCTGTACCTCGGGGGAACACCCAGCACCCCCTTGTTCATCCTTGTAAAATGATTGTGTGGTATCCAATGCAAAGTTTGTCATGTAGGGTGTCTTCAGAAGGCTCCTGATGCATTGAGCATGGTTGTTATAGTGATGTTATAGTAATTGTTACAGTACTGTTATAGGAATGTTATAGGTTATAATTTCATGCAGGGCCGGCTTCAGGCACCAGCTTAACAAGCAGGTGCTTGGGGCGGCCAAGGGAGAGGGGCGGCACCTGCAACAATTCGGGGTGGCAGGTCCCTCACTCCCTCTAGGAGTTAAGGACCTGCCGCTGAACTGCCGCCGCCGATCGCGGCTTTTTTTTT
>NW_020664409.1:75896599-75975720 GCF_002925995.2 Terrapene triunguis
CGCGATCGCGGCTTTTTTTTTTTTGCTTGGGGCGGCAGAAATGCTGGAGCCGGCCCTGATTTCATGTATGTAGTTATGAGGCTGAAAATGTATCCTCATGGCTTAAAATAAGCACAGGCAAAAACTCTCCAAGAGCAGAGAGGCAGTTCACACCTCATCAGGACAGGTATGGGGCAAACCCAGCCCAGCCTCACAGGAACAAAAAACGCTGGCCTAGGCAGCAACAAAAGAATCTGTTAGATTCTCGAGGGAGTCACCCCCTTTCCTTTGGTCAGTTTGGAACTGCAATGAGGTTATGTTCACCTGACTCGGAAGTGGGAGGTGGAGCAAGGCCAAGAGGGAAGAAAGGACATGATAAAAGGAAGAGACATTTGCCATGCTCTCTCTCTCTTCCACCTACATCTACAGACACCACACCAAGCAACTGAAGCGCTGATCAAAGGGCAGAGCCTGACTGAAGAGCAACCAGCCAGCCTGTGGTGAGAAGCATCTAAGTTTGTAAGGACATTGAACATGTTAAGATCAGCTTTTATTTCATTTGACCAAATCTGACCTTTTATGCTTTGACTTATAATCACTTAAAATCTATCTTTATAGTTAATAAATTTGTTTGTTTATTCTACCTGAAGAGTGCGTTTGGTTTGAAGTGTGTCAGAGGCTCCCCCTGGGATAACAAGCCGGGTACATATCAATTTCTTTATTAAATCATATAAGCTTGCAGCATCCAGCGGGCACAACTGGACACTACAAGACGGAGCTTCCTAGGGTTGTGTCTGGGACCGGAGATATTGGCTAGTGTCATTCGCTTGCAAGTACCTGGGAGCAGCTTACATGCCAGAGGCTGTGCATGAACAGCCCAGGGGTTCTCACAGCAGAGCAGGGTAAGTTTGGCTCCCAGAGTCAAGGATTGGAGTGGCTTAGCAGATCACCGGTCCAGACAACACCAGAGGGGAACGTCACAGTAACCTTATCTCCAGTCAACTGAGTTAACAAATAATTGTTCTCATAAATCTTTCCTGCTCCTAAGATACGTTTCAAGTTAACTTTCTCATTTCTTTGCTTTTCTTTTGCTCTCGAGGAGTCTGTTTGCTTTCACAGCATTGAGAAGATTAAAACAAAGATTGTTTTTCTGGGACAGCAAAGGTACCCACATGAGCTAGGGATTATCAATACAGGCACCCCCAAATATATAACCCCCAGGGCTACAGAGTAGAGAGCTAGCCTGAAGCAGAACATTATCTACTTTTAGCTCAATTTTTCTACAGTGACCATCACCATAGTATCTGACTGCATTAGTTTCTTTCCTCTTTTCCCTTTTCGTTTGCCTCAGTCAACAAAACCTTAGCTAGCACTATCTTCATGTCCAAACTTCCCGCCATGCAATCAGGGGGGGAATGTATTTCATTCAGATTATAGCTATGCAATGATCTTCAGTCACTGGCTACCCACCTACCTGTACATGACAGAAGGTACACTGGCAAAGCTCAATGACACACCAGCAGAGACTGCCCTGCAGGTCATCTGTAATGCTGACACACTGTTCACTGTACACAGTCCAGACTCGCTTCATCTATGTCACCACCATCTTCCACACTGACAGTTAAATTTACTGGCTTCACTAATAATGCTAGCTCTTACAGGTTCCCACAGTAACACTTGCTCCCTTGCCAGTACCGTGACACTTCTGTAACATCACCAGCTGCAGAAAACAGCCTCGCTATTATCAGCAACAGAATTTTTAGTCACCTGTCAACATTCAACCTTCTTTCTGTACTGAAAAATCAGGCAATGAGTGAAATAGTTCTTGGGAGTAATAGAATGAGGCAGGCAGCCAGCAGCCCATCTATAAACAAGTAATTATTCTACTGTCAGTTTAACTGAGTTCAGATTCACAGGTCGAAATGCAGGCCTAGATTCTGGCTTGCATTAGGACAGTTTCTGTGGCACTCCCAAAGCTCAAAGCTGGCCTAAAGCTGACTTAACCAGCTATGGGAGTATTGCCACAGGGGAATTGTCAGGTGGCCTAGTAGCTGCTATAGTGGCTCCTTCTCCATTCCCTCCACTGTTGCTGGTGCAGGGGCTGTGGCCAGGGCTCTTTTATCCCCAGTAATACCTGGTGGCTGGAAGAGCCCCTTGGGGCTGTTGGCACCTGGTATAAATTAATGTAGCCCTTAGGGCAGTGGTCCCCAAACTGTGGGGAGAGCTCCCCTAGGGGAGCATGGAGCAATGTTCAGTGGGTCGTGGCGGGGTCCGTGCCAGGCTCCATGGGAGGTGGGGACGGAGCGGCACCCAGCCCTGCTCTGCCCTCAGCCCCGCTCCGGCCCAGCCCCGGGCTCCCGGCCTGACTGCGGCCCAGCTCTCAGTCGCAGCCCCCGGCTCCTGACCCCAGCCACAGCTCTGGCTCCAGCCTCCGACCATGGCTTCCGGGGGTGGGGGTGGTCAAATTATATTAGGAACAAGGGGCGGGGGACTTAAAAAACTTTTGGGGACAACTGCCTTAGGGCCCCAGATAGTTCCAAGGCTGGAGGAGCATTAAAGTGACTTAAAGCCATCTTTACACCCTGCTTCTTCAGCTGCATGAAGCACTCAGGATCTGAGCCACAGGAAGGCATGGCCTGCTGATGACTATCTGCCTATACTTCGGAGGTATAACAGGACAAGCACGGCTACCTCTGTCCCTTCGAAGCAGGGCCGGCTCCAGGCACCAGCCCACCAAGCTTGTGCTTGGGGCGGCACCTGGAGGGGGGCGGCGCGGTGCTCCGGCCACTGGGAAGAGCGGGGCCACGGCCGGGCTCACCGCCCTCCCCCCGGCGCTCTGGCCGCCCTCCCCCCCCGGCGCCCTCCCCCCCCGTGGGGGGAGGGTGGCCGGAGACTTTTTTGCCTGGGGTGGCAAAAAAGCCAGAGCCGGCCCTGCTTCGAAGCATCAGACTGATCATCTGAGAAACAAGTGTCCTCGTGTATCTTCCAGGCCTGATCCTGCAGGTGCTGTGTGAGTGGAACTGCCATGTGAGTCAGTGGGAATTCCACACGCTGAAGAGTCATGGAAACACATAGGCACAAGCACTGGGCACAAGCACTGGGGAAGTTGGGCACTCAGAGGGACAACCTCTCCCTCCAAACCTTTTGCCTTCCACTGATGTCCTCACCTCTAACTCTTGCTGAGCACCCTGCACAGCTGGCTGCAGCTCTGTCATAGCATGCTCTGCTGGCCGCTCTATTCCACTCAGCTGCTATTATGGCCACTAAATGCGGGAGGCCAGGAAGCAGAGCAGAGCAGGAGGCAGCATGCAGTAGGGAACACAGCGCCAGCCAGCCAGCTCAGCATAGAACCCTGCACCAGGAAGCTGGCAGCCCTGATATCCTCACCCCACACTGGGGTACAAGTAGCAGCCTGAGGATGCTCCAAATGCCCCATTCCCTCAGACACAGGATGCCCTACCATCTCTAAGGGCTTGGACAGAGAGAGAGCAGAGACTGTGCTGGGATAGTGACAGACTCTGGGGAGGACAGAAAGTACAGTGAGAACCCAACACCACAGTATCCAAAACTTGCAACTCTTAGGGCTGGTCTACACTAGAAAGCCAGCTTATGCTGACCTAATTATGTCAGTGTACACACTACACCCTTACTCCCACCATTGTAACGGCTTACCTACACTACGGCACAGATTTGATCTAAGATACGGAACTTCAGCTACGTGAATAGCGTAGCTGAAGTCGATGTACTTAGATCTACTTACTGCTTGCAGTGTAGACATACCCTAAGTCTCAATTTTTTCCCAAGGGAAGGATCGCTGCACCCCACCCTTTAGGTTTCTTGTCCCATTAATTTTTTTAAAATGTGTTTTCCTGCCCCAATTGTAATCAAATGACAATGTTACATTCTAGAAGGATGTGGTTTTTGCACTGAAATGTCTACAGACACTGATTGAAGATTATGGGGTTGTGGTTGCAGTTTTAAGGCATTCACTTTTCATATGAAGAAAGACTGCATTAGTAAGAACATCTATCGGCAAGATTAATTTACCAAAATCCTGGGTGATATTAACTCCATGTGTGTGTGTCTGTTTATGTATATATACATATATACCTATCTCATAGAACTGGAAGGGACCCTGAAAGGTCATCGAGACCAGCCCCCTGCCTTCACTAGCAGGACCAAGTACCGATTTTGCCCCAGATCCCTAAGTGGCCCCCTCAAGGATTAAACTCACAACGTTGGGTTTGGCAGGCCAATGCTCAAACCAGTGAGCTATCCCTCCCCCATTATATATAATGCTGTCACCTATTTCCCTCAACATGCTTTCCTAGTTTGTGATGGGGAAACTGGGTGAGATGAAGCATCGGCTAGCCACAATGTGACCTCAATCTTTCTTGATAATTCTGTTACACTGATGAAAAAACTGGGGCAACTCCATTGAATCAATGGAGTGTAGGATCAAGCCTATTTTCTACCATAGGTTGTCCTAGGCTTCACCTGCACAGGTTAAATCAAATTCTGTTTGAATTTTGTATTAACACCCATCATTGCAGCATCTAGACTCTTCCCGGGTCGATTAGATTTGCATAGCAAGGTCCCTATGGCAGCCTTTTGACTCTTCTCCCTTCTCTGGTGATAGGAAGCTCTTAGTAGATGAAAACAAGGAACAGAAGGCAACAAATCTAACCATTAAATGAGTGTTGATATCCAGCACTTGCCTTTTGTTTGTTTGTTTTCGGTCTTGTCCTTTTCCCACCCCAAGCTGTAGGGGTATAAGTTGGTATTTGGGAGTAAGGGAGAAGATGAGATAATAGGTCTTGTGGAAGAGGTGAGTTTTAAGGAGAGAGTTTAACGGGGTCATGGTTGAATAGGTCATGGAGGGGGCTTCAGGCATCGGAGGACACGTGAATTGGAAAGAATGCAGTGAGGCAAAAGTGGGAGAAGGAAATAAATAGGGGGTCTAGCTAGTCACAGGGTTTGGACACAATGAAGGAGGCAAAGGGGCTAGTGAAAGGAGACAAGGTTTGGAGGGTAGTTGTCAGATGACAAGCCCCCACGGATGCTGATGGGGGTAACTTGATGTAAGTGGGCTGATTACTAAGCACAGACACTGCATTGGGATTAGGTAAGATAGTAGCTAATCAACGTGGTGCTTTTTTAAAGTAATTTTTAAAAGAAGGGGTAAGAATTTCCTTCCAACCCTTTACAATTTCTCCTGGGAAGAGCAAAGCCTTAATCTCCTGAAGTGGGAGAAGGCCCTATTCCAGACAAGCCACTGATTTTGCAAAAGTGTTAGTTCATTGACACTGAACTATCATTTGGCATTTTAGCAAAGCAAGCCGCTCACTAAAACCTGTGCTGTCAATGGGGGTGTACTTTATTTCTCTAACATCTTTAAATGAAGCTTTTTAAGAATGCAAGGCAGCTATTTAAAAGCATTTCTTAAAAAGCCAGGCCTTTTTAAAATATTGAATGACACGGTTTCTATGTTGTGCACAGGATGGAGCTACCCAATGCCCACTGACACTGATGTCAAGTTGTGTGGCTGAGTCTCCATGCAGCACCTTGAAATCAACTCTGTTGCATGACTAAAAATGCATATTTTGACATATGGATAGAAACCCCATTAGTCTCTTCCATTGAGCTGTATCACCATCTTTCATGAGCTTTGAAAATTCACAGCCAATAGAAGAAAGAAATGCTATTTAGTATTATCCTGTACTGACTGTTTTATCAATAGTCTCATCTACAGTATAGGTGCTTTGTGAGCTGGTAAACTGGCTGGAGTAGTGAGGCCTCAGGGTGAAGCTAGCTAGTCTATAACTTCTTAACTGAGCATCCTGAAATCTTCACCTATTTAAAAATTTCATTTTTTAAAATGACAAAACATTAATAACCTCGGGGGGGGTGGGGTGGGGAGAGGAAGAATAAAAAACTTCTAGGGTTTAGAGAATATTGCAACTTCTACATCCAGATGAAACAGATATTTTTCTGCATTTTTGAGAGACAGACATAGTCTTCCCACCCACTCTGGTCTTGTTCCTGAAGCTAATTAGAATGCATCAAAGAGCAAGGATGGATTTTGAAGGTTTGTATATAGGAGCTCTAATCAAAGTGGTATTTTGGTATTTGAATTCAAATTCAGACATTGATTAACAGCTAATGGCAACAGTGCAGAGTCATTCACTCAGCCAATCAGTGGAATAAGGAGCCATTTGTCTTGGCTGGGCAACACAGGGAGCACAACTGAGCCATCTATACAAAGAAGAAATAGGGCCCCATCTTCAAAACCACTATTATTTCAAGTTGTAAATAAATAAATACTCTTACATGCATGTACAGAAAATGTGGAATAAATACATTCAAATCACGTACAACCAGTGCCAATATTTACTCCCTCCCAAGCCACTAAAATTTAAATTCTCCTCTTCTTGCAAATTCCCACCCTTTTCTCAATCTATCCTCTGCTCTTCTGAAGTTCAACAAATGTCAGATCTGTTGAACCCCAGGGATGAAGAGGAGGAAAGCACTTGAGAAGCTGATCTGCAGCACATGGCTATGGCCATGGTACTGGGAACAATTTGCTTCAGGAGCAGCTGTTTGACATTGTGACTTGTGATGCAAAAATCAAGATATTTTGACTTACAGAGAATTATAAACAAGAAACTCACCACATAGATCAGAAACTGCCAGCTAATTAAATAATTCTGTATTTTAGTTGCCGTGAGCTCCTGGGTTACATTTGGAGCGAATGTCACCAACAAATATGTTCCTGCAATTGTCAGGGTTCCACCTTTAAATAAAAACACACATTACTTTTACAAAGTATATTATTGTCCAATTTACCATTCAAGCCCCTTTGAAAGTAGTTTCTAGCATAAAGTTAAATCCACTTAATTAGATATACAATTAGCTACTCATGTTGCCTGCATCTGAAGTCTTACCCAGGGCCGGCTTTAGGCCGATTCCCCTGAATCGGGCCCCGTGCCTAAGAGGGCCCCGCGCCTTAGGCTCACCTGGCAGCAGTCCACTCCGGCGGCATTTCGGCGGTGGGGGGGTCTTTCAGTGCCACGGAAGACGTGGAGCAGACCCCCCGCCACCGAAGTGCCGCCGAAGACCCGGACCGCCGTCGGGTATTTGAATCGGGCCCCGCAGGTCCTAAAGCCGGCCCTGGTCTTACCTAGTATAATTTTTAAATAAAATCCAGAATAATTCTGGGGAACTCCTTCAGAACTGTAAAGAGACATTATCAGCATAGTTTCATACTTTTCTGAAATAGGACCCTGGTTCAGCAAAGCAGAACAAAGGAGAATCAGGTCCCTTATTTCTGATAGTCATGACCATGTCCCAAATTACTGTCAACTAAAAGGACATGCTGTTTATTGAGGCAGGGGCAGATTCTCAGCTGGTGTAAATCAGTGTAACTCCTCTGAAGTCAAAGTAGCTACACAGATTTACACCGCTAAGGATCTGGCCTGGAATCTCTAAGAGCAACAGATGTGTGACAACTTCATAGCTAAGTGTAAAGCTGACATGAAGCCAGCCCTTTTGCCACTCCCTACCATCCTTGCAGATCTACAAACTGTTTCATAAAAGGGCAGAGTTGATTTGCAAGAGGCTACTCAGTTATCCGGTTGTGGGGGCCCCTTTTCAAGGTCAAACTTGTATTATTGTGTTTTTAATAAAAGTCTGGAACTTCTGCCCTGTGGATAGCCAGCTGACAAACACAGATGTTCCTGGGGATATCTAGATGTAACTAGGCTGATTACTGAGCTCAGAAGCTCCATTGATTAGCTAATATCTTACCTAATTCAATGTAGTTGTTTTTTAAGTAATCATTAAACATTCTTGGAAACCAATAAATCAATATGGAACATGAGGTTTAAGAATACAAAACAAAGCACATCAGCAGGACATTGCTGGCACTGCTACAGCACGGTTTCTTTGGAAAAGCAGAACTGTTCTAAATTTATGTGCCTGCAAAAACATCACCATATTTCCCATTATACAGCTCATTCCTATGGAATGCAGCAACATTGTTAAATCCTTCATGCAAAGTCAAACTAACAGAAATAAAATAAATCAGTGTTGAATGCTAGTTAAAGCAATGTGCAATGTATAAGGCAACGATCAGTTGAGGGATGTAGACTCTCAGTGCATCAGTTGAGTTGGCAGATTAGGATCCAAAACCTAAGTAAATATTATAGGTTGTTGGAACAATACTGAACTTCTTTCTCAAAAATGTGCACAACAACAGCTGTGCTATAATTATCACACTATGGACTAAATCTTGCTCAACATGCCACATGAGTAACATGTCCCCAAAAATATCAATGGCACTGCTCACTTGGATAATTCATCCGGGAAGGCATGGTTTAAAAAGCAAAAACTGAAATCTGCTTGCCTTTTTCTGTTAAAATGCTCGATTCCTTCAAGGCTATAAATGAAGAATGCAGAGCAAGACAGTTTTGAAACACAACTAAAATCTTTGATGCAGCCAGAAAGCCTACGGCTTTTGCAACAAAGACCTTGTTCCACAGTAAGACATTTGATAACGTGATTATCTCTCCTGCTTTTTTGGAATGACTAAGTTAGTATAAAGGAGTAAATAGTTCTCATTTTTTAAATGAAGCTTTAATTTTTGTGTAATACCTTCAGTGTAAAAACACTCTTTAATTTGAAAGAACAGCTAATCACCTAGCCATTTGTACTGAACTTGCATCATGTTCATAAAATACTAAATACCATCTCAGAGTTAAAAATATGCAATGAAAGAGTGATCTTAAGTAAGTAATCTCTACCATATGTAAACCTTAAGTTACAGCTCTAAGGGTGGAGGATTTTGGATCACTATCTAATTTTCATATGCAAATAAGATTTCTAGGGCTGTCGATTAATCGCAGTTAACTCATGCGATTAACTCAAAAAAATTAATCGCGATTAACTGCACTGTTAAACAATAGAATACCAATTGAAATTTATTAAATATTTTTCGATGTTTTTCTACATTTTCAAATATATCGACTTCAATTACAACACAAAATACAAAGTGTACAGTGCTCACTTTATATTATTTTTGATTACAAATGTTTGCACTGTAAAAAGGATAAACAAAAGAAATAGTATTTTTCAGTTCACCTCATACAGGTACTGTAGTGCAATCTCTTTGTCATGAAAGTGCAACTTACATATGTTGTTTTTTGTTCCATAACTGCACTCAAAAACAAAACAATGTAAAACTTTAGAGCCTACATGTTCACTCAGTTCTACTTCTTGTTCAGCCATTCACTAAGAGAAACAAGTTTGTTTACATTTACTGGAGATAAAGCTGCCCTCTTCTTAATTACAAAGTCACCTGAAAGTGAGAACAGGCGTTCGCATGGCACTGTTGTAGCTGGCCTCGCAATATATTTATGTGCCAGATGCGCTAAAGATTCATATGCCTCTTCATGCTTCGGCCATCATTCCAGAGGACATGCTTCCATGCTGATGACGCTTGTTAAAAAAACAATGCGTTAATTAAATTTGTGACTGAACTCCTTGGGGGAGAATTGTATGTCCCCTGCTGTTTTACCCGCCTTCTGCCATATATTTCATGTTATAGCAGTCTCGGATGATGATCCAGCACATGTTGTTTGTTTTAAGAACACTTTCACTGTAAATTTGACAAAATGCAAAGACGGTACCAATGTGAGATTTCTAAAGATAGCTACAGCACTTGACCTAAGGTTTAAGAATTTCAAGTGCCTTCCAAAATCTGAGAGGGACGAGGTGTGTTCAGCAGGCTTTCAGAAGTCTTAAAAGAGCAACAATCTGATGTGGAAACTACAGAACCCAAACCACCAAAAAAGAAAATAAACCTTCTGCTGGTGGCATCTGACTCCAATGATGAAAATGAACATGCATTGGTCTGCACTGCTTTGGATCGTGATTGAGCAGAACTCGTCATCAGCATATACGCATATCCTCTGGAGTGGTGGTTGAAGCATCAAGGGACATACGAATCTTTAGCGCATCTGGCATGTAAATATCTTGCGACACCGGCTACAACAGTGCCATGCAAATGCCTGTTCTAACTTTCAGGTGATGTTGTAAACAAGAAGCAGGCAGCATTATCTTCTGCAAATGTGAACAAACTTGTTTGTCTGAACGATTGGCTGAACAAGAAGTAGGACTGATTGGACATGTAGGCTCTAAAGTTTTACATTGTTTTATTTTTGAATGCAGAGTTTTTTTGGACATAATTCTACATTTGTAAGTTCAACTTTCATGATAAAGAGATTGCATGACAGTACTTGTATTAGGTGAATTGAAAAATACTATTTATTTTGTTTTTTACAGTGCAAATATTTGTAATCAAAAATAAAGTGAGCACTGTACACTTTGTATTTTGTGTTGTAATTGAAATCAATATATTTGAAAATGTAGAAAACATCCAAAAATATTTAAATAAATGGTATTCTATTATTAACAGCATGATTAATCACAATTAATTTTTTTAATCGCGCAATTAATTGCGATTCATTTTTTTAATTGCTTGACAGTCCTAAAGATTTTCCTTCACATTGTGACATGGGCCCAATTTTTAAAGTATATGCCTTTAAACATTTGCTGGGGCAAGTGGGGGTGTTTGAGTTTGAGACTTCCAGTTTGCTAAGCATATGGAACCACACATGCTTGTGTTCGCAACTGCTTACTTACCTAACATATCAGCAGCCCTCATGGTTTCTTTTAGGAATAAGACAGAAATAAACGCACTACCTGGGGAAAAAAATTATATATTTATACAGCACTGTATTAAAATGGGATGGGCCAGGCATAAAACACATAATAATTGCTGTGATGGCTGCAGCATGCTTTGTCATGCAGATACTGAGGCTCAGTACAGTGGTAGGGACTGGGAACAGGGACTTCTGGAATCAAACTGAGCTGTCACTTACAAGGTGTACGTTGTAGGTATAAATTCAGATTAACTCCATTGACTTTGGAAGAGCCTCCATTTTTGCTCTGATGTAACTGAAAGCAGAATTCAGTCTTTAGGGCTTGTCTACCCACAGTTTTTGTACCATTTTAACTGTATCCATTTGAAACAAATGCTGTTCAAGCATTGCGACACCCAAAAATTAAAAAATCTGTGCACAATATTTTAAAATTCTGCAAGCTTTATTTGTCAATAAATAAATGCAGAGGCTGCAGCATGGCAGTGAGGCGCACAGGCCACTGGCTGTACGAAGGTGGGAGATAACCAGGGCCGTCCTTACCCATACGGGTAAGTACGCGGCTGCGTAGGGCACCAGGAAATTTGGGGCACCAAATTTCCTGGTGCCCTGCGCAGCTGCATGCTGCTCCAGCCCCTGCTCCGGCTTTTCCCCAGGGCCCCGCCCCTGCTGCACCCCAGCACCGCCTCTTCCCTCCCCCGCCTCGCCCCCACTCCCTGCCTGCACTCACCGGTAAGTAGAGCGACCCAGCCCCAGCCTGCTCCTCTCCCCTGTCTCCCAGCCGTGCCACCGGCGAGTGCTGGGAGGCGGTTCCTCCCTCCCCCAAGCCTGGGAGCCAGGGGAGAAGAGCAGTCTGGGGCCAGGTCATTCCACTTCCTGCAGGAAGTGACCAGCTCCCCTCCCCCCACGGAGGCCTGGGGCCCCACATAGCCCCCCCACAGGGGGGCTGTGTAGGGCACCAAAATAGCTAGGGACGGCCCTGGAGATCACCCTGCAGCCTGACCCATCCCCCACCCCAGGAACATGGACTCAGTGGTGAGGCTGCACCCAACCCTGAAACTGCACAAGGCCTGGGCCTGCCCCAGAAACACCCTGGGGCCTTGCTCCGCTGCACCAGGCTCACCAGGTGTGGGGCAGACAGGCTCAACCAGGCAGGATCCAAGTGTGGAGGGGGCTCAGTGTGGAGTGAGAGGATTCTGCGTGGGACAATCTGGGTGCAATTCAGTGGGGGGTGTAGGTGTGGGGGGATCTGGATGCACAGAGGCTCGTTGTGGTGTGGTTCCAGGTGCAATGGGACTCTGCAGGGGCTTCCAAGTGAAAGTGGTTGGGGCTCAGCAGAGGAGTCTGGGTGTGGGGGTCTCAGCAGGGGGGTCTGGATGCTGGGGGAGTGGGGCTTGGTGGGGTGGGGTCTGAGTGCAGGTAGTTGGGGGTCAGTGGCTTGGGGGTCTGGATGTGGGGGCTCAGGGTGGTGCAGGGAGGTGGGACTCATCAGGGTGGGGATTTGAGTGCAGGAAGCTCAGTGGGGGATGGTCTGGGTTCAGGGATTGGGGCCGGAGGCAGGGGGTCTGGTTGCAGGGGGGCTCCAGATGTAGGGGTTGAGGTTCAGTGGGGTAGGGTTCAGGTATGGAGGCTTAGGGGGGCTCTGGACGTACAGGGTGAGGCTTGGTGGGGGCCTCTGGGTATGGGAGGTCCAGATGCACAGGGGTTGGGTAGATGGGGGGGGCAACTCCCCATACAGTGACCCCTCCCCCCACTGCTGAGGAGTAATGGGGTCAGGAAGTAGGGGAGGATACTGAGCTTCCTGCAGCTGGGGGAGGTTTCTGGGGGTGGATCTGACACAGCCCCAGCCACTCCTTGTAGGGGAAGAGGAAGTCCCATCCTCTCCTGCCTCCAGCCAGGACTAGCAACTGATCCCGGTTCAGAGTAGGAGCCACTGGCTGGAGTGTCCCCAGCCCTGCAGTGATTTACCTCTCCGCCAGCTGCTCCGGGTGCCTGAAATGACATACCTGTACTGCTAGGGAGTGGTGTGTGACTGCTCTTGCAGCTTTCCTTTGCTTCTCTGTCAGAAAGTCATTTTTCTTCAGGGAAGCAAAGAAATCTGCGGGGCACATGAATTCTGCACATGCGCAGTGGCGCAGAATTCCCTCAGGAGTAATAGACCAGTTCTTAGGTTCTATGCCCAGCTGTGCCCACTTCATGGCCGTGCATAACTCTGAATCTCTCTGGGCCTCTCTTTATTCATCTGTACAGAGGTATGATAATACTTCCTTAAAGTATACAATATTTGCAGAAGTACCTTGAAATCTGTGGATGAAAGCCATTATATACATGCAAATTACAGGACAAACTTTCTAATTTGCACTACTGACTAGGAGACTGGTTGTGATTTGCTGAAATTTGAAAATTAACAACATGTAACAAACCTTCAGGACTAGGGGCTTTTTAAGGTCTTCTAAGGGCACAGGCGCCGACTTTTCCAAATGCCGAGGGGTGCTCAACCCCCGGCTCTGCCCCGGGCCCTGCCCGCACTCCACCCCTTCCCCCAAGGCCTCACCCAGACCCCACCTCTTCCCAACCCCTCCTCTTCCCACCCAGCCCTGCCTCCTCCCCTGAGCGTGCTGCATCCTTGCTTCTCCCCCCTCCCTCCCAGCCTCTGATTGTGGTGGGCAGGAGGTGCAGGGACGGAGGAGGAGGTGCTGAGCTGCAGGGCCCGCTGGCGGGAGGCACTGGGGGCTTGGGGAGGATCTGATAGGGGGGTTGCTGGTGGGTGCTTAGCGCCCACCATTTTTTCCTCTGTGGGTGCTCCAGCCCCGGAGCACCCACAGAGTTGGCGCTTATGTCTAAGGGGCCTGGTGATGAGTAGCGGGGAGGACCTTATGGCTTCTGAGAGGAAGGCAAAGTGAGGAGTATTGGGAGAAGTTAGTCACAACTCAGTGCAAGCCACATCCTTTTTTCTGAGACCCAACTCCTTTCCCTGGCCAACTCTCTCATTTTATTCCTCTTCCCCCGATGCCTGCTCCCAGTCCTGCTTCATGTGGGGAAGTGGCAGTGGGTGAGCAGTTCAGAGCAGAAGCAGTGGCGGGGACCACGGCTGGATGAGTGAAGGCCAGGGAAAGCATGAAATTGTTGACATCCCAGGAAGGAGAGTTCTATTCTAGTATACTGTTGGGGGATGGAGGGGCGGTGGGCCTATGGAGGTGAGAACTTAATGGAAACCTCTCATTTAAGAGAAAGAAAGAAAGAGAGAGAGAAAGGGACTTGAGGAGAGAAGGAGGCAGAGTTGATGTAAGGAGGAGAAAGATGGGATATGAGCTCACTTGCAATTTCCAAGTATGATTCAGAGGGAGGGGATGGAAGGATGATCTTGTGCCTAGAACACAGGATTGTGATTCAAAAGACCTGGGCTCTATTCCTGGCTATGTCATGAACTTCATGTTTGACCCTTGGACAAATCACTTAACCTCTCCTTGCTGATTTCTCTGCCTCAGTATCTCCATTTCATGGATGACAAAACAAATCACCTGTGCCTAGCTGCCAAGCATACTTTGAGCATTTGCAAAACACTGCACAATCTTTCGCTAAAGAAATGCAAAGTATTATCATTGTTTCTGCTATAGTGCTTGTCCTAATGGTTGTAAAATACAGAAGACAAGGAAAAAAATATCCAGCTTGTGACCTGCTGCATGGGAGATATCGACATGCATGACAAGGAGGGTACAAATGATTTCCTGAGTTGCAAAACATTTGTTAAAAAAAAAAAAAAAAAAATCAGTGTGAGGTCTCCATGAACATCAGGAGATAGACAGACAATCAGCATTCAACAGCACTTCTGCACTCATCCATTCCGCAGAAAGTCTCCCAACAGAAACACAACATTTTTCTAAACAGCTTAGATGTAAATGATATGAACAGTTAAGGAAGTCTAGCTAAACCACTAATAATGATAAAAGAAACTATTTCTGAAAGTGCATCTCGAAGATGTACCTACTTAGCTGATTATGCTTCCTTTGCACAACATTAAGATGACAGCTTTGCTGAGCAAAACCACACTGGTATCCAAGCAACACCTTGTAAAACCAGAGCCAACCAACCAACCAAAAAAAAAAAAAAGTGGAAAAAAGGTAAGGAGGAGGGGTGGGGGAGAGCCCCCACTCTCCACCCCCAGAAACTGAATTACTGCTCTCTTTCTTTCCCTGCAATCACAGCTCTTTCAAATTTCTTATCAGGCCATCTACCTAGACAGTTGCTATAACAACAAAGAACCATTGCTTAATGAACTGATACTTCAGTAATAGAAAGGGTTTTTTGAGCCTGTGATCTTGTCCTACAAGTTAATGAATATGTTAAATGAAAGAACAAAAAGATTTGTGACCTACCCCTGCAAGGTACTGAGTACCTCTTGGAAGATGCCAAGTGCCCTCAATTCCCATGAAAGTGAATGGGGAACGGAGGGACTCCAACACCAGGGGAGGATAATAAATTTTAGGCCCTGATTCTTCAAACACACATGAGTAACTTTATGCACATGACTGTTCCTACGGACAGCAGTGGGACTACTCAGCTGGAGAGTTGCCAGTTCTTGCAATTTTATCATGAGTTTTATAAATGTTGGTGTTTTTCTTAAAGCCACAACTCCTGGAGTCATGGAATTGTGAGAATTCCACTGAGGGTATATCTACACTGCAATCAGGAGGTATGACTGCAGCATATCCAGACGTACCTGGGCTCATTTTGATCTAGCTAACTCAAATAAAAATAGCAATGAAGCTGCGGCAGTATGGTGGCTGCACAGGCTAGCCATGCCCGCCCAAGACCCAGGGTACCTACTTGAACAGCTGCCATCCATGCTGCCACGACGTCACACAGCTATTGTTATTTAAGCTAGTTTTGGTCTAGCTAGATCAAAGCTAGCTTAGGTACATCGACACATGCTGCAGTATCACAGTCATGCTAGGCAAAAACTACTGCATACAAAAGGGGGGGGGAATCTTAATTCAGGGGCTTAATTGTTCTGTTGAAACAACCTTGTCTTCTCATGCATCAATATAATATAGGCTGTTTTGTATTCATTATCAGTGTAGTGCTACAGCATACAAATTCCAGTTCCCTGAAAGAAATGTTTGGAAGACTCTTTATTCTGCATGATGTACAATTATACATTTAACCAGGAAAAAATGTAGAGCGCTACATTCATTAGTTTAGACTATTGCTGATTTTTCCCAGGATTTTTCTGTGTCTGGTTATCCTCAACTATATGCTTTCTGTGGCACAAGTAGAAATGGAGAATAATTTTAAATTTGATGTCTTTCACTAATAAACAATTAATAGTCTGACTAGTGATTGAAAAACAACTGTCATCTCACAGATATGGAGTGTATAATTAGGTTTATTTTTGTTTTTCTTTTAAAAAGAAATAATATAGAATCACAGAAGTTGGCGACAAAAAACACATATTAGAATATTCAATCCATCCCTTTGTCAATGCAGGATTGATCCCTACAGTACCTTTTGACCAATTTAACCTTAAAAGATCCAAGTGATGAGATTTCCACCACTTTTTCCCCTTAGAGACTATTCCACAGTGTAATATTTCATTGTTAAGCTGTTTCCCATTTATTAATCTTATCCCTTTCTAAATGTCATCCTATTACTCCTATTTATATTCCTGTGTATTACCCTTAATAATTCCTCTCTCTTCTGTATGTTTATAACTTCCAAATATTTGTAAATTGTCCTTCCAGATCCCTTTTTCATATCTTAGACTAGCTCATTTACTTATTTTTTTAAATAGATCTCACACACCCACACACAGTTTTTGTTGCTCTGCTGTGAAATCTCTCCCACTTGTCAATATCTTTCTGGTAATGTGTGACCCAGAAGTGAAGTTCTGACTCACACTCTCTGTCTATTAAGCCTGGCTAGAGCAAGCACAAGACCACATCCATTATTTAAAGGGGAATAACTTAAAACTGTATGTTTTGCAACATCACTAAACAATTTAGATGAAATGTGAAAGAATGTTTACCTGGCATTATTTAAGCCCTTCTGTCAATTTCATTTTCAAGAGGCAGAACCTCAGCTAATGTAAATTGTCATAGTCCCATTGAAGTCAGTGGAGCTATGATAATTTACACCAGTTGAGGATCTGTCTTCAGGTTCTTAGTGCTACAGTGTTTAAGTTTCAAAACACTGCAAAAGGACCAACTTTCTTCATTGTTTTTTGCTTTTTAATGGTGAAAACATTACTTCTGGTCTCGGTCAACCTCTTGAATAAGTCCTAAATCTTTTCATCCAGCACAGACTTCAGATACTGCAAAGGGTATCTCTCCTGAAGGCCTATAGGAAAGGATTTTTTCTCCCCAGGTCATAGAATGGCTACAGAGTCATTCTTTAACTCCACTGCATCAGCCTATGTCCCTAAAATTTGCCACTCCATGAATGGAGCTAAGGAATAACTAGGAGCAGGGAGAAAAATTAGACTACTGACCTATTATGGTTCATTTTGATGAGGGATACTTAGATACTATGATGATGGATGCTCTTATGCGCACTTGGCTAGACAGATTAGATAAAGCCCTGGATCTATCCCTGTGTCAAAACATACCACAAAAGGAAGAAAATGAAACAATGATTGCATGCATACACAACGTTAAACATGAAGCTAGATGTAATTTCTTAGCGTCAGTGTCATTCTGCCCAAGAAGTGTTAGAAGAAGTGCATAACAGTTAATTGGCCAATCAAGCCTGTTTTTATCATGCAAGATAGATATGAATGTTGTCCTGAACACAAAAGAAAGGAAGGAATTACAAAAAGTGACCCTTTTCTATCCATTACATACTGAAGATGTGGCGCGTCAAGGATGACTGAGTGGCAGAGACAGAAAGGGAAAGATGGTGGACAAGGTGTCAGAAAAAGGTCTTTTCCATACCTAGCTTCTTCTTCCATCAAAAAGATAACAGAAATATTGGAGGCTGATATCAACAGAGAACTGTAAATCTTAGTTAATTCAAGATGCTGAATTACAAAGAAAAGAAAAGAAAAGGAAAGAAAAGGAAAGAAAGAAAGACAGGAGACTACACAGAAAACCATAACATCCAGCTATGTGTTCTTTTAGAATGAGAAGAATAAACGAATTTTTAAAAATTTCTGAAATAAAACTTTATGGTGACTATATCAGGGCTGCTCTTAGCTGAGTTCTCAAAACCACAGATCCTCATTTATCACAGGGATGTTACATAATAATGAATGAGAGAGGAGGTGGAACATGTGACAGAGTTCCACTCTAGAGAAAGGGTTCTCAGACATTTTCGTAAAGTACTTCTTTTCAACTATATCAGGGGTTGGCAACCTACGGCACGTGTGCCAAACATGGCACACAAGCTGATTTTGAGTGGCACGCTGCTGCCTGCCTGGTGAGAGGAAGAGGAGGGGAGGAGGGGCAGGAAAGCACCACACTGGGGGAAGAAGCGGGGGAGGGAGGAAAGCTTGGCTGCCGCAGGACCTAGCTTCTGCCTCCTGCCCCCGCAGGGGAGAGCGGTGTGGGGGGGTCCTGGCCCCCAGCCCCACTCAGCCTCCCCGCACACCCCCACTGCCCTCTGCCCTGACCCCTGAATCCCCCACATCCACACTGTCCTGACCCCTGAACCCCTCCCACACACCCAGCCTTCTGCCCTGAACCCCCCCCACATCCCCACTGCCCTCTGTCCTGACCCCTGAACCCCCCCCCCCAGGTCTGGGGTCCCGGCCGCAGGCCCCGCTCAGCCCGCTGCCAGCCTAGGTGAACAGAACCCCAGGCTGGAAGCAGGCTGAGCAGGCTGGCGGCGTAAGATCAGCATTTTAATTTAATTTTAAATGAAGCTTCTTAAACATTTTGAAAACCTTGTTTACTTTACATACAACAATAGTTTAGTTATATAATATAGACTTATAGAGAGAGACCTTCTAAAAAACGTTAAAATGTATTACCTGCACGCGAAACCTTACATTAAAGTGAATAAATGAAGACTCGGCACACCACTTCTGAAAGGTTGCCTACCCCTGAACTATATCATCTTTAAAGTAGCAGAACTAGCTTCTTGACCCAAAGCCATTTGGGAATGGATATATGAAAAGGCAAAACATCTCAGCAATGCCAATCTTAGTGGATTATGCATAAAACCAATTTTTCATAGAGTGATAAGAACTTTATAAAAGATGGCCTCCGATATCACAGCCCTCTCCTTATTTCCCGCCCACTTATTCAAGCAGAAACGGAAGCCTGAAGAATAAAAAAGAATAACCTGTTATATATGTAAAACACTATATTTTTAATTTTTAAAAACATAAAAATGCTATTTTAAGATCTATTTTTAAAAATACATTATTAAAAATGTACCGTTTTCTTTCCTTGGAGAAGAGAACAGCTGTCTGCTCAAACTATTTAAAACCCTGAACAGATGTTAGAACTTAGATTATTGCAACTATTCAAAGAATATTCCCACTGTGTCACTCAAAAACATGGTCTTGTCTTCTTGGATTGAATCTATTTTTTAAAAAATTACTATTATAGGGCCAATTTCTGGCCCATATCTTCACAGTGCTGGATGCCCCCTATAAAACTCACTAATGTCACCACCTCATAGGATCAGGCACAGAGTTTTCACATTAATTGAAAACAAAATGTTCATATAATTACTTTAAATGTATAATCTGTAATATGTAGTAGTACAGCATGGTAACACACAGCATATCCAATCCTAGGAGCAGTCCATTATAAGTACTGTAGGAATATAAGAAAATCCAGATTCTCTTATTTGACACATTTGTGACAGAGGGATGATATTTTGAAAAATACGCACAAAGAGGGCAGAGTTAAGGTTGTCTGTTCAAATAAACTTAGGAAATTTTACTTTTGAGTGCTTAATTTCTCAATCTTAACACTGAACTATGACCTGTGGAAAGAAACACATTCAACTTCAGTGCAAAATTGAAGCCAGCTCAGGTATGACCTCCTCCCCCCTGAACTAGCTGAAATTTAATGAGAAAAATATTTCTTCTATTAGAAGACCTGCTATATAAGTTACTTTTGCCCAGTTATTAGCAGAAGGTGATATTTGACTTGATCAGTCCATCACAGCTCGAAAGGAGGGCCTAAAATTCACAAAATACTGTTTCCATGGCAGTAGTTTCAGTAAGAAAACATCTAGTGGCAGGGAATATTACTGGAGGTGTTGACTTCATCAGCACACTGAATCTGGTAGTTTATTTCTTCTTTCTTGACATTTGCAGTTTACTTTCCCTTCTTTAACATCGTTGGGAGGTTATCTAACTAAAATAGTTTGTCTGTGCTCAAACTAAGTACTGGAGAAACCGGCACAGTAAGGTACAGAATTGCTAGATGAATGTGTTTGCTGGACAATATATAGTTTAATAGTTCTACATTGCTTAAGAAAATGATATTCAGAGTGGGTAGAAGGGAATGGAATATAAAGTGTTTGAGGGATAGTCATATTTTAAAACCAAATTTTGGTTTGGTTAAAAAGAGAGTGGGAGGCAGGGCAGTGAGAATAATGTAATGTTTATGGAAATCTTTTCCATGATTTTTTGGGAGTAGGAGGAGCAGGAGAAGCAATAGAGACAGATTGTTTAATGAAGACATTTCCCTGCAAACGTAGGTGGAGAGAAAGATACAAAGAACGTGAAACTGACCAGATCTAGTTTTGTTGTCCAAACTGCATAAAGTGCAAAAAGTAAACACAATATAAAGTAGAATGAAGAAATGAAAAATTAAAAGAAAAATACTTTTCAAAATCTAATGGGTTGCTGGGTAATTTTTTAATACGGATTTTTATCTGAACAATGCTTCTTTAGTGGTCAGAGACATCTGGAACTGGCAAGATTTGCAATTGCTGAAGTTATAACTATTGCCACTACAAAGCACATATGTATGTGTCAGCCCAACATATTGTTTGATCCTCAGGTAAATATTTCATTTCCTTCTATGGTAAATCCTTCCAAGGATTGTGTGTGCTGATGTACAGTTGGACTTGATGCCAAAACTCAGGGACATTTTAATGTTAAAGGGTACCGTCAGCTGCCTACACCTTCCCTTCTTACACACACACACACACACACACACACACACACACACACACACCCCTCACGCATGCATGCATGAATGAATCTTTCCACTACAGCCAGGAAGTCTGCAGGGAAGAGAACTCAGCCTTTCTGAAGAAAGACTCTAGGATGCAGCATCATTTTCAGAAGTGTTGAGTCGAGGAGGAGAACTGATAGAAAGAGACCATCCATGAAACACATGCTGTTTCTGGTGTCAAGATGAACTCCAGTGTACCTGGATCCTGATACGGCTGCACTGGATGCTTCAGTTTTGGATGTGAAGCAACATTATTAAGGGATGCAGCTGCACCAGTGAATTCCTATTTCTACAGCTTCTGTACTATGCTAGCCTATCTACTGTAATTTCCACTGGTACAGATGAGACAAAACTGTTTAAAAATAGAGTTCCCCAGAAAAGAAGAAACAGAATATAAATGAAATACCACCACCATAACTAAAATGATAAAAAAGATTTTGGCCCTGTAGTGATTGGGTGCTTAAATGCATTAATAAAAGGCTCTAAATATGGAATAAGAAATAATAAAATAAGGCCCATGGTATAAATAATTATTTGAAAGGTCTGTTAATTTGTCCTATGAAAGCACAAGATGGCAGCATTAGTAGTGCCCCAGAACAAAGTGAAGGTTTCTGGAATTTTGTAGGCCTCTCTAACCACACAGACCTCTTATCAGAGGAGGTAGAATAGTTTATGCACTTAATAAACTTCCCAAAAGAGAGAAGGAACCAAAGACACTAATCTGAGGAAAAGCACAACTCGGTGCAAATGCACAGCATGGCATTCACTCTGGTGCAAGGGCTCGAGAGAGCCACTCAGCACTGTTTAAGTTTCCTAGTACAGTAGTTCTTGTGGAGCCAACAATAGAGCATAGGGCAGAGGGAGAACGGAGTGCCAGAAAGGGTCTGTGTGGAGGCCATGCATAAGTCTGCATGGAGGATGGCGATGGGCAAGGGACAGCAGGGGAAAGCCACCTGATGCCACAGTGAGAGGCAACTGTATAAGACAGACAGAGAAAGTATTTAAGCACAAAAGGCTCAATCCAAAGCTCATTGAAGTCAAAGGAATGACTTCTGTCGATGTCAATGGGCCTTGGCTCAGGCCCCATTGTGGGGTACCTCAAACAACTGGATATTGACCCACTATCAACATGTACTGCAGTTCTACACAGAATTATCCTAGACCACTAAGCCAAACTATGGGATAGATTAATACGGGATCTTTTGCACTGAGTAGGGGGTTTATTTTAAAATTACATCCTATTCAATTGTATGATTCATTCACTTCCAGACTGTAATAGCCCTATTTCCCCCCAAATTCTCTCTTCTCTCTGCAATCCCTCTTGTATTTTTCTTATATTTCTCACTAACAACTGTTTAGTAAAATATCTACATAAATAAAACATGGAAAACCAGCTCACCTATGACGGATACACATCCTAATGGAGCTATAAGGGTGGCTGGAGCAAATCCATAAGCTGCAGCGTTTCCCAGCTCTCCAAGCCCCATGAGGATAATTCCACACCACCACAGCTTGCTTGTGTAATAGGGCTTTTGATTTGCTTGGCATGCCAGTCGGAGATGAGCATATTTCTGGAAATTAATTATTAGGAACAGATGAAAAAGAAGCTTTCATTGTGTTAATACATAGAATGAAATTTGAGTAATTAGGGGGCCTGTCAACTGCAAATACCAGGTACATCAAGATTTCATCTTTTTTTAAAATTAGTTTCAGTTTGATGTTGCAGACATAGTGCTTTGTACTAATACAGTGCTACTTTGGCTTGATGCTTCCTTAACCAAATACCCTGGTTTGAAATGATGAAAAATCTACCCCACTAAATATATCCACCAGAAAAAAATATCAAGACACTCTGAAGTTAATATATAGTCTAGGTGGCTAGCACTACAAGCCTCTGGTGTTATCTCAAAGGGTTTTTCAGGAAGAAAAAAAAAATTCCCAGGGGAGCCTAAGCGGCAATGCAAATGTATGAAGCTGAAGCCACAAACCAGGTGAAGTTGGCCATCGAGGAATGTGCTCCTTCTAGCTGATCCATGAAGTGGCTTCAAAGGCAGTTTAAGAATAAAACTGTGTGCAACTAAGCATGGCTAGTATCAGGAGGAACTGGCATTCCTTTCACACAAGACAGAGGCCTTTTTCTGCTCGCCTAACTCATGCATGACTTTAGTAGGATTACACACATTAGTAAAGCAAGCAGGATTTGGGCCATGATCACCTGCTATACAAAAAAACAAACAAACAAACAAACAAAAAACCCCCCCCCCGCACATTGTAAAGCATAATCTGGATTGGTTTAGTCTCAGTGAACGAAAGTTTGTCAACACTGTCTATGTTCCAAATGTCTTAATTTCTATTTCAACAGTACAGTATAACATAGGCAAATAACAGTTTGTCAACACCTTTTTCTACAGGGAAGAAGTACTATTTACTTGCATGGTAATTGTTTTCTATTTAGTTTTACAGCTTAAATTGTGCCGTGACGGGATGTTTTGATGACCGTGGTCATTCGAGTCTTCTAAAATAGGGTTCTGGCTGCACTGAAATCACTTAAAGGAGTGAGTAGATGATAGTCAAGAATGTATAATTATTGGGTGGATATGCAATTTTCACTATGCTAGTCTTGCTAGTTCGTGATACCCTGCCTATCATGCTGCCTAATATTGTCTCAGTTTCTCCCCTCTGTCTGTATCCATCCATATAAGTCTCTTGTCTTATACTTAGATTATAAACACTTTGGAGCTGGAACCATTTTTTTGTTCTGTGTTTGTACATCTAGCACAATGGGGTCTTGGTCTATGACTAAGGCTCCTAGGTACTATGTTACTACAAATACATACATAAATAATCATCTATATGGTCTCACATACAGAGCCAAATTTTTCACCAGCCCTTCTGCACAGTGTAAGAGGTAGTAACCAAGAGAGTTGGTGTTACTGCTCTACCTAGAACTGGTTGGGAAAATGCCTTTTTCCTTGTGGAAAATTTCAGTTTTTTGGCAAAAAAATTCTAAAACCAAAACATTTTGATTTGGAAATGCAGATGCAGTGCCTCATGGGAGTTGTAGTTCAGGTGTCCCATTCTCCTCTAGAGGCTGGGCTCTCTGGTCAGATGACATCTCCCATGATGCATCGTGGTCTTGCCTCTTGATGAGGGGAGGTGGTGCACCATGGCAGGTGCACGGCTGTAGTGCACCCTGCAGAATGACATCCAGCAGGGGAGCCTGGCCATGAAGCAGAATGGGAGGATAAGGCAACCCAACTACAACTCTCATGAGGCACCAGAGTGGCATTTCAGAATCAACTTATTTTGGCTTTTGTCTGAAATATTTCAATTTTCAGGCTTCAGTTTAAAAAAATTATCCACAGAAAGCTGACACTTTGGGTGAGAAATTCCATTTAGTCAAAAACCTAATTTTCTATTGAAAAACAATTTTGAAGGAAAATTTCGGATGAGCTCTAATTGTACCCTCATTCTGTTCCCTCACCCGCAAAAAACAACATGGAGGCCCTGAGAAAAATTCTAGAGTGCATGAAGAGACACTTTCCATGTATTTGATCATACAACCCCAATCCACTGGCAGCTCTTACACATCCTCCTCTGTTCAGATTGCTCATGCTCCAAGAATAAGTATTTTGCCCACATGGGAGTTCTGAGGGCACTTCCAATGCAGCTGAAATACAGTCACAAATTTGTACTGACTCTGGTGTGTTTGTTTGCAGACTGCTTTTTTATTTGGGGACCAATGGAGGCGGGGAAGAGAACACAAGGAGAAGGGGTCATTTGGTGGGTGGGATAGTGAAGAGTAACAAAATTTGGCCTATATCCCATTAATATTAATAGGAAAATAAATGTTGGGGTTTAAAGAAGTCAGGTGTCCATTTAATAAACCTCTCTTTCATTACTAAAGGGGACAATGCCATTTTTATAGGGCAATAGAAGTTTCTGCTGCAATTGGTTATCCATGGGGAAAGGGAGTAAGTCTTTATTAAGTTTGTACACAGTGTTTAAAGAAAGGAAGATGCTTCAGTTCAAATCCAGCCCAGGTTGTTAAAGAATAAAAGTTAAAGCTTGTTTGCAGGCCTGTGTATTCTCAATGTGCTTCCCAGTGAAGGTCCACCTTACAAAAAACACTTTAAGCAAGGCTAGGGACAGAAACTCTGAATTACCTCTTCACCCTGGCCTTGAGCAAACTTCCACTGTAGTCAATGGGAGAGATTTTCCACTGGAGTTGGATCTGCTCCCGTTAGAGGAGATCCTAGTCTCCAATCCAGAATTGAGGAACACTGGTTTGTCTTAGAGAACAATGGCAAATTACAAGGGGTCTGCAGATACACAGAGTACTTCTGTTTCTGGGGCTCTCAATCTAGAATAATTCAAAAGCACTAAATCCACTTAAGAAAATAGGAGTGGGCTGGTGAAGACTTTCATGAAAGATTGTGTAAAAGAGATTATGCTGAGAGATAGATTTGCAGTTGCATCCTTAATAGACAAAATCAGTTTTATACTAAGAGAGCTTAAAAAAGCCTGAATACAATGTTACCAAAGTAATTTTGTGAGAAATCGCTTTTCTTTTCTTTTTTAAATCTTCGAAGCTTCAAACATGGATTCTGCCAGTAAAATTCATTGGTAAGATTACTGAAAATACTTAAAGGGACATTTTCAAGATAAAAAAATCACAATAAAAAGTTGTTACTGTTTAACTAGTAGCAATTTTGATTATTAAAACAGAAGAGATTTTAAGAATTCACCTCAGTGATCCTTATTCATGCCAACAGTCCAACTGGGTTCAAGGGATTACTCTTGAAGGTAAAGGTGCAAGGTCAGGACCTCAGTTTGCTTTTTGTCTTTTATGCTATTTATTATTAGCATTTCCTTCAGCTTGCACAATGAAATTAGTCTGGCAAGCATTGCTTTCGGCCCCAATCTTGCAAACATTTAAGTAAATGTGTTATAATATATGGAGATATACCTATCTCATAGAACTGGAAGGGACCTTGAAAGGTCATCAAGTCCAGTCCCCTGCCTTCACTAGCATGACCAAGTACTGTCCCTGACAGGTTTGTTTGTTTGTTTTGTACCCCAGATCCTTAAATGGCCCCCTCAAGGATTGAACTCACAACCCTGGGTTTAGCAGGCCAATGCTCAAACCACTGAGCTATCCCTCCCCTCCATTAATTTATTTACAAGACTAGTTCTATTAAACAGGATTGGATGCCTTTGTTTATGGGCAGCTTCTCTTAGGATTTGCATTCACTAACACACTGGCTCTCAAGCTGAGGGTGACAATCACCATTGAGATCATGAAGAGGTCCAAGGGTGTAGTGATCTGCTTCCCTGTTTTTATGGCTAGTTGGAAGGAGGAATCCTGAAACTTTCTTCTGTTGTAACATGGGGTCACATAGAAAAGGTAGAGAACCAGTGCACTATCACAGAGTTATTGGGGGGAGGGAGGGAGGAAGCCTACATTTCAGTGGACTATTAACATGATTATTTAAAAAGTGCTTTAATTAAATAATAAAACATACATCATTTACTAAAATTTAAATAAATCCAAATAATTAGAAAAAAATATTTCATACCTGGATATTCAAAGAGATACTAATCAGAAAATTTCCAGTGATTGCCAGCAAAACACCCAAGAGCTGAGTCTGCAAAATTTAATTAAAAAACAAAGAAAATTAAAACATTGCTACTTATGAATTTATTCAGGCGTAATAGAACAGAAGGATCCTGCTAACACTTTTGTGAAAGGATATATCAGGAATAAAAACCCCAAATAATTGATTTTTTTCAGTTATTGAATTCATGCCTCACTAAGTAAATCAATGAGGAAAGCCTCTGCCTGAATACCCATAAAGATAATGAAGATGGTGCATTCTGCCTGGGGCATGAGCAGTAAACAACTGTAAATTGAAAGGTTATTCCATTGTACAGTTGTTTTTGCCATCCTTTGATAGAACACATTGTATTATACCCAAAGAAAGCTTGATAGGATTTGAGAAAATGTTATACTGACGTGAATTTTTTTATACAGCTAAGAATGTTTAACAATTTTATTATAGAGGCTAGAATCTAAGTCAACAGCAATCAGACTGTGCACACCACAGTCATTTGTGTACTAATGTATTCATCATATGACACATGACATCCAGCAACACAGGTATCCTGATAACTTCCTTAATGCATTTTGTTATTTCATCACATTCTGTTCGAGTTGGGATGTCTGCTTTTCAATAAGATTTGCGAACTTTACATAAAGTTGGGAAATTCAAAAAATAAAAACAGCATACATTATTTGGGGAAAAAAAGATATTTAGGTGCTACTTCAGCAAGCTCAAAGGCCAGACTACACTACAAAGTTACCTGTGTGGGTGCACCATGTTATAACAGTTGTGTCCTGATCATGGTATAATACAGTTTGGTCTTGGCAGGGTGGAAACCATGTTATAGTACCATGTGTCACTGTTCAGGAAAACTGCATCTCTATTCCCCCTCTATGGTCCAGCAAGGGCCCCACTCTCAGGCTTCTGGCTCCCAAGCAGTTGTCTTTCTCCCATCTGACTTGGGTATTCCCAGGCTGAACAGTTCCCTACCTTCACTTTTTCCTACCCATCAAAAGACAGGTTTCAGAGTAGCAGCCATGTTTGTCTGTATCCGTAAAAAGAACAGGAGTACTTGTGGCACCTTAGAGACTAACAAATTTATTTGAGCATAAGCTTTCGTGGGCTACAGCCCACTTCATCGGATGCATAGAATGGAACATATAATAAGAGTATATATATATATATATATATATATATATACACACACACATACAGAGAAGATGCCATACCAGCTCTAAGAGGCTAATTAATTAAGATGACCTATTATGAGCAGGAAAAAAACTTTTGTAGTCAATTACAGACAGTTGACAAGAGGTGTAAGGATAGTTATCATAAGGAAATAGATTCAAGTAGTGTAATGACTCAGCCATTCCCAGTCTCTATTCAAACCAGAGTTAATGGTATCTAATTTGCAAATCAATTCAAGCTCAGCAGTTTCTCTTTGGAGTCTGTTTTTGAAGTCTTTCTGTTGCAAAATTGACACCTACAGGTCTGTTACTGAGTGGCCAGAGAGGTTGAAAAGACATCAAAAGACAGTCTGTCTAAGCAGGCCTGCTTGCTTTTTCTTCAGAGACTAATAAGTTGCCCACAGTTATAAGTGACTATACAATTCTACCTAAGCAAGCCTATTTTATTCTTAAAAGGGAAAAGTATTAGAGAGAAAAGATATTAAAAACAACAAAAGAACCTACACACACGATAAACTTACCAGAGATCACCCCCTCCAACATGGGCTCTGGCAGAAGCAGTCCTTCAAAACCCCACCCCAGGGGTTTTCCTGTGGTTTCAAGTTCATCACACTCTTTGCTCAGAACAAGAACACAAGCTTATGGGGCCTCAGTAGGCCAAAGTCCTTCCAACCCTTCGTTAAGGATTGGGGCCCACAGGAGGGCCTGTCAGTTGGCTGGATCAGAACAAAAGCCCTGAGTCAGTTATTTATCCCAAAGTTCTTTCTTTGTCTGCAGGTCTCTGGAGAATCCAGTCTGAACTTCTGAAGAGACCCTGAATCACTCGGACAATGGGTCTCCTCCCTAGAGTGAAGACTCAAAAAGGGTGATAACTGGAGGAATTAGATCAGCATGCCCCCTCTTCCGAGAGAAGTTACATACACTCTCACAATAACACAAACAACTGCATTTTTAATGGACCCCAAAGGTATTAAACTTAATATAATAAGGTTTAATTTAATTCAAAAAGGTTTATCTAGGATATTGCTACAGCCCTTTGGTCTTTGTCCAGACTAGGATTTAAGCATGGTGCTAGCATGCTAGCTAATAGGCTAACACATTTCAGTCTAGCGCAGGCAAGACAGTGTATACTTTAACACTGTGCTGGTTCAGTTAAAGCTTGAGCTCAAGTCTAGCCTCTCAGGTTATGTTTACACTGTAGCTGGGAGGCAGGGTGACCAGGTGTCCAGTTTTCGACTGGAACACCTAGTTGAATAAGGACCCTGGCGGCGCCGGTCAGCACCACCAACCGGGCCGTTAAAGGTCCGGTCGGCAGTGCTGCAGCGCTAAGGCAGGCTAGTCCCTACCTGTCCTGGTACTGTGCTGCGCCCCGGAAGCAGCCAGCAGGTCCGGCTCCTAGGCAGGGGGACCACGGGGCTCTGTGCACTGCCCCCCGGGGGGGGGGGCAGTGCCTGCGGGTGAGAGCAGCGCACAGAGCCTCCTGCCCCCATACCTACTAGCGCCGGACCTGCTGGCCGCTTCCGGGGCGCACGCTCTGCTACACCGCTGACCGGGAGCTGACCAAGGTAACCCTGAGCCCCAACCCCCTGCCCCAGCCCTGAGCCCTCCCCAAACCTCTCATCCCTGGCCCCACCCCAGAGCCCGCACCCCCAGCCCAGAGCCTGCACCCCCTCCTGCACTCCAAGCCCCTGCCCCAGCCCTGTGAAAGTGAGTGAGGGTGGGGGAGAGCAAGCCACCAAGGGAGGGGGAATGTAGTGAGTGGGGGTGGTGCCTCAGGGGGCGGGGAAGGGGGTGGGGCCTCAGGGAAGTGGCAGGGCTAGGGTATTCGGTTTTGTGCCATTAGAAAGTCGGCAACCCTACTGGGAGGTGTAATTTCCAGCTTGAGTAGATGTACGTTTCCAGCTCTGCTTGAGTTCATGTGCTAAAATAGCAGTGTGGCCATGTGAAGTTTAGCAGTTAGCGCTAGGGTTGCCAGGTGCCCAGTTTTCAACTGGAAAGTCTGGTCAAAAAGGGGACATGGCAGTGTCCAGTCAGATGTACTGACCAGACACCAAAAGTCTAGTTACCACAGGCCGGGGGGAAGAGGGCCCTGGGTTATCAACCTACCTGCATCTCATGGGCAGGCAGGCAGCAGGCTCCGTGTCAGGCTGCAGCTTCGAAGCAGAGCGAGCCCAGCTACAAGGAAGGGGGAGAACAGCGAGTGATGGGTAAAGAGAGGGAGAGGAGCGAGCGGACAGCCTGGAGGAAGAGGTGGAGCAGGGGGTAGGGCCTTGGGGGAAGAGGTGTGGCAAGGGGGGGGAGTCCAGTTGTCAGCAATTAGAAAGTTGGCAACCCTCGTTAGCACTCTAAAATAGCAACGTGGCACAGGTGGCAGCTCAGGCTAGCCACCTGAGTACTACCTAGGGTCTCGAGCAGGCTTGTACTTGGGAACTAGCCTAAGCCGCTGCAGCCACACTGCTATTTTTAGCATGCTAGCTCGATCAGAGCAAGCATGTATACATCTACCCAAGTTGGCAATTATACCTTCCAGCTGCTGTGTAGACATACCCTAACTCAACCAGCCCAACATGTGATAAGGTATACACTGCCTTGTCCATATGCGGCGAGTTATATGGTCCTGTGGCGCCCATGCTCCACCAATATTCAGGAAGGTGGGCCCGGCTCCACCAATGTTTGGGCTTATATTTTCAGAGCCGTCCCGTCAATAGGATGGACCGGGTCTGCGACGTTGTGCAGTCTATATGGTTTTATAAAAACATGATAATAAGTGAATATAATGTAACTGGGATATGCTTCGTGCAAAAGGTCTCTTGTAAGGTATCATTACAAAGCTCATAATCTACTGAGTGTGATCATCCTATTTGTAGAAATGTACCTCTCTTGTATCTAAAACTAGAAATATAAAACATAACTCTGAGGGCCTATTGTAATTATGTAAACTGTGGGCCATTAATGATGGTTTGGAATCTTGATGACTCCCATTAACCAGGACCATTGTCTGCAGATGGCTGTGTTTACCTGTTAGTCTTCCTGTATATGTGTGTGCTGGCAAGTGGGCAATGAAGTCTTGCAGTGACATGTGATCATGTCACCTGAACTGGAATCCATCTTTAACCTGGTGCTTTTCCAGTGAGGGGGGGTGGAAACCCAGAGGGACAAAGGGTTCCCGCCTTATGCAAAAGATATATAAAGGGGTGGAAGAGAACAAAGGGAGAGAGGAGCCATCATGAAGAATCCCCTAGCTATCACCTGAGCTGGAACAAGAGCTGTACCAGGGGAAAGAATTGTACCCAGGCCTGGAAGGTGTCCAGTCTGAGAAAAACTTACTGAAGCATCTCTGAGGGTGAGATTATCTGTATTTAGCTTGATTAGACATAGATTTGCGCATTTTATTTTATTTTGCTTGGTGACTTACTTTGTTCTGCCTGTTACTACTTGGACCCACTTAAATCCTATTTTCTGTATTTAATAAAATCACTTTTTATTTAGTAATTTACTCAGAGTATGTATTAATACCTGGGGGAGCAAACAACTGTGCATATTTCTCTATCAGTGTTATAGAGGGCGAACAATTTATGAGTTTGCCCTGCATAAGCTTTATGCAGGGTAAAACGGATTTATTTGGATTTAGACCCCATTGGGAGTTGAGCATCTGAGTGCTAGAGACAAGCACACTTCTGTGAGCTGTTTTCAGGTAAACTTGCAGCTTTGGGGCAAGTGATTCAGACCCTGGGTCTGTGTTGGAGCAGACGGGAGTGTCTGGCTCAGCAAGACAGGGTGCTGGAGTCCTGAGCTGGCAGGGAAAACAGGATCGGGGTAGTCTTTGCACATTGGGTGGCAGCTCCCAAGGGGGTTTCTGTGATCCAACCTGTCACAGGGTCAACTGCCTCGGGCCCTGCGCTTTGGTGAGCTCCGTGCTTTAGGGGGATGCGGGGTCCAGGGGGGCCTGAAGGGTTAGTGGGGGGCCTGGCAGCAGCGAGTGACCTGGCCCCAGCCCGCTCCGCTCCGCCCCGCCTCTTCCCGCCCCTGCTCCACCCCCCCAGGTAAGAAATTATATTATCAATTTAGGCAATTTTCAGAGCAAAGGCCAGGTCTTCTTCTGTCTTGTCTGCAGCACCAAGAAAAGTGTTGCCACTTAATAACAGAATGAAGGAAAGAATTCAAGCTTTTTCCAACTCAGAGCATAGTTTTCTCCAATTCAGAGTATCTTCAAACAACAGTTGTTTAGCCAAATACTCGAGTCCTAGAACTTGCTGATAATCTTCCAGAACTGTCAGCCTGTTTCTGCACACTCTAGTTTTAGCTAGAGATGTAAACTAGTAGACTGATAAGGAGCACTGCAGACTTGCTGCCCAGAAAAGAAATGGCCTACTCTCTCCTTTTAGAGCCTCCCTCAACCCTGCACCCCCAAAAACTCAAAACAAAGCACAAACACGAAGCTGAGTTCAGCAAACATTTTCCTGAGCCACTTGCTGCTTTTTCAGAAACTTTTCTAAGCTCCTGGAAAAACGCACACTCCTTTTCATTTGTTCTAGTAGCCTCTGACATACCAGTCAAGAGATGCTGTTAGAATCCTGACTAGATGAAAGCTGTTATTCTTTGCTTGACTGAGCTTTCCACAGACACTACAGGCTTCACTGTCTGTCAACTTGACTTGAGGACTGAATCATTGCTGCATGATAACAAAGGCTCCAAATGATAACATTCATGGTGGCTTAGTCACTGCAGAGAAATACAGCTTGTCAGGGGAAAGAGAGAAACATAAAGCAAGGAGATTAATATCAACAGAAAAGGAGTAGATAAATACAAGAACCCAGTGACAACAAATCCAAAAGCCAAAAAAAAAAAAAAAAGGAAAGAAAGTGTTGAGAGAAAATAAGTTAGACTCACAGAACAAACTAAATGGAGCCAGGACTTGTCTACACATGTACTGAAACCAAAATAATTAAATCAGTTTTAATTCATACCCTCAATTATTTTAATGAAAGTCTGCATATGCACACAAGGGCCCTACTTTGATGTAACTTTTATAATAAACCCTCTGTAATGTAGATTTAAGTGAGGTAGAAGTCTGATCAAAACAAACAGAAAAAATGTAGACTGAAATAATGCAATCCACACTAGTTGTTACATTGGGTTTGTCTTGACTAGGATAAAATATGTATAGTTAGAATGTGTTAGCTAAAATTCTAGTATAGGCAAGATGTACTAAAATGTTAAGCTGGTTGACTTGAAGCATTGGAGTTTTAGCATCTGTTAGTTAGAACGGGCTAGTTAATGTATTGTAAAACAAATGCTCCTACCTTTCTATTCAAGACAAACCCCATTTAAACTAGATTTCTGACATCCTGTGCTTGGGACACAGGACGCCTGATTCCCCTCTCACATTCTATCCAGACTAGAGTGTTTGGTCATGTTGTAATGTAATACTTTGCTTGTAAATGTTAATGTACACATTTCACAAACATTTGTTCTAGAACACAAGCGTTGCTTCTGGTGGTGGCTGACCAATCAGGTAAACCCTGGCCAGGAGCAATTGTTTGTGAGGTGTCCACATTAGCATTTGTGATCATGTCGGGTTAATGCACTAACTGATAACCAATTAAAATTTGTTACAGCAGGACCAACAACTCTAGTCTAGATACTGTGAATGTAAATCAGCGGTTAACTCCTTTGAAGAAGATGGAGTGACTTGTAAAGACAGTGAATTGAGTCCTTGTTTGTTTTGTTAGATAGTGAATGCATTTACTTTTGAAAGCTAGTTGAATTTTCATTGCTCACTCCTACGAAAATAACAATGCTGCATTTCTTTAGCTCTCATCTTTTAGTTACATACCAACTGGCTATCTTCAAGTTTACTGTAGTACATTCCAAAGTCCAGATTAGTCACTAGAGAGAAAGGGTATACACCCAACTATTCATGTTAACAAGGTTTATTCTTTTCAGGGGATCTGCGGTGATATTATAAAGAAGAACGTATAACTATTAGTTTATTAATGTCACCAAAACTACAAATGGAATAATTACAGCCTTGTATAGTGTAACTTCATTTATCAGGTTACCAAAGGATCTGTCACATCCCTCAGCACTATTACACACCTTCTACTGCTTCCCTACAAATCCAAAACCCTGGTTTTTGAGCCGATCTAACTTCTGTTGGAATCAATGGGAGTCTTTCAATTGATTATCATGGGAGTTGAATCAGACCCATTCTGAAGACAGACATCCAAATCTTTTTGAAAATAGAGTCTTCCAAACTCTGTACTGTTTAAGTTATTTCTTTTTGCATGATACATGGAACTGTGTTTTTATTTTACAAGTTTTCTTGAGCTCATCTTCTGTTCTGCATTCCCCCTCCTGACAGAGAGCAACATTTAATTTTAATTACTGGCTAGCAAATTCAACAGTAATGTTCACCTTCTTACATAAACTAAATTAGCACAACTATAAATCCTCCATTTAGCTCAGAATTACATTGGCACTAAGGAATCAAATGGGTGATGCCTTTACAGTCCTCAGATAAATCCAAAAATAAACAACTTCATCATGGCAAAAAGGACCCACTACAATTATTTGAGAGCTGGAGAAAATGCCTTAGAGGTAGAGCCTTGCATGGATACAAAATTTTATATAGACTCATAGACTCATAGACTTTAAGGTCAGAAGGGACCATTATGGTCATCTAGTCTGACCTCCCGCATGATGCAGGCCACAAAAGCTGTCCCACCCACTTTCCCTTAACTCAGCTGTTGAAGTCTCCAGATCGTGATTTAAAGACTTCAAGTCGCAGAGAATCCTCCAGCTTGCGACCCCTGCCCTATGCTGCGGAGGAAGGCGAAAAACCTCCAGGGCCTCTGCCAATCTACCCTGGAGGAAAATTCCTTCCCGACTCCAAATATGGCGATCAGTAGAACCCCGAGCATATAGGCAAGATTCTCCAGCCGGATCCTCATTTTACCAGCGATGGCACGTTATTGCCTAATTGATTAAAATCACGTCATCCCCTCAAACCATTCCCTCCATAAACTTATCTAGCCTAATCTTGAAGCCAGACAGGTCTTTTGCCCCCACCATTTCCCTCGGAAGGCTGTTCCAGAATTTCATCCCTCTGATGGTTAGAAACCTTCGTCTAATTTCAAGCCTAAACTTCCCCACGGCCAGTTTATATCCATTTGTTCTCGTGTCCACATTAGAACTGAGCTGAAATAATTCCTCTCCCTCCCTGGTATTTATCCCTCTGATATATTTAAAGAGAGCAATCATATCTCCCCTCAGCCTTCTTTTGGTTAGGCTAAACAAACTGAGCTCCTCGAGTCTCCTTTCATACGAAATTCCATTCCTCAAATCATCCTAGTGGCCCTTCTCTGTACCCGTTCCAGTTTGAGTTCATCCTTTTTAAACATAGGAGACCAGAACTGCACACAGTACTCCAAATGAGGTCTCACCAGCGCCTTGTATAACGGAAGCAGCACCTCCTTGTCCCTACTAGAAATACCTCGCCTAATGCATCCCAAGATCGCATTAGCTTTTTTCACAGCTACGTCACATTGCCGACTCATAGTCATCCTGCGGTCAATCAGGACTCCGAGGTCCTTCTCCTCCTCCGTTACTTCCAACCGATGCGTCCCCAGCTTATAACTAAAATTCTTGTTAGTTATCCCTAAATGCATCACCTTACACTTCTCACTATTAAATTTCATCCTATTACTATTACTCCAATTTACAAGGTCATCCAAGTCTCCCTGCAGGATATCCCGATCCTTCTCCGAATTGGCAATACCTCCCAACTTTGTGTCATCCGCAAACTTTATCAGCCCACTCCTACATTCGGTTCTGAGGTCAGTAATAAATAGATTAAATAAAATCGGACCCAAAACCGAATCTTGAGGAACCCCACTGGTGACCTCCCTCCAACCTGACAGTTCACCCTTCAGTACTACCCGCTGCAGTCTCCCCTTTAACCAGTTCTTTATCCACCTCTGGATTTTCATATCGATCCCCATCTTTTCCAATTTAACCAGTAATTCCTCATGCGGTACAGTATCAAACGCTTTACTAAAATCGAGGTATATTAGATCCACCGCATTTCCTTTATCTAGAAAGGATGTTACTTTCTCAAAGAAGGAGATCAGGTTGGTTTGGCACGATCTGCCTTTCGTAAACCCATGTTGTAATTTGTCCCAATTGCCATTCACCTCAAGGTCCTTAACTACTTTCTCCTTCAAAATTTTTTCCAAGACCTTGCATACTACAGATGTTAAACTAACAGGCCTGTAGTTACCCGGGTCACTTTTTTTCCCTTTCTTGAAAATAGGAACCACATTAGCTATTTTCCAGTCCAACGGTACCATCCCCGAGTTAACAGATTCATTAAAAATTATCGCTAAGGGGCTTGCAATTTCTCGTGCCAGTTCTTTCAATATTCTAGGATGAAGATCATCCGGTCCGCCCGATTTAGTCCCGTTTAGCTGTTCAAGTTTGGCTTCCACCTCTGATACGGTAATGTCAACCCCCCCTCCTTTATTCCCCTCTGTCCTGCTGCCTCTATTCCTAAGCCCTTCATTAGCCTTATCAAAGACCGATGCAAAATATTCATTTAGATATTGTGCCATGCCTAGATTATCCTTAATCTCCACTCCATCTACATTCTTCAGCGGTCCCACTTCCTCTTTCTTTGTTTTCTTCCTATTTATATGGCTATAAAACCTCTTACTATTGGTTTTAATTCCCCTCGCAAGGTCCAACTCTACACGGCTTTTGGCCTTTCTCACTGCATCTCTACATGCTCTGACCTCAATAAGGTAGGTTTCCTTGCTGATCCCTCCCTTCAGTGGGATTCTGCATCTGCAGAACTATATCCATGGATGCGGATATCCACGGATATAAAGTGGATATCCATGGAGCTGCAGGGCTCTACTAGGAAGTGCAGCGATGAAAGAAGCAGCATGCTGGGCCACCGCTCACAGAAGCCAGAGCCCCGCACTGGCAGCTTCTCTGGTGTGGCTATACCACCTCCAGCCCTGCCCACTGGGGCAGGCACCACGCTCACCAGCAGCTGTCCCTGGTCTGCTAGTGTGTGCAAGCGGCTCGCTCTTCTTATAGGGAGAGACTTAGGCCATGTCTAACTACAGAGTTAAGTTGATTTAAGTTATGTTGACTATCATAAGATCCTTTAATTACATTAGTTGCGCATGTCCATACAACTCTCCTTCTGTCGACGAAGCACGTCCACAGTCATTGCTCTTGCTATCCCACTGAGCAACTTGCCACCCTCTGTCACCCTCTGCTGCTGGGAGCTCTGGGAATGGATTGCAGTGCATCATGAGGGCGTGCTCGCCATCCCGTGATGCAGTTCTTTTCGTCCCCTTATTCCATGGGCTTCCTACTTCGTTTCACGCCATTTTTCAACAGGCCTTGTAAACTGTGTGCCCGCCATCTCTGCCTGGCAGCATGGATCCTGAGCTGCTAACCGGTCTGGTGATGAGTGTTATGAACACAGTGCAACTGTTTCTACAGGCCTTTAAGCAGGGGAGAGGTACCTGTGTACCTTCAGGGCAGCGGAGTTCAAACTGCTTAACGGAGCAGTAAGGATGGGCATTGTGGGACATCTCCTGGAGGCCAATTAGGGTGACATAATGAAGCACAGTGTCTACATTGATGATACGTCACTCTAAGTATGTCGCAAAAGCTCTATACCTAGGGTGACCAGACAGCAAATGTGAAAAGTCGGGACGGAGGTGGGGGTAATAAGATCCTATATAAGAAAAAGACCCAAAAAATCGGGACTGTCCCTATAAAATCGGGACATCTGGTCACCCTATCTATACCACTTGTTGAGGTGGTTTTATTATGTCAGCCTAGCAGGGGAGTTACATCAGCAGGAGGAGCATTTCAGCGTGTACACCTCCACTGTTTTGTGATGAAAGCTGACTTTTATCGACAAAACTGTTTCGGGTACACAAGGCCTTAGAGAGCACAGTCTGTTTAGCTTGTCAAAAAGAAGTCTGAGAGGTGACTTGATTACAGTGTATAAAGGATCTTCACAGGGAGAAAATACCAGGTAGTAAAGGGCTCTTTAATCTAGCAGAGAAAGGCATAACAAGAACCAGTGGCTGGAAGCTGAAGTCAGACAAATTCAATTTAGAAATAAGGCACACATTTTTAATAGTGACAGTGATTAATCTTTGAAACAAACTACCAAGGGAAGTGGTATCTTCATATCAAGACTGGATGCCTTTCTGGAAGTGATGCTTCAACCAAACAAGTGATGCTTTAGTCAAACAATGGGTGAAATTTAAAGCCCTGTGAGAGGATCTAATAGTCCCTTCTGGCCTTAAACTCTATGAGTGCCTTCAAAGATTTTATACAAGTAATAATTAGTGCTGGTCAACATTTTTTGAATGGAAGTTTTTAACATCAGATCCTTTTCACTGTAAAATGTCCTTTATTGAAATGGGAAGGGAAGGGTTTTTGGTTTTTGTTGTTGTTTTTTCTTTTTTTGGGGGGGGGGGGGGATTTTAATTTTCTTCAAAAAGTTTTTGTTCCAAACCCCCCTCCCCACACAAAAAAATAAAGTTTCTGGTTTTCCAATTTCTCTCCTCCCTCCTTTTTTTTCCACCTTTGGAAAAAGGGGGGGGAAAGTGGAAGGGAATGAAAACAAACAATGTACACGGCTGTGAAAAATTTCCTATAAATGCAGAATTGTTCCTTTTTAAACCTGTAGTGCTAATATTGTTTTATAAATGGTCACAAAACTACCATTTTTCAGCCAACTCCATGATAGCCTCATTATGTGTTTTTTCCCCCCCAATATACAAGGAGCAGTCACATGCTTCCAATCCCAATGGTTTATTTTAGAGCAAGGGAAAAGCAAGAACGAACAAAAATAAAATCTCCAAGAGAGAGCACAATATGTGCCTTCTCTGTAACATGCTGCATCATTTCTGCCTCACAAAATGCCAGCTGTCCCTGAAGACAACTGCTCTAAGAAATTTTACAAGTTCAATACAGAGAAAACAATCATATCACATACACCACAGTATCCAAATTCAGAAAGAATGATTGACTGTTGCAATATAGGATATATACAGTTTTAGAAATATATTGTTAGGATATGCATAAAAGGAAATAAGGCAAGAGGGCAAGATCTTCAGCCCAGCTCCTGCCCTTTTATGCGGTAGGAAATGGCTGAGGCAGCATAAAAGGATCCTAAAAAGCCCCATATTCAGTTGTGGAGGATTCCCTTGGTGCAGGCAATGTGGACCCCTGGTAACCTCTGGCATAGAGGGTGTACTGGCAGCGTGGCTGGGAATGGGATGTCCTGGGCAGGAAAGCAGCATGCAGTGCTGCAGATATTTTGGGAGGGGTTGTGGCCTAGGCAGCGAGCCCATGGAATTGTCTAAATTATGCTGGTGGTCTCTGCGGTCCCCAGAGCAGCCTAGGAAGGAGGGCACCAAAGTGGCTTATAGCCACGTTAGCCCCCCATCCCTCAGGGCTGTGAGTTCTGTGCTCATACAGAATCTCACCCATAATACTTATACAACTCTCTTAAATGTTTAATCCAGCAATTCCATATCACAAGGATTGGCAACCTTTGGCACGCGACCTGCCAGGGTAAGCACCCTGGCGGGCCGGGCCGGTTTGTTTACCTACCGCATCCACAGGTTCAGCCGATCACAGCTCCCACTGGCCGCGGTTCGCTGCTCCAGGCCAATGGGGGCGGCGGGAAGCAGTGCGGGCCAAGGGATGTGCTGGCCACCGCTTCCCGCCGCCCCCAGTGGCCTGGAGCAGCTAACGGCGGCCAGTGAGAGCCGCAATCGCCCGAACCTGTGGACGCGGCAGGTAAACAAACTGGCCTGGCCCCGCATGCCAGAGGTTGCCAATCCCTACCATATCAAGTACCAATGATAACCCCACAGAGGATATTGCTCATGAAAACAGCACCACCTCTTCGTCTGGACCCCTGTTGATTTTAGTGAGGCTCTGCCTGGATATGCAAGGTCCAAGTCTTTGGCAGAGCCTGAAAGCTCATCTAGGAGCCTGTCTGGCTCCCAGCCCTGCATTTATAAACAGCAGGCCACACTTCCTCACTAGGCGATTTTAATTATATGACACGGCAGATAAACAGCACAGTCCCCTTTCATTCAGAATGGTGGTCACAATACAAGAAAAGAAATGAGTGATATACGTCAGCACTGGTAGAAACTGCGCTAGTGAAGGTTGCAAAACTGTTCCATTATAAAACAGGTTTTACATTCCTAATTTTAACAAAGTCATCTTTTGCATTCAAATTCCCCAGGAATGATCCCAAAAGGGGAATTTGTTTTGCTTTTTTAAAGTCTGAGCATATTTTTGCATTAGGAGTACTGGGAAATATGGTACTTAAGGAAATTCTGTCCACTCCCCCGAAGCAGAGAACTAAAAATGTCAAGTATAAAGTTTCATAGTCCAGACACGTAAGGAACTGTGAATGAGGAGGGCGTACTTTGCAAAGCATGGTTTGAGACGTTTATTCATTTTTAGTAGACATTTTACCCGGGGGAGAAAGGAGAGCATTCCCATTTTCCTGATAACTCACATCAGCCTCAATCCTGCCACATTTCCTGGGGGAAAACCCTTGGACTTCAATGATGCTGTATGCAGGTGCACGAGTGTATCTCATGGAGCACAGCAGTCCCAATTCTGCAATCAGGACAGTGAGAATATTCCCTGCATTCCATGGAATAAACCACAGACATTTGCACGCTGGAATAAACATCTGGGGAGTATCCAGTGGAGCCTTTACAAACGTTAACTACCTCAAGTTAACTGTGATCAATTAACTCAGTGTAGACAAGCCTAGAAAGACTGGGGCCTTGTCTACACTGCCACTTTACAACGCCGCAACTTTCTTGCTCAGGGTTGTGAAAAAACACACCCCTGAGCACTGCAAGTTTCAGTGCTGTAATGTGGAAGTGTAGACAGTGCTACAGTGCTGGGAGCCGTGCTCCCAGTGCTGGTAGCTACTCCCCTCTCCTCCTGGAGGTGAGCTCTTTCCCAGCACTGGTGCCGTGACTACACATCCACGTTAACGCGCTTCTGTGGCAGCGCTTTAACGTTGCTAATGAAGACATACCCTGGAACAGTGTTTCCCAAATAGTGTCTCTGGAAGGTTCTAGATGGGTAGCAGTCCCAGGGAAAATGCATGTCCCGGTGGGAAGGTTGGAGAGCAAGCCTGACCTGCACTCACCCTGCAATGGTGGCTCCTGTCTTGTGGGGCTGGGCCCAGCTCCGCACTCCAGGCATTGCGACCTGGTGCACAGGGTTGTAGCTCCCTTCAGGTTTGGACAGGCTGCCCCTCCATCATGACAGACAGAAAGGTGACTGGGCCAAACCTGACTGGTGCCGTGCACTGGTACCCCCAAATGTATGCACATTACGCAGGGTGCGTACCATTTGCAGGACCAGATTAAGGCATAGGAAACCTAGGCACATGCCTAGGGCCAAATTCATTGAGGGGCCCAACCTGAGCTCCAACTGGTCTGGTTCAGGTACTGGTGCAGGAGCCGGCTCAACAGCAGCAGTAAAGAGGAGCAGCCCTGTGTGCCCCACTGTCCACTCACATTTCATAGAATATCAGGGTTGGAAGGGACCTCAGGAGGTCATCTAGTCCAACCCCCTGCTCAAAGCAGGACCAATCCCCAACTAAATCATCCCAGCCAGGGCTTTGTCAAGCCGGGCCTTAAAAACCTCCAAGGAAGGAGATTCCACCACCTCCCTAGGTAACGCATTCCAGTGCTTCATCACCCTCCTAGTGAAAAAGTTTTTCCTAACATGCAGCCTAAACCTCCCACACTGCAACTTGAGACCATTACTCCTTGTTCTGTCATCTGGTACCACTGAGAACAGTCTAGATCCATCCTCTTTGGAATCCTCTTTCAGGTAGTTGAAAGCAGCTATCAAATCCGCCCTCATTCTTCTCTTCTGCAGACTAAACAATCCCAGTTCCCTCAGCCTCTCCTCATAAGTCATGTGCTCCAGCCCCCTAATCATTTTTGTTGCCCTCCGCTGGACTCTTTCCAATTTTTCCACATCCTTCTTGTAGTGTGGGGCCCCAAACTGGACACAGTACTCCAGATGAGGCCTCACCAATGCCAAATATAGGGGAATGATCACGTCCCTCGATCTGCTGGCAATGCCCCTCCTTATACAGCCCAAAATCCCATTAGCCTTCTTGGCAACAAGGGCACACTGTCGACTCATATCCAGCTTCTCATCCACTGTAACCCCTAGGTCCTTTTCTGCAGAACTGCTGCCTAGCCATTCGGTCCCTAGTCTGTAACAGTGAATGGGATTCTTCCGTCTTAAGTGCAGGACTCTTCACTTGTCCTTGTTGAACCTCAGATTTCTTTTGGCCCAATCCTTTAATTTGTCTAGGTCCCTCTGTATCCTATCCCTACCCTCCAGCGTATCTACCACTCCTCTCAGTTTAGTGTCATCTGCAAACTTGCTGAGGGTGCAGTCCACACCATCCTCCAGATCATTAATGAAGATATTGAACAAAAGCGGCCCCAGGACTAACCCTTGGGACACTCCGCTTGATACCGGCTGCCAACTAGACGTGGAGCCATTGATCACTACCCGTTGAGCCTGACGATCTAGCCAGCTTTCTATCCACCTTACAGTCCATTCATCCAGCCCATACTTCTTCAACTTGCCGGCAAGAATATTGGCCCCCATGATGGAGAGTCCACAAGACCAAATCTGAGCAGTGCTGTGACCCTCGTGCACCAGGTTGCAATGCCACTCACTCAATTTTAGCCCTGGTGCCCCCCATCATGATGCAGGGCCATGAGGCCAAACCTGAGCGGGCAGCGCTGTTCCTCCTTGCCGCTGCCGTTGGGCCAGCTCCTGCACCAAGGCTCCCTCCTGGGGGCCTGTATGGCCTCGCCCCGATTCCAGCACCCCATGTCCCCTCTGCTCTGCTTGCAGGACTTGTTCAGTGACAGCCTTAAGACCTGCTACAAGCATGGGGAACTACGGTGAGTGCCCACAGAAGGGAGCCGACTGGGCAGGGCCGGCTCTAGGGTTTTTGCCACCCAAGGCAAAAACAATTTTGGCCGCCCCCCCCCGCCCGCCTCAACTCTGCCCCTTCCCCAAATCCCCAGCCCTGCCTCCTCCCCCCAGGCTCTCAAGCCTAGGAGGGAGGGGGAGCAGCGGCGCGCAAAACAGCTGTTTCGCACGCCGCGGCTGCTCGGGATCGCCCCCTCCCTCCCAGGTTTAAAAGCCTGGGAGGGAGGGGGAGACTCCGAGTGGCCGCGGCGCGGGCGCCGCTTCTCCCGCTCCCTCCCAGGGTCTCAAGTCTGGGTGGGAGGGAGGGGGAGCAGCGGCGCACGAAACGTCCGCTTGGGATCTCCCCCGCCCTCCCAGGTTTGAGAGCCTGGGAGGGAGGGGGAGACTCCGAGTGGCCGCGGCGCAGGCGCCGCTTCTCCCCCTCCCTCCCAGGGTCTCAAGTCTGAGAGGGAGGGGGAGCAGCGGCACGCGAAACAGCTGTTTCGCGCGCCGCGGCCGCTCGGGATCTCCCCCTCCCTCCCAGGCAGCAGCAGCGGAGGTGAGCTAGGGCGGCCGCGGCACATTTTTAGGGGCGGCATTCTGGCGTCGGCCATGCCACCCCTAAAAATGTGCCGCCCCAAGCACCAGCTTGTTTGGCTGGTGCCTACAGCCGGCCCTGCAACTGGGAGAGGGGCAGCGGAGAGCCTGGGAGGTGGACAGAAGGGAGTTTGGCCTAGCTGCATTGTGCCCAATGTAAGATAAAAGAGTGTGTGTAGACGCCATGCCAAGTGAAAATGAGAATGGTTCAATTGTGTGTACCACGTGAAAAATTTCTGGGGGTGCCCAGGCTGCAATGCCCAGAGTGGGAAGCCAGGCCCAGCGGTGTGGGACAGGAGTAAGGGTGAACATGGGGTGTGCTCGCTCTCCAACCTCCCCTCGCCACACACACATACATACATACTAGGCGGGGATTAGGGTTGCAATCAGGGCCGGCTCCAGGCACCAGCACAGCAAGCAGGTGCTTGGGGCGGCCAAGGGGAAGGGGCGGCACGTCCGGCTCTTCAGCGGCAATTCAGCGGCGGGTCCCTCGGTCCCTCTCAGAGGGAAGGACCTGCTGCCAAAGAAGAAAGTGGCGTGGTGGAGCTGCCGCCGAAGTGCCGCCGATCGCGATCGCGGTTTCCTCCCCCCCCCCCCCCCCGCCACTTGGGACGGCAAAAATCCTGGAGCCGGCCCTGGTTGCAGTCTCAGGGTATGTCTACACTACAGGATTAATCCGAATTTAGATAATTCGAATTTGGGAAACAGGTTGTATAAATTCGATTGTGCGCGGCCACACTAAGCACCTTAATTCGGTTTTAAACCACATTAATTCGGTGGTGTGCGGCCACACTACCCCATTAACTTAAACACAGTAATTCGGTGGTGTGCGTCCACACTAACCCTAATTCGAATTAACAAAATCGATTTAGGCTCTACTCCGTTCGTCGAGGTGGAGTACAGAAATCGATTTAAAGGGCCCTTTAATTCGAATTAACTGGCTCTGTAGTGTGGACGGGTGAAGGGTTAATTCGGATTAAGGCAGCTAAATCCGAATTAAAGTCCTAGTGTAGACCAGGCCTCAGGGTGGAAGGTGATACTGAGGGCAGTCAATGCCCCGTGGTGGAGCAAGAAGGAAGTGGCAACAGAAGATGAAGATGTTGGCCTATGATTTTGCCCCCACCCCCATGAATTTGGACCCTGGGTGGGTCACAAAAAAAAAAAGAGACAAATGCAGTTGGTGGGTTGCCCTCCTAAAAAGTTTGGGAATGACTGCAATAAGTCACAAGTTCCCAAAAGGTGACAATAGTTTGTCAAGCAATGTTACAGGTAACTAAATGCATATTTAATCCACTTTGAATCCATTATTAAACATGTCAGTATGTAACAATGTGTAGTACAGGGCAGGCACAGGGAAAATGTGAGAATACATGATTCTGACTCGATGGACTTTTCTACACTAACAATAAACTGCCTCAGCCATTATCATTCACTTCTCTATAAAACAAAAGGCTCCTATACTTTTGTTATACATGGTCAAAGATCACCTGCCTTCAGGGCCCTCCACATGAGGTTCTGAAAAAGGACATCAGTCCACAAACAAAATTGGGACTATCCATTTTCCAAAAAAGGAAACAGGAAATAGTTTCAATACTTCCAAAGAGGCAAACTGAAAAGGGAAAAAGGTCAACAGTTTGGGAACTGAAGTCTGGGAGATATAATCAGAAGACCTCAAAATGCTTTACATACCATGGTTTAGGCCTCACAACACCCATATCTTGATAAGCATTATTTCTTATTAACTGTGCTCCTGCCCAAAAGCCCTCATCAGGATCAGGGCCCCATTGTGCTAGGTGCAGTACAAACACACAGGAAGATCCAGTCCCTGCAGCAAAAAGAATACAATCCAAGGCCTGCTCCTGCAAGGAGTTGCACACCAAGCTCCATAGACTTCAGTGGGCTCCATGTGCACGGGGATGCACGTCCATACTTCTCATTGTACAACTGTGGCCTAAACAGACAGGTGAAAGGTGTGGGAAAGGGCTAAGATACACAAGCAGAGGGATCAGGCCAATGATGGGCATACATCATGTTAGTCTTATTTTTTTAATATTATATATATCACACACACACACACACTGTCCCCACAACCCTAGATCTAGCTACTGTTATTTCCTTTGTTCCTCAGTTTACTTGTAAAACTGGGACTACAGAAAGAATAAGTATTTTCCCAAAGAGCATGTTCTGGTGTCCAAATTAAAGTGATAGAATGTTCCACAAAACAGTTCAAAACTCCAAGAGTACTGACATCTTTTATCTAACCAATAACAACAAAAGTTATACTTAAATAACCACCCCCTAAAAAAACAAAAGCAGGGCTGGACATTAGAGAGAGTAAAACAGAGTAGCCTCCTATTATAAGCACTTGTTGACTCCTTGTGTCACAGCAGCAGTTCCTCTGCACTACCTTCCCTGAGTAGCTCAGCAAGTTCAGTTGGGCTCCTGGGCTCTAGCTTCTAAACTCACTTGAACTCCCTCCTACCTTGCAAGTCATTTTATTTACCTTGCCTGTGTTGGACCAGAAGTCAGACAACGATCCATTGCCAGCCCCCTGTTCCCTGAAGGTGTAGTTCCCCGATAGCTGGTCTATGGCATTCAGGATGTCTATCTCTTTGTCATCATCAGGCATCACTTAAGTTCTGGCTCTCACTTGCCCAGTTCCTGGGTAAGCACTGTAGTCTTGCCACAAGCAATACCAGGCACAACCCAGCGCTGGAGAGGACTAGTTACTCAAAGGAGAGAATTGTGTAGACTTCACAGTCACTCACTGGTTTGGGAGTAGGAGACTGTCTGTCTGACACATGCCTCTATCTTAACTGCTGCCAGGATACCTGCCCAATAGGTGAATGCAGAATCAGAGTAGGGGAGGGAGTTACTGGGACCCTCAAGGGCAGTATGATCTATTGTTGGGACATTTTGTGGGGAGGGGTAGTAGCTCTTTACAAGTCAAATGTAAAAAAGACTGTCTCCTGTAATGATTAAGAACTTTGCATTACAAAAAGGGAGCTCAATTCTCATCCAAACAGAATAGCCTGTTTATTAACCTCCATTACTTCACAGTTTGTGACTCCATAAAAAGGGAGGAGGCCAAGGTATGTAATCAGCCTCGAAAGCTTTTTTATTATTAGCAGATGTACTAACAAGTTGTCAGCTCTAAAATGCAGGGCCGGTCTCCATTTTGTGACCTATACAGCACCAAGCACAGTGTTGGCACTTAAAAAAATAGCTACACCCTAAACTGTCATAGGAGAACATTTGTCTGTCCTTGTGAAGGTTGGTAAGTGCCTATTTCTTGCATCTTTCAGTGTCCTATGCTTTGGGGATAGAGGGGTGTCCAGAGCTAAGGGAGCGGAGGCTGAATGCTGATTAATTAACTAATGAAAAGCAGGTGTAAATTGCTTAAGAGTGGCTCTTTAAAGCAAGTAACATGAGGCAGCAAAAAGAAACTTCCTGTGAAACTGTAGTAACTCCTGTAATAAACTCCACTGGGCTCTCCTTCCCCCTCTCCTTGGTTCTGTCTGGCACTCCCACTCCTAAACCCTCCTGGGTCAGACACACCCTGGCTTACCTTGTTTGTATTGTACCAAAAGTTGGATTGGGACCCATTTCTGGCCCCTTGCTCCGCAGAGGTGGAGTTCCAGGGCAGATGGTCTAATGTGGTCAGGATGTGCATTTCTCCAGCCATCAGTTGTGCCCCCAGGGGGACGCCGCTGCAGGCAGTGCCATGAGCAGGCGGGGACGTGTTGCTCTCAGGAGAGGAGCGTGAAGACTTTACAGTCACTTCCTGGTTCGGGACGGTTTGGGAGTAGGAAATTCTGCTAGTATGACACACTCCTCTGCACCTACTGCTGCCCGGACATTGCACAGGTGTATGTAGAGTCGGGGGAGGGAGGAGAGCTCCTGCTGGGACACTGGGGAACTTGGAGGTGTATGGGGGTGGGGGGGCTATGACTTGTTTTGTTGCCTATACAAATTTGTAGGGGGTAGCATAACAACAAAGCCAAATGCCGGAATTTTTCAGCTAGCTTTACTGCTCCTAGCACAGCTCTCCGACCATTTCCCCCCTCTGACGTCCCAGTGCCCTACCCCTGTTCTGTATCAGCTGCCTGCTAGCTTAACTCTTTCACAACCCACTGAGCATTGACTAACTCTAATAATTTAGGCTGGTCAGATTATTCATAGCAAATAAACTATCCAATTAATTTAGCTCTTTTTTAGTACTGAGTCATTTGCACAGACTGTTATTTCTGTGATCTTATTCGTTATTTGTAAGTATTTTCCAAATAACTTATGTGAACAGATTTCAGCCGATGGGTCTGTTTTCAAGATGTCACTTCACCTATTTGCAATGTCTGATTAGTCACCTGTACAGCATGGTATTATTTCTGCTCAGTGACTAGACAAATGAAACTTTTTCAATGGGATAGTAAGTAATAATCAAGAGCAAATACACTTGATGGTGCATGTAAACCCTTGTTCATATGTTCACCCAACTTTTTTCCTCTTAAAGGGCTACTCAGTTTCAGTAGGATGGTTTTGTACATGAATGAATGAGATTAAATTGGAGTGTGTGTATGAAGTGTGTACAAAATATAAATAACTCTGGTTTTGTAAGGGGAAACTAGTCCATTGGGTTTTAAAGATGAAGTCTGAAATTCCTCTGGATAAATTTTGATCACTGTAGTGGGAAAAGGGAATAGAAGTGAAGTTAAAGAATTGAGAGGGCTTTAAAGGAGGTCAAGACATTTGGGGGATCATGAAGAAAGAAGGGTGGGGGGGGGCTGACAATCATAGGAGGATACACATGGTCTCACAGAGTAGCAGAGAGGGCTCTATATTGAGAACCAAAGGCAGAGCTGTTGCATCCTAGGATTTGTAGAGAATGTAACTGAGCATAATCCGAACAGTTCTGTAGACACATGAATATCGGAGAACTAGAGAATCTTGGATACCCTTGGGCAATTATTGTTTACACTGTCCATCTGCCAGTCTGCTGTGGCTAGAAATCTTGCTTGTTGGTCTCATTTATGTGAAATGGCCCAGGAAGGTATACTGTGAGAAAACTCTTGGAATAATTAGGTTGGCATCCCTTCCTCATTCCATGTTGTTTCTCAGGTACTGTTGTTTTGCTGAGCAGTGCTCCCAGAGATACAAGTGACAGCAGCATTATTAGCAGTGTGCACCTCTGAAACATCTTTTGTAGGACACACATGGGCACTGGTGGCCATTCAGGCTGCACTTATTATTTGTATTGCAGAGCACCTCTGGCCCCCAACCAGGGCCCCATTGTGCTGGACACTGTACAAATACATAATGAAAATACAGTCCCTGCCTTGAAGAGCATATAATCTAAATCTCAGATGAGAGCCAACAGGTGGATACAACAACACAATCTGCAGAGCTGGAGGAGAGGAAATAGGATTCATTGTTTAGTTCCAGAGCACCCAGTGAGACTGGAGCTCCCACCTACCAGCAGGGAGGGACCAGAGATGCAGGGGTGAAGAGAACTAGGCAGCTGGGCAATATGTCCCAGGGAGCAGGTGCGGATATGAACTTTCAGCAGGTGACTGAGCATCGTGTTTAAGGGAACTGAGCAGCAGAGAAGGACGGGCAGAGCCCAGGTGACAGATGCAGGGGGCAGAGAGAGGTGTGTGATTAGCTGCTTTCAGAAAGGACAGAACACATGAATACATTAAGCTAAAGATAAAATACAGATTGTCCTGTTGCTACTTTTCTATGTAAGCAATTGCTGCCAGCAGCCTCTGGGGGGATGTCATGCTATAGAACCATAGTTTTACTAACTCTGTTGTACAGCGGTGAACTATGGGTGCTAAGAAAGACTGGAGAACACCAGACTGATATTTCTGATTCATATCGTCTTCATTAGCTGCCCCAAATCAAGTGACAGGACGTGGTCAGAAATGAGGATATTTGAAGGTGAACCTAGCAACTACCTCCATCAGCACTGGTTCAGTTTTGGTAGCTTTCTTGGTATGGAGGTATTATTAGGATGGAAAATGGATGAATTCCAAGCATGTGTAACAATGATTGCCTCTTCATGGCTGGTGCTCAGTGGGCATCAAGAAGCTTCAGTGGCAGGACTAGATTGCCAAATGGACGTGAAGTGAATACTCAACCAGGCCACGCCACCTTAAGCATCTTGCCAGAGTTCAGTCCAGGTGGTGTTCAATTTGTAAGGAGGTCACTTTCCTTTGGGATTTTCCGTGACAATAATGGAAAATGTAGGAGATGCCCTGTTCCATAGGTTAAATTATTCAATATTACAAGGGTTGAGTGGGTTGGGCTACAAAATCCTGAACACAGAGGGAGGCTTGAAGGAGCATTTGAAGAAAAAGAAAGGAAGCTTGGTGGTCTATGACAGGAAGACTATTCCAAGCAGCCAGTAAGAACAAACATAGTCAATACTGGTATTCTAGACAAACTAGTTTTCTATTGTGCAAGCCTAAAACTGGTTCTTCATTGACCCTATTTCTAAATGCCACTTATTCAGTTAAATGATTCAATACCAAGGCTGGCCTACACTACGAGTTTAGGTCAAATTTAGCAGCGTTAAATTGAATTAAGCCTGGACACGTCCACACAACGAAGCCCTTTTTTTCGACTTAAAGGGCCCTTTAAACCGGTTTCTTTACTCCACCTCCGACGAGGGGATTAGTGCTTAAATCGGCCTTTGCGGGTCGGATTTGGGGTAGTGTGGACGGAATTCGACGTTATTGGCCTCCGGGAGCTATCCCACAGTGCTTCATTGTGACCGCTCTGGACAGCACTCTCAACTCAGATGCACTGACCAGGTAGACAGGAAAAGCCCCGCGAACTTTTGAATTTCATTTCCTGTTTGCCCAGCGTGGAGAGCACAGGTGACCACGCAGAGCTCATCAGCACAGGTAACCATGATGGAGTCCCAGGATCGCAAAAGAGCTCCAGCATGGACTGAATGGGAGGTACGGGATCTGCTCGCCATATGGGGAGACGAATCAGTGCTAGCTGAACTCCGTAGCAGTAAACAAAATGGCAAAATATTAGAAAAAGTCTCCAAGGCCATGAAGGACAGAGGCCATAACAGGGACGCACAGCAGTGCCGCGTGAAAATTAAGGAGCTAAGGCAAGCCTACCACAAAGCCAGAGAGGCAAACAGAAGGTCCGGGGCAGAGCCGCAAACATGCTGCTTCTACGCGGAGCTGCATGCCATGCTAGGGGGTGCAGCCACCACTACCCCAACCGTGTGCTTTGACTCCATCAATGGAGAATCACGCAACAGGGAAGCGGGTTCTGGGTACGAGGAAGATGATGATGAAGACAATGAAGATAGCTCACAGCAAGGAAGTGGAGAAACTGGTTTCCCCAACAGCCAGGATATGTTTATCACCCTGGACCTGGAACCAGTAACCCCCGAACTCACCCAAGGCGTGCTCCCAGACCCTGAGGGCACACAGGGGACCTCTGGTGAGTGTACCTTTGTAAATATTACACATGGTTTAAAAACAAGCGTGTTTAATGATTAATGATTAATTTGCCCTGAAATCGCGGCCAGTACAGCTACTGGAAAAGTCTGTTAACGTGTATGGGGATGGAGCAGAAATCCTCCAGGGACATCTCCAGAAAGCTCTCCTTCATGTACTCCCAAAGCCTTTGCAAAAGGTTTCTGGGGAGGGCTGCCTTATCCCGTCTGCCATGGTAGGACACTTTACCACGCCAGGCCAGTAGCACGTAGTCTGGAATCATTGCATAACAAAGCATGGCAGCGTATGGTCCTGGTGTTTGCTGGCATGCAGACAACATCCATTCCTTATCTCCCTTTGTTATCCTCAGGAGAGTGATATCATTCACGGTCACCTGGTTGAAATGGGGTGATTTTATTAAGGGGACATTCAGAGGTGCCCGTTCCTGCTCGGCTGAACAGAAATGTTCCCCGCTGTTAGCCACGTGGTAGGGGGGAGGGGTGAAGTGATCATCCCAGAGAATTGGGTGTGTGTGGGGGGGGGGTAGTTGGGTTTGTGCTGCATGTTAACCCGGAAACCGCAGCCCCCTCCTTTTACATTGCAAACCCATTTTAAATGGCCAACCCAACAGGTGCTTGGTATGGGAAATGAGGGCGCTACTGTTTGAAACCATTCCCACATGTTAAGAAGGTTAAAAAAGCCAAAAGACTGTGGCTTACCATGGCTGCCTGCAAGCCGAAATCTGTTGCCTGGCACTGCGTGAGTGATCTCTCACACCAAACCGGCAGGCCCTCAGTATAAGAGGAAAAATGCGACCTTGTAACGAAAGCACATGTGCTGTGTAATGTGAACAGCAAAATTTAACGTGAAAGAGTGTACCCATTGTTCTCTAAAATGTGTCTTTTTTAACCACCTCTCCCTTCTCCTCCACCAGCTGCAAATGTTTCTCCTTCACAGAGGCTAGTGAAGATTAGAAGGAGAAAACGGCGGAGTCGGGATGATATGTTCTCGGAGCTCCAGATGTCCTCCCACACTGACAGAGCACAGCAGAATGCGTGGAGGCAGTCAATGTCACAGTGCAAAAAAGCACAATATGAACGAGAGGAGAGGTGGCGGGCTGAATCGCGGGCTGAAGAGAGCAAATGGTGGGCTGAAGAGGATAGGTGGCGTCAGCTTGCTGACAGAAGGCAAGAGTCGATGCTCCGGCTGCTGGAGCATCAAACTGATATGCTCCAGCTTATGGTTGAGCTGCAGGAAAGGCAGCAGGAGCAGAGACTGCCGCTACAGCCCCTGTGTAACCAACAGCCCTCCTCCCCAAGTTCCATAGCCTCCTCACCCAGAAGCCCAAGAACGCGGTGGGGGGGCCTCCGGCCACCCAGTCACTCCACCCCAGATGATTGCCCAAGCATCAGAAGGCTGGCCTTCAATAAGTGTTAAAGTTTTAAAGTTTTAAACTGCAGTGTGTCCTTTTCCTTCCCTCCTCCCCCACCCCTCCCGGGCTACCTTGGCAGTTATCCCCCTAGTTGTTTGATGAATTAATAAAGAATGCATGAATGTGAAGTAACAATGACTTTATTGCCTCTGCAAGCGGTGCTCGAAGGGGGGAGGGGAGGGTGGTTAGTTTACAGGGAAGTAGAGTGAACCGGGGGGTGGGGTGGCGGAGGGTTCATCAAGGAGAAACAAACAGAAGTTTCACACTGTAGCCTGGCCAGTCACAAAACTGGTTTTCAAAGCTTCTCTGATGCACACCACGCCCTCCTGTACTCTTCTAACCGCCCTGGTGTCTGGCTGCGCGTAATCAGCGGCCAGGCGATTTGCCTCAACCTCCCACCCCGCCATAAATGTCTCCCCCTTACTCTCACAGATATTGTGGAGCGCACAGCAAGCAGCAATAACAATTGGAATATTGGCTTCGCTGAGGTCTATCCGAGTCAGCAAACTGCACCAGCGCGCTTTTAAACGTCCAAATGCACATTCCACCACCATTCGGCACTTGCTCAGCCTATAGTTGAACAGGTCCTGACTACTGTCCAGGTTGCCTGTGTACGGCTTCATGAGCCATGGCATTAAGGGGTAGGCTGGGTCCCCAAAGATAATGATAGGCATTTCAACATCCCCAATGGTTATTTTCTGGTCCGGGAAGAAAGTCCCTTCCTCCAGCTTTTGAAATAGACCAGAGTTCCTGAAGATGCGAGCATCATGTACTTTTCCCGGCCATCCCACGTTGATGTTAGTGAAACGTCCCTTGTGATCCACCAGGGCTTGCAGCAGCATTGAAAAGTACCCCTTGCGGTTTATGTACTCGGTGACTTGGTGCTCCGGTGCCAAGATAGGGATATGGGTTCCCGTCTATCGCCCCACCACAGTTTGGGAATCCCATTGCAGCAAAGCCATCCACTATGACCTGCACGTTTCCCAGAGTCACTACCCTTGATATCAGCAGGTCTTTGATTGCGTTGGCTACTTGGCTCACAGCAGCCCCCACAGTAGATTTGCCCACTCCAAATTGATTCCCGACTGACCAGTAGCTGTCTGGCATTGCAAGCTTCCACAGGGCTATCACCACTCGCTTCTCAACTGTGAGGGCTGCTCTCATCCTGGTATTCTGGCGCTTCAGGACAGGGGAAAGCAAGTCACAAAGTTCCATGAAAGTGCCCTTACGCATGCGAAAGTTTCGCAGCCACTGGGAATCGTCCCACACCTGCAACACGATGCAGTCCCACCAGTCTGTGCTTGTTTCCCGGGCCCAGAATCGGCGTTCCATGCCATGAACCTGCCCCAGTAACACCATGATTTCCACATTGCTGGGGCCTGTACTTTGTGAGAGGTCTATGTCCATGTCAATTTCCTCATCACTCTCATCGCCTCGCTGCAATCGCCTCCTCGCCTGGTTTTGCTTTGGCATGTTCTGGCTCTGCATATACTCCAGGACAATGCGCGTGGTGTTCATAGTGCTCATAATTGCCGCGGTGATCTGAGCGGGCTCCATGATCCCAGTGCTATGGCGTCTGGGCTGAAAAAAGGCGCGAAACTATTGTCTGACGGAGGGAGGGAGGGGCGAGTGACGACATGGCTTACAGGTACAGGGAATTAAAATCAACAAAGGTGGCTGTGCATCAGGGAGAAACACAAACAACTGTCACACATTGATTGAACTCAAAACCCTGGGTTTAGCAGGCCGTTGATTTCACGGAGAGAGGGAGAAGCAAATAAATACAGAACAAATCTGGTCCATCTATTTTTTACATCTTAAGCTGGCAGCAGACAGTGCAGCATGACTGATAGCCATCGGCATCTTCTGGGTGCTTGGCAGAAGATACTGTACTACGACTGCTAGCCATCATCGTCAAGACGGTTCAATAGGGCTGCCGGCAGGACTGAGTCTCCAGGAGACAAAACATGTCTGCCCAGGTGCCTCTGATTGAACTCACTGAGGAATATGACGATGACGGATATCAATCGTAATACACCATCTACTGCCAAAAGGCAAGGAGTTGCTGCTGTATAGCAATGCAGCCTCACGTCTGCCAGCACCCAGATAGCCGATGACGGCTATCAGTCATACTGCACCATCTACTGCCAAAAGGCAATTAGCTGCTGCTGTGCAGCAATGCAGTACCACGTCTGCCGGCACCCAGATGACATATGGTGACGGTGAGATGAGCTGAGCTGAGCGGGCTCCATGCTTGCCGTGGTATGTCGTCTGCACAGGTAACCCAGGTAAAAAGGCGTGAATCGATTGTCTGCCGTTGCTCTGACGGAGGGGGAGGGGCCTGACGACATGTACCCAGAACCCCCCGCGACACTGTTTTTGCATCATCTGGCATTGGGATCTCAACCCTGAATTCCAATGGGCAGCGGAGACTGCGGGAACTGTGGGATAGCTACCCAGAGTGCAACGCTCCGGAAGTCGACGCTAGCCTCGGTACTGTGGACGTGGTCCGCCGACTTAATGCACTTAGAGCATTTTATGTGGGGACACACACAATCGACTGTATAAAACCGATTTCTATAAAACCGGCTTCTATAAATTCGACCTAATTTCGTAGTGTAGACATACCCTAAGAAACATCTTATTTCAGTGATTCAGTGTGTACAGTCTAACTCGAAATACCAGTTCCTGTGATAACAATTTCCGTGAGTACTTTGTAAATTCCGGGATGCTTATAGATATGAATAAATAGGTACATTCTACTGGAGCTTCTTTTCTCTATTACATGGCTATGTGAATGGCTGCATAATTGCAGATTATTTAAAAATGTTGCATAATTGTGCTCTGGAATCTAAGCTTGCATTTTAAAAAAAATTGTCTGTAGGCAGTTTGGTTTATGGTTGCAAAGTAGCCTTCAAAATGGGTATGGAATGTAAACTGATGCAACTGATGTTTGCCTGCGTTTAGAAAGAGTTGAAATAATAGCTGTGGGAGAATTGTGAATGGCCTCCATTCTTCTGTTAACCTAGAAGGCTAGGGACAATTTAAATGTCAACATTAGCTACTTCAAGGCAGATCATTTTAGCAGAAACATCCAGCTAATGTTCTTATTTGTCATTTTCAGTTTGTAATTGTTGGATGTAATGGCAGATACAGGTCCAGAGAGCAGTTGGAGCAGCTGCTGGGGTGAGAACACAAATCCAAATCCAGCTCCTATTCCCATATTTAAAGTCATCTCTGTCTCTGCCCAAAGTTGGGAGGGAAGGAGTTGATGCTTCCCATGCTTAGTGCCAAAAACCTCATCTGCTTGGATAACCAAAACCACCTCCAACCCCTTCCTGGGTGCCAAAAGCCACATTGGTCCCCATCTCAGCTGCCAATAATTTCTGCAATGCAGTTCCCCATTTTCAAAAATGCACGAATTGGCAGCATAACGAAAATTTGGAGGCAGCATAAAATACATTGAATTGACCCTCAAAATAAACCTGCAAGGCACAGGACCATTGTCATAGATCACTCATTTCTCATCAGCTTATCACTTGAAATAAAAATGTGACTGTGATCTTCCTCTTCTCTTCATGTGTCAGTATATAATGCCGGCATCTGTAATTTTCACTCCATGCATCTGAAGAAGTGGTTTTTTTACCCATGAAAGCTTTTGCCCAAATAAATCTGTTAGTCTTTAAGGTGCCACCGGACTCCTTGTTGTTGTTATGGTGGTGACAGGCTCTCTGTAGCTGAGCATTTTCTGAGTTTCTCCTGCTGTTGGTACAGTGCAATGCTAGTAGTGATGGAAGCATTATTTTAGGGTCCAGCCATTTCACCCCATCTTGTCTATGCTCTAACACTACACTGATTTTTAGAATTGAAGATGGTATTGGATATGTAATAGGTCTCAAATTTCTTTTTACATTATACCAGCTTACAGTCTGAGGAAGGGTCAAATTCATTTGAGTAATATTGAACTATTTCAGTTCAATTGCCACCTGCCAATAGCAGAAAGTCTCTCCTTCCAGCAGCTGCAATTAGTTGAATATCACTTTATTTTTAATAATTTGTAAAACGTCATTCCACTTAGAGTTAAATGTTCTGAGGAAACATCCTGCACGGAACACAAGTGTACTGCAGGACGTTTCCAAGAATAATGCTCTTTGAAATCTGCAGTGTAGTTCATCAGTGCTGTACTTTTGCCTGGCTTACATTTGGTAACTCTGCCATTTTGGGAAGACTCTCTTTGATTTCAACTACAGTATTGATTGCGAGCAGCTTCCCTTTGGGATGTCTATCAATGTAAGGAAAAAAGAGCATTGGAGCAGAGATACGTTTTACAGACCTCAGAGAAAGCTTTTGCCCTTTACTCTCTGGACTGTGAGTGAAAGAGATTTTGGTCCTTTACATTTTCGTTTTTATCTTCTCTGCTCTCTCAATTTAGACTTAATCCTGATCCACTTAAAGTCAATGGCAAAGCTCCCATTGATTTCAATGGAGCAGGATCGAGCTCTCCAACACTCTAAATAATAATCTAAAACATCGTAGATTTGTTTGTTGAATAAGAAATACATTTTCTCTCCCTAACAGGCATGCAACATATTTTCTCTAAATGTAAATGTTACCTGGGAGTTGAACAGTGATGTGTTTTTTATTATTTCTGTAGTAGACTACAGTATCCTGCACATACTCCATACATACTTCTCCACTTAGGAGTCAAACATGGCTATGTAAAGTGAGCAGCTTGTTTACACTAGACCCCTATGGCTTGCTATCAAATTAGTGGTAAATCAGTATTATAGTAAACAGAGGTCAAAGATCAAACCTACAATTTCACATAAAATTCCGGACCGTGTACACAAAATATAAAATGCAAAAACTGCAAGGCACAGGACCATCAACTGCTCTTAAAGCTAATCAAAAGCAAGCAGGATAAGATGAGAGGAAATATGATTTTAATCCAAATTTTAATGTAAAAGTCATATAATGGATCTCTTTTAAACCATGACAACTGACTAAATACTACTTATTTTATCTTGAAATGAACCAAACTTTCATTTGTTACCATGAATAACTGTCTACTCATACAAATGCATTTTTAAAATATATATAGCGCAATGTGATGGTACTGCAAATGTAATCGTAAAAACCAGTCACTGAATAGGTAGCATAGCACTGCTCCTGCTCTCACTGAACTCAAGGGTAGTTTTGCCTCTGGCTCAGTGGGAGTAAGACTGGGTCCAGAATTCTATTTACTGTTTTACAGTGCTATCTATTGACGATGGAAACTAATGGGACATATTCACTCCATTTTATAATGGAATAATTGCTCCTGAAATTACAATACTCTGTTAGCTTGAAAATAACTCTCCAGGCAATCATTCCATAACACACTACTGGCAATGTCTAGCTACACTGTGTGTGCATTCTACTGAGTGCTTAAACTCAAACATTCATAAAATACAACAAGAAAACAAAACAATTCTAAAACCAAGGTGGAAAATAAGAGTTGTTAATGAAGATTTGGTTACTCAATGCCACCAGATGTCAGCATACACTATATGATTGAGAGCAAGTACTTAAGACCTTTCCAAAATGGATTGGAATAAAACTAACTTCTTGCTAATGAAAATTATGCAGTGGCTAAATAACTGAGGACCCGATCAGAGAGCTCTTGTGGGAAAGTCTGTAGCAATGAGAAGGAATTCTCTGTGAGGATTTCCTCAAGGAGACTTCTCCTCAATTGATCCATTAGATTGCCCTCTAATCCCACAGCCTGATGAGCGCTCTCTGAAGGAATAGAGCCTCAACCCAGCTTTGGGATGATTCCTTTGGATTAATTCTCCTTGTTTCTGTTTGTTGACTGTCCTGGAAGGAAAGAGACTTTTCTTGTGACTTGGCCCTCCAGCTGGGTCACTTTAGAGACAGACCACTGGAGTGCCCTTCAGCAGGTGGTACCAGATAAGGAGAGAGCTGCTATGCCATGCCTGGCCACAAGGGGGCATCCTAGTGGTGAGTCAGCCGCTGCACACCCTCCCCCCACCCACTCATTGCACCTCTGGCCTACTGGCGCCTTGCTCCCTTCCTACCACCTCCCCACTTGGACATCCCAGGATCTGAGTTGCATCCTCCACAGCAGGGGTTCTCAACCTTTTTCTTTCTGAGGCCACCCCCAACATGCTATACAAACTCCACAGCCCACCTTTGCCACAGTCACTGGTTTTCTGCATATAAAAGCCAGCACCGGCATTAGGGGCTAGCAAGCAGGGCAATTGCTTGGGGCCCCTTACCAGAAGGGCCCCTGTGAAGCTACATTGCTCAGGCTTCAGCTTCAGCCCTGGGTGGCAGGACTTGGAGCCCCGGGCTTCAGCCCCATGCGGTGGGGCTTCGGCTTTCTGCCCTGGGCCCCACCAAGTGTAACGCTGGCCCTGCTTGGTAGATCCCCTGAAACCTGTTCATGGCCCCACAGGGGGCCCCAGACCTTGGTTGAGAACCACTGCTCCATAGGACCAGAACAAGGAAAAGAACCTACTGCAGACTCAGTTGAACCTTTTTTCATATGCATGGATCATGGAGACACAACTGGGCCCTGAATTTTTTAGCAGAGTTTAGCTTCATCCTTCTCATCTCAAGACAATGGAGGTAGAGTACTTCATTTTAAACTCACATTTACCCCTGTCCCGCACAGAACTGCTATCGTCCTATTTTCAGACAATAATTTATTGACATTAAGGAACACAAAGGTTGGATTATACTCTTATTTATATAGGAGTTTTGCCATTGGCGTCAACTGGAGAAAAATAGGGACCAAGACTGAAGTTATTGAAATCTTTAGAAGTGTAATAATATCACCCAAATCATATCAGTCAACCTCCTTGATTCTTATTTGTTGCCTCACTCACTGTGAGTCCTGGTCATACAAGCTTAACAGACCTGCTTTACATCTTGAGGACTTGACATGTTAAGTTCTGGTAGAGCTGGGCAAATATCATACAATTATTTTCCATGACTGTCCATACACATTTTTTAACAAGTTCTCTTTGTGTTTGCCCTCATTTGCTGGTCACTTTATGCAGCTATTCTAGAGAATACACTTACTGGCAGGAACTATGCATGGGACGAGAGAATGCTAAGCAAATAATACATTTGGAGAGTGAATTTTGAATTTGTAAATGGGAGTATTTGTGCTAAAAACTTGATTCTAAGAGTTAGATTCATCCACCCAGGGAAAAGAGACATACTATGTGACCTCTCTGTCAAGTCAAAACTAACAGAACTCAAACTTCAATTACTGAATACTTGCAACAAACTGCTTGCAAAATGATCTTCAGACCAAGAATCCTTTTCCAAAATTCATAGAATCATAGAAATGTAGGGCTGAATGACTTCTCGAGGTCCATGCAAGTCCAGCCTCAAGTGCTATGACAGGACCAAGTAAACCTAGACCATCCCGGACCGGGATTTGTCCACCCTCTTTTTAAAAAATGAACAGGAGTACTTGTGGCACCTTAGAGACTAACAAATTTATTTGAGCATAAGCTTTCGTGGGCTACAGCCCACTTCATCAGATGCATAGAATGGAACATACAGTAAGAAAATATATATACATACAAAGAACATGAAAAAGTGGAAATAGCCATACCAACTGTAAGAGGCTAATTAAGTAAGATGAGCTATTATCAGCAGGAGAAAAAAAAACTTTTGTAGTGATAATCAAGATGGCCCATTTTAGACAGTTAAAAACCTCTACTAATGGGGATTCCACAACCTCCCTTGGAAGCCTAGGCCAGAGCTAAACTACCCTGATAGGAAGTTTTTCCTAGTATCTAACCTAAATCTCCCTTGCTTTAGATTAAGCCATTACTTATTGTCTCACCGTCAGTGGACATGGACAACAATCAGTCACCATCCTCTTTATAAAAGTGCTTAATGTAGTTGAAGACTTATCAGGTTGCCCCTGAGTCTTCTTTTCTCAAGACTAAACGTACCCAGTTTTTTTAACCTTTCCTCATAGGTCACATTTTCTAAAAGTTTTATCATTTTTGTTGCTGTCTTCTGGACTCTCTCCAATTTGTTATTTGCAGAAATTAGATGGCTCCTCAGCTGTTTGCTCTTTGTTCTACTCCAGGTCCCATAGCAGTTTGGAGTGGAGTATGTTCACATTGCACCTACTGTAAAATAGGTCTACAGCAGGTGTAGCTGAAATACAGAGATGCTGGGATCTGGTCCTGCTCCCACTGAGGTAATTTGGAGTTTGGCACTGACTTCAGTAGAAGCATTCCAGTAGAATGTTGGGGGGGGGGGGGATTACTGCACTTCCAAAGAGCCAAATACTTTGCCCAGTAACTGGGTGGATGCTAAGGAGATCCATAGGGACTAGGGTGGAAGGAGTCATCCCTCCAGGCCACTCCACAGCTACTACTGCAGCCTCAGACTGCATTATCACCGGGGCTGTTTCATTCATCTATAGAGATCAGCGATGCTCTGCCCAGACCTTATCTCCAAACACACCCGTGCACTTGGGAAGAGGAAGCTTTTATGGAACACAGATCCAGGCAGAGGTGTAGATTTCCTATGCAGCTGTCTTGTCTCCTGGATCGTGGCAGTTCTACTGTATCTGAGGTCCTCCCTGGGTGTGGACAGTGAGTTGCAAGACTTGCCCCCGTGTATTTTTGGGAACAGTACACATACACACCCTGGGGGCCAAATAAAGTGAGAAAATAAAACCATCTTCCTTGCAAAGTTTTAAGCCGTTCACAGCTGTTGATGGAATGGATTATTTAATCTAGTGCAAGGAACTGCGCAGGGGGCAGCTACTCTGCTCCCCCCGACTGAAAACAGCACCTGTGCATAGTAGAGGGCTCCAAAGCAGCAACAAGACTTGGGAATAGTTTGTCAGCTGCTACAGAGCACTGTGGAGCCCTTTCGAAAATGCCATTAATTAACATGCACATGTATTGCTGAGGCAAGTTACAGTGACCCACCAAAAATTCTGACCTAAAGCTGCCATTCTGTCTGTCTGTACATGTACAAATAAGTAAGAGAACACCAGCCTATTAGAGAGTAAAAGTCTAATGAGTGAGTTCATAAGAGATGGCTAGATCCTCAGTGACAGCCAAGTAGCACTCTTTGCGCTTGGACTGAGGGCAAAAGTGCTGTTTGCTTTCCCCTGATCTGGTCCCTGATACAAATTAGAGCAACCTGAGGGCTGCTCTATTTTACACCAGCTAACTCTGGTCTGAAGAGGCTGTCCTAGTAACCTTGGTTCACAGGGGTATAGGGATGCCTTGCCTGTGCCCAGTGCTAATGGCTTGAGTAGAGCCTTGTACCACCTAAGGATTCCTCTACATAATGGGAATCATCAGGTGGCTCACTAAACTGGTTTTAGCTGGGGCATGGGTGGGGGGAGGGGGACTATCTAAGATCCTTTGTAACCTTACTCAAGTGAATAGTCCCCCTGACTTCAAAGGAAGGAAACTGGAGAAACAGTCTCGCATATTATAAAATCCGTACTCAAAAACCACAGTGAAGCCCGCCTTTGAGGCAGACACGTGACGTATTTATAGCTTTGGCAATGCTTACATATGGTCTCAATGAACTGAAACTGTATGAGAGGGTCCAATCTGGTTTGGGGCTTCTTGAAAATTTGTGACTTAAAAAATAAAAATTGTGGTATTTTGATAAATCCATAAAATCCCTGGTATAAGAAATATAAAAATAACCAGAGGCAACCTCCAATATGACTGGCTTGAGAATCTACTCTGGTTTCTTCTCTCCAGAAAACAAAGTATTAACATGAATATCGTATGTGTGTGTGTTGCAAATAAATGCAATAAATGGTGAATTAATATAATTATGCTTGTCTGTCCGTGCAGAATTACCAGATATGGTATTTAAGGCTTTGTGGAACAATATCTTCAGCATAATAAAATACTAGCAGAGTTTTGTATTTTGTTTACATTTGAATTGAGATTTCAATAGATTTTTTTCCTTGGAAAATGTGTAGTTTATAAATATACTTCCCTGTCATAAGTATAGCTAAGACAAAGTACAAAAACATTCACTACACTGTTTTGAAAATGCTGCTTTCATCCTTGTGATTGAACCAAATTTTTATAAAAAGGAACAACAAATTTTATATCTGTACAGCTCTTTTGAGTGCTGAATACACTGTCCGGATATAATTAATAATAAATCAGGGAAATTATTATTTATGACTTTCACAGCGAACATCCTATTCAAGACACGTTGACACAGATGTTTCCTGAAATAGCAAATTGTGATCCCTGAATCACTTCATGGGGACTTGTGGATTTCTAGCTTTGTGATGGATAATATATGTTATTAGATTTAAGCAGACAAAATTCTGAGACTCTGCAGGTGTGTTTGTTTTTTTTCTGGGGGGGGAAGCAGGGCTGGTTTTGGAGGGGGACTAGGGTTTTTGTTTTTGTTTTTTGCTCTGAAACAATGTGTTTTAAAAGCCTCAGTTAAGACATACTGGATGGGTATATTCTTTATGACTTGGCTTTTTGAAGACCCAAATAGTTTTGTTAAAAAATAAAATTAGTAAAGACAATCCATATACAAAATAAATCCTACAGGGATTTACCTACCTTTGGGGATGGCAGATCTTTTCTTGGTTGTATATTTAGAATCTGCAGAATTTCCTCATTGTACTTATTTTTTTCACCATATTATAACAATTTGTAGGTGCAAAGGTTTTTTTGGGTTTTTTTTTAAGTTCATATTATATGGCAGTGTCCCTTTTTCCCTCATGCTTAGACATGAGGAATTGATCTTTCATTTGAAAATATATATATTAAAAGGCTGTGTGATATACAGAGCTTACAGACCTTTTTATGATAGGTTTGAACATGAAGGGGAAAAAAAGAAATATAAATTGAAATCAAACTGTACCAGACAAGGCAGCTTATTATATAAGGAAAAGATTTACAGGATTTCAATCAAGAGTGGTTTATGGGTATAACACATGGAGAGGTCTCAGTTTGGCTGTTGTGGTTCATCCAGTTCCATGTCCAGTTTTTGCACATATGGAATAAATGGATTCCACCCAAATTCCAAGTCTGCAAGGTTTTCTTTAGCGCTGTAATTTACTCTTACAAGAATGGGTTTTTTTTAAAAAAAGGGTCTGTAATCCAACCCCAGATGTGTGTGGGGGTGAGGAAGGAAGAATCCATTTGCCAGTTGATTGTGATTCTTTTGTGAACTATTAGCAGAGCCACATGGAGAAACCTACTACGTCTCTATATAAATCTAGTGCAACATTTTCTGTTGCATAAAGTAGGCACAGTTTGGAGCATGGAAGGATCAGTATTGCCTTCAGTAGTCTGCTAGTTCAGAAGGTATGTGTCTAAAAGATATGAAAGACAGCATGGTGATTGGCTGCGAAGTGCTGGAGATATAGATAGAAAGTGAGTGGCAATAGGAATCTGGGGCCTCTGACAATTTGTGTTTTCTTTTCTTTTGTTTAGGGAAAATTTTGTTCATTGTGAGAAATTGTATTCTTGGGTATACAGGTTTATACAGATTTGATTTACATTTATATTCAATATAAGCGTTATCCAGCCTTTCTTAGGGCCTGGGATGGATGGGGTCTATCAGACCTTCTCTGCTCCCTGCTGGAGGTATTGGCACTTTGATGCCCCCCAGCTAGTCCTCCAAGAACCTAGAGGGCCAGAAGGATCCAACAGCCCAGTTAAGAATGCTTGCCTGCTCCATCTGGGGGAAGTGCTAGGTGAGGCGGAGACAGAAGCAGAGCTTCTCAGTACTAACCCAGAACCCCTAGGGTAGGGGCTTTGCTTAAAACGCTGAAAGAATCAGTTACCTAACCATATTCTGAGTTGTTTATTGTTTAACCATTAAAAGATGGATGCCAAGATCAAGGCATGGATGGTTTCGCTATGGGCAGGCTGCCACAGGGCCACATCTCCTCCAAGTCAGTTTGAAAAGGGTTGGATGGATAGCCCAGGAAACCAAAGTCCTCTGTGCACAGAATAGTCAGGAACAGCACCAACAGTGCAAACTTCCCCACATCACCATGTAAATGGTCATCATCATCTATTACCTTGATAGTAATTCAGGTCCTTTGCCTTTCTGCTGAGATTACCAGTTGTGATCATGGCGTTAGTTATGGACACCTGTCCACTAGGACTGGACTGACACCATCAGCTCATTTCCCGTAGGGAGCCTGATGCATTGAATAGAGCACCAGATTGACAGTCACAGCATCGAGGTTCTATTTCTGACTCTGCCATTAACTCACTTTGTGACCTTGGGCAAGTGTCACTTAGGCCCAAATTTTCACACATAGCCTCATCAACTAGGTCAAAATCTTCAGACTTGGATACCTGAAGGTAGACACCTAAAATCATGTACTAAATAATGTTACTTCGTAGGTTTTGTTTGTTTTTTGAAAGAGCTGTGTACCTACAGCTCCCATTGACCCCAGCACTTCTGGAAATAAGGCCCTAGGTGTCTAAAGTTGGGCACCCAAAAAGTTGAGGTGCCCAACACCAGAAGCAATGTCTCAAAATTTTGGCTTTAACATTTCCTTGCCACAGTTTCCCCATCTGTAAAATGGAGAGAATAGTAATTACTGACCCCTGTAAAGTGCTTTGAATCCTAGGGATAACCAGCACCATAAGTCAGAAGTGTGTAAATCAGGCCTGCACAACTCGTAAAACGTCGAGGGCCATATTACTCCAAAGAAAACAGCTGAGGGCCGAAACCCCCTGGCCCTGCTGAACCCCACCCCCCAGCACCGCCCAGCCCCCCCGAAACACAACACCACCACCCCAGCGCTGCCTGCCCCATGGAACCCCCCCCAGCACCACCCAGCCCCCCCAAAACAACCCCCCCAACAACCCCTCCCCCGCAGCACCACCTGCCCCGCGGAAACAAACTCTCCTTCCCAAGCGCTGCCGCACCGAAACAGCGGTATTGAACCTGGGTAATATGTTATAGCAGGCCTCTAAGGTAGTATAATTAAGGTAAAAGAAAAATGTCTTTTTGCTAGAAGTAGAATAAGATCTTCCCCCCACTTTGTAATCAATTGCCCTGTTGAATGAATGAGGTGTGAATGAGGAAGGCATGGAAGGCAGGCACCTCCAGACAGCTGCAACCTTTGGAGAGGGGATGGGAGCCAGACCAGATCAGTAGAACAGGTCAGCCACCGACTCGCCGCTCACCTCCTCAGCCCCCCTCCCATGGCTCGCCTACTCACCCCTCACCACTGCCCCCCCGGCTCGCCTCCTCAGCCCCCCTCCCTTGCCGCTGGCTCGCCCGCCCGCCTCCTCAGCCCCCCACACCCCTGACTCGCCTCCTCAGCTCCCCTCCCTCACCCGTCACTTGCCTACTCACCCCCCGTGGGCCGCACAGTGAGCCCGCTTACTCACCCCACGCGGGCCGCACAGTGAGCCCACGCGGGCCGCATGTGGCCCCCGGGCCGCATGTTGTGCAGGTCTGGTGTAAATCATGGCACTGTTCAGATGGTAATGACTTTTGAGTACTAATGACCATGACTATATCTGAACTGTGCCCTAGTGGTCAAAAGGGGTTCCTATTCCATTTCCAGACCCCTCAGCAATACAGTTCCTTATGATCATTTCCTCATTGTTAGCAATTATTTTATTGATGTTTTCTAGAACTGGTTGGAAAACTGGTTGTGGGTGGGTGGTGTTTTCTTATGTCTTCCCCCCCCCGGAAATCTTTGACTTTTTGTTGAAAACTAAACTTCTTGTTTTTCAGCAACCAAAAGCAAGTTTTCCATTTTCTGAGGGGGCGGGGGAAATAAAAAATTTCAGGAGAGCAGACATCTTTTGTGAAAATTTTCGGTTAGTAAAAACCCAATCCAAATTTGCTATAGAAAAAGTTTCTAGGGAAAACTTTCAACCAGCCCTACTAGTTTCTGTGGGTTGCTTGTACATCTTGAGTCTGAACTTCTATTTGTGTTTAAAAGGCCATTTTGTTACCGTTTTTATTGTTTACATATGTCCCTTCTATGCATATCTGGAAGAAAATTTCAAGGATTTGCAGCTACCAGAACTGCTCCTGCAAGTGTTCCATGCCTGGAGATACTGATGACTTGAGCGGTGTGGTTCAAGGATCAAGCCATCTGTGCCAAATTGCTTTCATTAACTGTAACTCAATGTTACATTGAATATCTGAATACAGATTACATTGATGTCAGTATTTTTCACAATGAAGGGTATAGTTTTGTTTCTGTTGTTCTGTTTGCATTTCAGTAGGATGTAGGAGTCCCTGTCATTGACCAGATCCTATTGTGCTAGGCACTGTACAAACACAGAACAAAAAGACTATCCCTGCCACAAGTAATTTTCATTTTGAGACCTGCAGCAACTTCTGGATGTGTGTTTCATTTCTGTGTGCAACTGTCAGTCAAGAGAGTAGCAGTACAGTGAGTGAGCATTACCCAGTGATTTTGTTTGTCTGTTTTGGGCTCTCTGTATACAGTATTGCGTCTTGTAATAAATAGTTGTTTTCCAGTATGTGCTAGTACTATTGAACCACAAGACATAAGGTTACGTTTGTGAAGAAGGAAACTATCTTTGAAGTGGTTCTTGAGAAGATTCTGCTTGATAAAATTGTGTATGATATTAACCACAAAGAAAAGCTATCCAGTAATTGAATGGAGTGCTTAAAAAAAAAAAAAAAGGTCAAAAGTATCTGTATGGATGCATTAAAAAACAAGCATCTATAAACTGCACTGTTGTCATCACTTTCATGCTGCTTAGTCTTGGCCACCCTTTGGGACAGTAGTGACAGGCCAAGATTTTCAAAAGTGACTAGTGATTTTGGGTGCCTCCATTTTTGGGAGCCCACCTGGAAACACTGTAAAGGGGAGTGACTTTGAGAAAGCACTGGCCCTCAAAACTGGGCCACTTCAAGGTGTCTCCAGCTGGCATCCCAGAAACCAAAGGAATCCAAAATCACTAGTTGCTTTTGAAAATCTTGCCCCAAGTCTTGTCAAGACTTTGATTTGATTTTAAAAGTTTTTGTTCAGTTTTGCCAAGAGGGTTGCCTTAAAACAATATAAAGGACTCGGTAGTCCCAAGCTCAGCTGGGATGAAATCATAACTGGTTAGTTGTATCTTGTAGAATCTATACTACTACCCCCTTTGGACTCAGAGCACTGTTTAAAAGGTATCCATTGCTAAATATGGTGATTAAGACTGGTGAAAAAATTTCTTTCAAAACTGGACTTTGGCAGAAATTTGAGCTTTTGATTAAATGATATATTTTGCTAAAAGTATCCGCTTCCCACAGAAAACTTTGACTTTTAATAAAAAAAAAAAACAGCAAAAAAGAAAAATACAACTCATATGTCAACACAGAGGCACAGGCCCCAGTTTCTATGGGCTGGAGCCCCCAGCTTGACTACAATCACTCATGATGCACTCCAGTAGCTTATCAAGAACGGAGACCATGGTGCATAATGGGAGATGCATTCTGGCCAGGAGGCAAGCCCATAGAGTATAATGGGGGCATGAACTACAGCTTCCATGATGCACCACATTTTCAGCTAAAAATATTCAGTTTTCAAGTGAAATTTTTTTGGTTTTCAATTTTTCACCAAAAAGTTGAAATACTCCAAGGACTATTTCAACAATTTCCTCCCCATTTTTGTTGACATTTTCCATGGGAGGAGAGGGGGGGGAAGAGGAATCCAAAAAGCTCTAGTGTTTGTTTTTAAGGGCACTTACAGTGGGACAAATGGCAAAGGTGAAAAATGGATTTAGTAGGAACATCTAAGTGGGGCACCCGATAATCTGCAAATATTTGATAGTAAACAGTCTGGATGGAGATGAATTATTTAGAGTAGTACAAGTAGGTACAGTAGAAAAAGTGGATTGAAAACAAGAAAAGGAGAATTTTGTTTGGAAAAAAAGGGGGAGGGGATCTGACAGTGAGCTGTAGAAGAGTATGGAATAGTCTAAAGAAAATGGTAGAAGTTCCATCACTCTGATGTAGGGTTTAGATTATTTACAATGATGGGTGCTGGGAAATCTTGAATACAGACCTAAACAATGCTGCACTGGCAGAGTATTGGGTTAGATGGCCTAACAGTTTCCCCTGCCCTCCCAACACAAATTTCTATGATTGTGCCTGCTTCATAACCCTTTCATATTTTAACATTTTCTGGATTTTTCTCACCTTCAGTATTCTCAAACTTTGTCCTCTCACAAGAGAGATTACTGAAGAATGTAACTTAGGCATCTTGGATAAATAAGTAAGCAAAAAAAATCATCATATTTTTTGAGAAAAAATTGTTTCTCTGTCTCACATTTTAAACATCTACAGGGTCCTCAACATAGCAAAGCACATAAGCACACACTTAACTTTAAGCATATATGTAGTAATCACTTAAGACTAGATGGAACCATTGACTTCAATGGAACTACTCACATGCTCAAAAAGTTAAGCACTTGCTTACGTGTGTTGGCGCATGAATCATATTCTTTAACAGCTTTTTGCCGCTTAGTTATTTATATCTTCATCCAAAATCTTTAGCATTCACCTTTTAAATTATGAAAAGAATGTGTTACTTCATGGACCCATTTGAATCTGGAGTGAGAATTCTCATGAGGACAGCCCTACACCAACATGCTGCAGACTAGCTATGTAGTTTGTACACAAGATGATTGGGGAAAATGAACAGGGCCAGTACCCCTGGATATGCATTAGAAATAATTAACTTAATCTAGGATACAGATCAATAGTCCTTTTATTACATTACTTCCCCTTATGCATGTTAAACCATAGGATTCCACTTAAATTGTAAATGATCAGTACTTGTATATGCTATTTTTCTTCACGGCTGCCAGATGGTGTGGAGCAGATGATTGTTGCTTCTCAGAGTGGCTGAATTTTAAACAGTTGAGCATAGCAGTCTGCCTGGTAGTTTGCCTTTTTTAAGCTTGGCTAAAAGCATTGGCTGCCCATTTGATCCCAGTGCAGAACAAACACAACCTGTTATTCAACATTTTCCCATTATGATCTTTGTTCATGGCTGCCAATGTTGTTGCGAGTGGAGAGGAGCTTTTGTTTTTTCCAAACTGAAGAAAATTACCATCTAGTTCCCTGAAAATTAATTTAAAAAGAAACACCTGGGAGGAAAGCTGTAGTGAATAGTTCAGTAAACAAAACCAAACAGCAAGTGCTCACTCCAGTAGTGAAACAGAATGACATTGAGCTGTGGGGCTTGACTCGGCCTCCAGTTACACCAGTATAATTCCGTTGCGTTCAGTTGAGTTACATGCTATAAAACTAGCATGACAGCAGACTCAAGCCCAGGCTGTTGCCACGGTGCCTCCCAATTGCTGTGTCACAGGGGTTGTTTATACTAGGAAATTACACCGTGATTGTTGCCAGGACTCCTGAGGGTGCTGTTCCAGCATGGTATAATCTTCCAGTATCAACAAGCCCATAGAATTGCTTCAGAGTTGTAGGTGGCCAACAAACAGGAGGATTAATATCAGCTTTTTGTGATATTTCAGAAGTGCCCCATGACGCCAGCCTGGATTGGGGCCCAATTGTGCTAGGTAGATCTTGTCCCTTCCCTGAAGTGCTTAGAGTCTAATTTAAGACAAGATGCCACAAGCAAGCATAAGGCCTCTACACACTGTTGCACCAGTTTAACTAAAGGTGTGATTTTTAAACTGATTTAGTTAAATCAGTCCACACAAACCACTTTTAGAGCATCCACGCTAGGAGGGTTGTACCTATTTAGTTAAACTCATGAAACTTCTGTATGTAGAAAGAGCAAATAAGTGGAGGGAGGAAGGACAGAGAACACTCAGGGCTGGTCTCCACTGGGAACTTACATTGGCATAGCTTCATGTCTCTCTGGGGTGTGAAAAATCCACACCCCCGAGAGAGACAGCTATGGCCACCTAACCCCTGGGAGTAGACAGTACTTCTGTCAGCCTAGCTGCTGCCTCTCAGGGAGGTGGATTGCCTATGCTGAGAGAAGAACCGCTCCCATTGGCACAGGTAGTCTCTACGCTGAAGCACTACAGCTGTGCTGCTGTAGCTATTTAAGTGTAGACATATCCTCAGTAATAAGAAATGTACATACCTAGTCTAGCTACGTGCATAGCTCAATGGTTCTGAATTACTTTAATTTTTCAAAGCTGTACATTAATAAATATGGACAATCCCCAGTGGCCCTCAACCAGCCATTATAAGTTAGTGATTTTCTATAGGCAAATGCAGATATTAGTCACAAAAAGCTTTAAATACAATTTGACATGTGTACATGGCAAGCATGCTGTGATGAGGGACAAGGAAGCAGATTAGGTATAATAGGGAAAAAACACTAAAAATTGCTTTATTAAAGTGTCCTTCGCGGTAAATATATTGTGGGGTTTGCGAGATGTTCTAATAATAATACTTTGCACATTACATCTTCAAAGTGCTGTACCAAACATTAACTAAGTCTTCCTATATGGTAGTGTGAGCTAAGTAATTATTTAGTCTTGATTAAATGCTCCTTTTACATAAATGAAACTCCACTGACTTCAACTGATTTACACTGGTGTAACTGAAATCAGAATCACTCTCGAACAGCCCAACTTTATAAACAATTACTACTGTGAATATAGCTTCATTGGAACCCTGCCCCTCTCTCACAACAATGTTGTGGTACCATGGCAACAAGCATTTGCAGAATGGGGCCTTTCTGTTAACTTGAATAAGGACCCTGTCTTTATCTGAGTCTTGTACAGTACCAAACACACTGTCAGCACATCACAGAGAATTAATAATCATCTCCAGAACCTGAGACACAAAGAATTTAGGACACAGACAGTGAGGGGTGGAGCCAGTGTTAGAACTTGGGAATTATTGGCTTCTAGTCCCCAATTGGGCTCATTAGACCATATTGCTTTTCTAGAGTTGGACTAGCTGAGACACTGCACTGATGTGCATGAGAGAGGTATACAATATGTGTATGCGTCCACTGGAAACAAGAACGCCTTGAGCAAAGTGACACTTTAAGAAAGGTTTATGGTGTCTCAATGACTTCCACATCAAATGTGCTCAGTTTACAAGTAAAAAGATGGGTTTTCTTAACTGCCAGCTTTGCAAGCCCAAACTGGGATCTCAACAAGTTCTTTTTGACTCATTAGCAGTAATAACAATTCTGCAGACCAAAAGCCATCCTCAGTTACACCTCTGCAACCCCATTGACTTCCCTCACTTACACCTGTGTGGCCTTAGTACCTTGAGTGGTCTTTCACAGATGTAACTGAGGGCATAGTTTTGAAGACAGTGGAATTGCAAGTGGAATTAAGTTAAGAATTCTGTTGATGATGCAAGAATCAGAATAGAATCTAGTTAAATCTTCCAGGATATATTTGATTCTTCAGGGCTGTCAGGAATAAACTTACTCTTCTGCTAGGGTAAACAAATAAGACATTGAATACACAGGGAAAAATTCACCCCTCTGCAGAAGATCAGCACAACCCTATAGGCACCCCTTAAGTCACACTTAAGCATTCTGCATAAGAGTGAATTTCACCCACAAAGAATGGATCTGCTGAGACAGAAGGTGCCATTTCTACATGGTTACTTCTTAGAATAGAACCACACTTTAATAATGTCAGCTTCTTATCTTGTCAAAGCTGACTCTCACAGGCTGGTAATAGTATAGACTTTATCACACTAATAATTTAAGCAAATTAAACAGAAAATAGAAACATGCTTGGTACCATTGCTACTTTTGTCATTACTGCAACAGCAAAATGCAGTACAAGGTGCTCGCTAATTCAAAGTGATGAAACTTCTTAAGGGCAATGTTAATAGGCAGAATTGTGTGTGTTGTCAGTGGAAGCACTCTGACTATTTATTTCCATCATTAAAAATCAAGTTATAATTTTATGCATAACTAAAAGTGGCATGTTAGGTATGGAGTCATTATTCAAGTGTTTATATGCAAAACAGAACATAATGTTCACTGATTTCTTGTAACTGTTACAATAGCACCCAAAGCATGCTAGGCACTGCACAGAGTATAAAACACGTGGTCCCTCCCCAGAACGTGTGTATGTATGTGCAGAGATGCTGGGGGTGTGATCTGCTGATGCTGACATGATGAAGGCAGGATGGGTATCTGAGTTGGGCCTTGGATTATCACATAAATGGAAGGTAGTGAGGGTCAGCTTTAAGCAGTATAACAAGTTTATATTTGTTTTCTTTTGTTGCTTACTCACTTATCTAAAGAGAATACTCACCCATTGCTCAGTTTTTCCAGTACTACACACTCTCTCTCTGATTGTTCCTTGGCCTGTTTGTGTAGGCTGCACACTCCCTCTCATACGCCCACATAACTCCCAAGGTATCTGAAATGCCTACGCCCTTTATATTCACCAGAACACCATTTCCTTATAAATTACAGCATGGCCAGAGCCCAGCCATACCCTGTGGGGGAGGCATTCTTTCCTTTGGAAGTTGAGAAATGGTGGAGGTAACATGATCTCTTCCTAGGGGAGGGGAACATCTTCCCTTTCACTCACCAATTACCCCTTTGGTTGAATGAAGGAGTAGAATGAATGGCATTGCTAGGAGCTGGATTAGCCACCTTCTTTCAAAGCAAGGATCACTACAATGGGACTTCTTTAAGGGGGCTGGAGGAAGTAAAATTGAGGAGGAATTGAGAGAATCCCAGTAAAATCCCCTCTCAAACTGCACTATTGAGCCAGGCAACAGTTAGAAATAATAAGACTTAACACAGGGGTAGGCAACCTATGGCACGCGTGCCATAGTTGGCACGCGAGCTGATTTTCAGTGGTACTCACACTGCCCGGGTACTGGCCACCAGTCCGGGGGGGGGCTCTGCATTTTAATTTAATTTTAAATGAAGCTTCTTAAACATTTTAAAAACCTTATTTACTTTACATACAGCCTGATAGGCAGGCCCAGCTGTGTTTGGCATGTGTAAGCCTTTCTATCCTGGGAACTTATGGCAGTGACTGATTAAAGTGAGTCAAACAGCTTCTTCAAAACCAAGCATTATTTATTCTTTCACCCAAAGGTACGTAACAATCTGAGACAAGGATTAAAACTATAAAGGCCTATCGTGCCTGGCTCTTACCTACACTTTCCTGGACAGCTTTCGTGAGTTCCACTGAGCCCAGGCATTCCTTCTCCTAGGCTGGGAGCATCAATCAGTCCCTGCAGCATCCTCTGTGTCCATCAGGGACCTCTCCAGTCACTGGTGCCTACACACACCCTTCCCCCATTTGCCAGAGTCTAAGGCCTTGGCTACACTTGCAGCTGTACAGCGCTGTGAGGTAAACCTGTCTTCATACAGCTGAGTAGGGAAAAGCGTTGCAGTCTGTCCACACTGACAGCTGCCAGCGCAGTGGTGTGGCCACACTTGCAACATTTGCAGCTGTGTTGGGAGCGGTGCATTATGGGCAGCTATCCCAGCATTCATGTGGCTGCAACGTGCTTTTCAAAACGGGGGGTGGGGTGGATTGTGACAGGGAGTGTGGGGGGAGAGAGAGTGCTTTTTGGAACATGTCAGTTCTCTATTTTGCAAGTTCCGAACTCCCGGCTTCTGCTCATTCATTTACTCACTCAAAGCAAGCTGCAAACTGTTTGCTTTTCTCTGTGGTACGAGCTTTGAAACCGGCACTTCCGCATTCCTGCAGCCGGTCACAACAATGGAGAGGATTGGCCACTTGACAAGGTGATTAGTACAGCGCTGCAAGTGTTTACACTCACACCCGTGAGTCGTAGCCACTCCGCTGCAGCTGTTATTCCTCTCAGAGATGTGGAGTACCTGCAGCGGTGTACCCAGGGAGATACAGCGCTGTAAGTGCCCTGCCAGTGTGGACGGGGAGTGAGTTACAGCGCTGGGGGAGGCTTTACAGTGCTGTAACTTGCAAATGTAGCCAAGGCCTAAGGTTTTAGTATCCCCTTTCATCCTGGGGAGAACAAACTTCTAGTCTAGTTGGAGCCAGGTGTATGGGGTGGGGCATTCCCCAATTAATAGCTTCCCCTTTGTTTCCTCAAGGAGTCTTGGGATTCTCTTTAGCGGTACCTTTTCTTTGCCATTGTTTTGTTCCCTATTGGCTTCCCTCTAGCAGCCTCCTTTGATTTAATTAATACTCATGACACAATTTGGGGGGGGGGGAGGGACGTAGAGCCAGCCTTTGGACTCTGTTCACTGATTTTCAGAAACTAGTAACGTGAAAGCTACTCTCCTCTTTCATTTAAATATAAAAAAGGCCAGAATGTCAGAGGTGCTGAGTGCCTGAAGCAGCAATTGACCTCAGCACCTGTACAAATCAGGCTGTATGTTTCCACCCTTCTCCCTTTCAAAGGTAGCCTTGAAAATGTAAACTGACACAAGCAAATCTCCTAATGCTTGTTACTTTGATTGCTTCGAAACATCCCTGATAGTCCATTTGGGTGGAGACAGACCAAATTGGTTCCACCTGGCCTGCCACAGATGCCACTAGAACCGTCACAACTTCCTGCCAGCTGCCCATGGTTTTAGTTAAACCTCTTGACGGCTGCCTTGTTATCCACATGTGCAAAATGGAAACAAATAATAATTTGCCTGCCTGCCTTACCAAAGAGTTGTGAAGATTAATTAGTAAACAGATCAGAGAGCACACACACTCCTAAGGGTCTTGCAGCCTCCAGCTCCCTAATTAATTTGGACAAGTGTCCCCTGGATAACGTTTCTAAATGATGCCCACAAACTGCTGGGCTACACCTTTCTCCAGCAGGCAGCTGGTGATAGCAACAAGATCCCTAACCCCGTTACGGGTACAATAACTCAGTTAAATCCAGGAGAGCTCCAAAGAATCTTCTATCTAAATTTCTCCAGAATCATAACACTGTCACTGCACATAGTGGTCTGAACACATTGGATAGAAGTGTTTTATGGTGGTGGGAGGGTGGGAAAACTGGTTTTCAGCTCTGGGCAAGGAAGGACACAGAATGGGACATGTCAGCTATATAACATGCTTAAGAGAGATGGTTGGAAATTTTTTACCTAACTTTCCCCCCTCCCCCCCCAATTAGAAAATGCCAGTGTGCTAAAACCAAAATTTTTCCACAGGAAATAGTCAATTTTTGAGAAATTTCTCACTTGAAATTTTTTTGGAAATTGTTGAAATGTGACTGACATTTTCTAAACAAAACATTCCATTTCTTTGGTTCAAAACAAATTTTTTGCTTCCAAATGTAATGGCTAGTATAAAAAAAAAGTATAAAGGTCAAAATCAAAATGGAAACATTTTGAAATTCTCAAAACCAAGTGTTTAATTTGGATCAATCAAATCTTTTTATTTTCAGTTCGCAAAAAAATTGAGATTTCAACTTTTTGTCCTGATTCGGGCTGGGAATTTATTTATTTATTTTAAATCTTACATAGTTTTCCTGGCAGATGACAATTTCCCGACCAGCTGTAATGCTTAACCCTCAACTGCATGGAAACCCTTCCTCTGGTCTCTTCAGGTCTCCTGTCCCTTTGAAGGGGAAGAAAGCTGGGGTATTGGCCACTCTCCACCAAAATCTCACCCTTAAAAGTCAGCAAGACAAACCTTCACAAGTTACTGCAGATGAAGGCTCTAGGGCCACAGCAGTCAGGCAAGCCCCGGGGGATAATGGTTTCTGCAGTGATGTATTGTCAAGGAGCCACAGGGAACTATAAGTACTTGGCATAGAGCCTCCGTGTGCATGGCCTTGCCTTCAGCTGAAGCCCCAGATATCCATGCAGATGAAGGGGAAGCCATGGGTTTCTGGCTACTCTCACTGGAAGAATGAAGAAGAAGTTCTGTAAGATGAATTTCCTTTCTAGGAATCTAAGTATTTATCCCCATTTTATAAATGAGGAAATGGAGGCAGAAAGACAGTGATTCGCCTTAGGTCACTGAGCCAGGTCAGATCTAGAATTAGAACTCAGTTTACTTCTCTGGCATGTAGCTCAAAATTTATGGCAGGATCTAGCCCCACTGAAATGTGGTGATTTTTATCAAGTATAAAAGTCAAATGAGTTGTTGGTAGTGAAGATATCGTCCCAAGATGTAATAATGGAAAATTCCTTTCAAGAGTTGGTGTTTAGACCTCACAAAAATGTGCAGCAAATTGCAGAGTGATTTATTTGTCAATGTCTTTATAGGTTGGGCGTTACTTTACCCCACAGCTGGAGTCAATTTTTATTATTTAAAAGTGGAAAGAAAGCAAAACTAAACACATACAGATCTGTCTGTTTTAGATTGTACTTTCCCCAAACATTACTGTTTAGAATTTAACCCTGAATATATTTCTTCAGGGACCAGTTGGCAACATTGAATTAAAACAACTGGGACTGGGCAGATTATATAGAAAGACCTCCTAAAAGCAGTTAGCTGATCTGATACTCAGAGCCACTTCAAAACTTTCCCTTTGTTCTGATAAAGGACATGCGGTTTCACCTTCATTGTTTCAGTTCCATCTCGCTCCCTTTAGTACCAAAGCTTAGACACACTAGGTGTGGTACAACAGTCTTTAAATACAGTAGTTACTGGTTACCCTGAGAGACTGCTGAAGAAACAAATAAATAGCGAGGTGGCAATGGTGATTTACATCACTCTTGAACAACACACTGTCAGAGCCGTTAGTGAAGAAGTGTATGACAAAGAAATTTTCCAGTGCCCGTCAACTTTATTCGGTTAGCCAGCAAAGGCAAACAGAACAACAACTTGGTAAGAAACAGATCCTATGTGGAAGGCAACACTGTACCTATTAGAGAAAATTCAGTCTCCTGCGGTTTATGCTCAGCTGTAGTTATAAAAGTTAGGATGGCTCATAGTCCAGTGGTTAAAGCACAGGTGTAGTGATTTAGGTTCTAGTCCTAGCTATGTCACAAATGTCCTGTCTAATCTCAAGTGAGTTGCTTCACCTCTTTGTAAGTCAATTTTCCCAACAGTAATACTGTAACGATACCAGACTCAAAATGCACTATGAGGTTCAATAATGTTTGCAAAGGGTTTTGAGATCCTTGTCTGGAAGATACTAAGGAAATAAATTGTTATGGACTAACCATGTCAAGAAATGCAAGCCGCATATCTTATCCTCAATCTTCCCTTTTATCCAGACTGAAACTCCATTCAGTATAAGCATCATTGTGCCAATTGAGAGCCGCTTCCAGCTTAGCAGAGTCTCTCGGTTTTAGCAAAATGCACATGGAACCAAACATATTTATAAACAAAAATTGCATCTTTGCATGACATATTGCACTTCATGCATAATTTCAGTCTCAAAGTTCCATTGTTCCACTGGTGATTGGCACTGGCACTCTGAGGGCTGCCATGGGTATGTTTACCAACAAAGGGCTCTATAACACACAACATATGTGGGTAGGAAAAACAAATATAATTATAACAGGCACAATTCCAGTTGGCAATATTGTTAATACCTCTTAATTTTACCTTATTTATTCTCTCTCCTCCCTACTGAGTCCTGGTGGGTCCAAACACCAGAAACCGCTGCCCCTCCAGCAGAGCTGACCACTTCTCAAAAAGATGCTTTGCTTGAATAGATTCACTCTGCGAAGGATTGCAGGGGGATGTTCTCTTCTAATGTTAGACAAATCTTTTGAAGGAGATGTTGTAGGATAGGTACAAAGTGGCTTCCAGCAACTTTTAGCTTCCTGCTGGCCTACCCAGAGCTAGAATCCTTTTCAGCTCACTTAGTAGGGCTGCTGTCTGCAGACCACAAGGCTGTTTGTTCAAACCTTAACTGTGAAAGTGTGCAAAATGCACTCAGAGAGAGATCAGTCAGCAGACGGGGGTCATCTCTGCTTGGGTATGTCTGCACTTCACTGTAAACCTGAGCTCAGACCCAGGTGTGAGCCCAACAACCCCCCTTTCCCTCTTCCCCTGGTCCACACACAAATCTTTCCGATGTTGGTCAGCAAGCCCTCAGCACCCAGGTCCTAGGACCTAACCTGGGGGAGTGGATCTGAGTCCAGGTGCTGGTGGGCCTCAGGTTCAAGTCCCAGCATTTTGCAGTGAAGATGCTGCTCACTAGTCTCAGGTCTAGAGAGTCTCTGTTTCGTGGGCCATCTACTCCAAGATTTCCCCATTCGATTCCCAGGAACTGGAAGTAACCCCACTTGGTTCAAATGCAGCTACTTGGCATTTAACTCTTCTTTTCTACGCTGACTGCTCACCTGGAAACATATTTAATATAGTCTCCCATGCTAGCTGTGGCAACCGATAGGCAAAAGCACCAAGCACCCTGACACCTGGCCAGAGGAACACGGCCAAATTCTAGTAAATCTCTGGTGTGAGGTAAGCAAGCCATTTGACTTCAGTAAGAGTGCAAGAAATGATCATGTGTACAGAGAAATCTTGAAGCTTGTGGCAATGGGGATCCAATGGACTGCCTATCAGTGCAGAGATTGAGTCAAACAGCTTCAAATGACTACTGCAAGGTCAGGGATAGCAATGGCACACCTGCTAACTCGCCTTCTACCTGCCTCTTCTATGGGCAATTTGAGTGGGGTGCGTCAGCACACACTGAGCCCACAGTGGTGCAGGACAATCTGCTAAGCAGGGATGGCACCCTTATAACCCCCAAGTCATAGGAACCGCTGAAGAATAGCCATCGGTCACCGAATGAAACCGGGAAATTGACTCTTGTTCTCACAGTGGTCCCTGGGGGGGGGCGAGGGAGAGACACCTGAGCAACTACAGCACATCCTGGGGCTCTACTCCAAGGAGCAGCCTGCAGCAGAAGCAGGAGTACTGCTGGAGCCACAGCCACATATGTTGGTGCCTCCATATTTGTTAATATATGAATGGGAGAGATTTCCAGCTTATGAGCCAGTGAAGTTAGTGTAACCCAGGGGTTAATGGCCAAACTCTCACAGCTCCTTGCCTCCCAATCCCCTCCACCCCCCCCCCCGCCGCCCCCCAGGCATTGAATTCAGAATGGGTATTGGGAACT